>NW_027394277.1:7135940-7145940 GCF_049309525.1 Garra rufa
ATATTACCCCATGGTAAATTGCTTGCATGCTAAAACATTTGTCACTGCTAAAGGCATATAAATGCATAGATTAAACTCCAACGATCACATAAAACACATCGAGCATATAAATGAAAACATATGATACTGTTTATAAGCTGATTGTTTCTTAAAGATTGTCTCTGCAGTGTACGTATCTCTATTGAGAGACGGGGTGTTTTGGAATGTCAGGGGAGAGGGGGACAGGAAGTCCGAAAAACCATGTGAGTCACGCTGGACGCATCATGTGCCATGCCAGCTTTATTTCAGAAGACTGGAGGTTTGTTTCTTAGGTGCTTTGAGACAGAGAGCGTTTTCTTCTCTCTGGATGCGTAAGACGCAGATCTCGACAAAAGCGGTCCATACAATTAGCGTCTGGTGATTATCATGTGATGGTCATGTTAAAATTTTATGGCTGGGAGGAGGATTCTTTTTGATTAACAGAAATGTGAACACTTCTGTTTGGGTGCTTTGTTCCGCATTCCTACACATTCCCCCTTTTGGCTGGCGATGTTTCTGGTGTGAACATCGGCAGGCACTGGAACAAGAGGCAGAGAGAGAGAACAAGGCACACACAAGACACAAACAAAATCTCCATCACTAGCTGAATACTGGTGCAGGGATTTAGTTATTTGGCCTGGTACAGTTAGAGGCACTTGAAATGACGTAGGGCCGCATCGGTGAGAATTATTGTTAATTTGGCGGTCTTGATTGACCGGAGTATCGGGAGTTCAACGAGGCGGTGTAGACGTGTGCTCGATCAGGTGCTACGTCAGACAGTGCTTGGGATCGTATTCAAGGCGGGCTATCCATTAAGGAGTCTCTTTCTCGTAGCGCATGGGCCATGGGAGTAACTAGGCGTTGCGTTTGAGCGTAACCGTTTTGGTATGACTATGAACCGTTCGTTAAGATTTATGACGTTGCTAAATCGTAATTCAGCTCGGAGTTTGTTCGCATGTCGTTTTAAGGTGGCTAGGTTTAGAATGTTAAACAGAGTGCCTACAGCCGCAGCAGCCCCAGCAGGGCGCCCAATAATCATTTGGGACGCCGGTTGTACCCGCTTAATTCAGCCTGGGTTACGATCATTTTCTGTAATTAGCGCGGCATGTGTTTCACATCTGCCTGCATGTGGGCAAGGACTTCCCGTGTCTGACGGGTGTCGGCCCAAGAGTTTTGGGGGCTGATAGGGTGTAGTTTGTTCTGGAAAACATCATAGGGTCGAATCGGCCATACACCTTTAGAGGTAGACTTTGCGGTTAGCTATTGGTAATCCTGATTACGCAGAGAAACACGGCGGCGAATCATAACATCTACCTGGAGATAGAAAATAACAACGGGACAGTTAGCCACGACGGTCATGGTTTGGCGGGGTTGCTCAAATCGTTAACGAAATTTCTGGCAGTGATTTGCAACTAATTTGGTGTACTGAGTCAATCCCACCTTCAGGGGCCTAGACTTAAAAGAAAGTTAGGTAAGTTTCTGATGAGGGCTAGAAGGAAGGGACACATAGGAAAAGAGAGAGAAAGGAAAACACAAAGAGACACAATGACACTGAATGAGGTTAGACAGTAAGGACAAGTGTCACATGTGTGGAGCAGCTCCTCTCTGCTGGGCGGAGGTTGGTCCTAGCAGTGCGGCAGAGGAGAATGTTTAGGTGATTTGTGTTGTGTTTGGGAGGTTAGCTGTGTGTTTACCTAGAAGGATAGAAATCATGTTAGTGTGAGGCATAGTCATGAATTGTCGGTCTGTATCAGTGGGTTTGGTCTTCCCCCTTTTGCTGTCGGTTGGAACCCCAATGTCTCTTTATCTGCTTTTGGTGAACCCATCGAAGAACTGGCTCGCTGCGCCCTTGTCCGATTCTGGTTCGGTCGGTAACAGGCGAGAACTTGTGGGATTCCTTTCAGTGGGGTAAGGACTTTCTCCGACTGGCACTAGGGAGTGTTCTGCCAAGGATGGCGAAACCGTAATACCACACTTTGTTTCCGACACTGAGTTCCTTGTGCGAAGGAGGTGGCTAGCATGGGGCTTTACATCCACATGTCTCTATATTTCCTGCATCATTTCTTTCAATTTTGAGTTATGCTCGGTGGCTTGGGTTTCTTGGTTGAAGCTGGCAACACATCAGGCATCCTTCTATGTAATCTGCCACATCTTGTTGTATGCCAGGCTTCTGTGCCACCTGTTTGAATGGGTTGTAGGTGGTTTTGGCACCACAGTGCACTGCGCATGGTGCATCGTGTGCATGTTTAAGCCTCATCCCCCTTTGGCTCTGAGGGACTACAAGCTTTGGCGCAGTTAGGGGCTCAGAGACATATGTGAAGGCACCATTTTGCAGATGCAGCATGTTCTTAATGGATTGGAGGGTGCGGAGGTCTGAAGAAGTGGATTAGTCGAGTGTAGATCTCGTAGGAGAGTAAAGTTTGAAGATGTGAGCAGAAATGGGTAGGTCTGCTGATGTGGGAGGAGGAGGGGTGTTGCATACCAGTGGTATGTTGGTGGCGGGTAAGAGCTGTAGCCATCGGGATGGGTGGGAGGGCATGAAATGTATTGAATGGTTGTGATGGGCAAGGGTCGCTGTTGAGCCGGACCACGCCCGCTTTCAGATTGCCCTGGTGATTGTCTGGGCAGTCATGGACTTACGCTGTGGGTATCAGTTTCATTGGGCCACAGTCCGGGACGTCCTTTGCAAAAGAGTCCCTGTACTCATGTAGAATTTCTTTAAGTCTTTGGTGATCTGCTTTCTTGAGTCTGGTGTCCTTTGGTAGGCTTTGGTGTCTGTGCTTCGTTGCTTTGAAGAGATTCGGGCTGCCGGCTGAGTTTTCCTGCCCAGGGGCTAGCACTGCGACAGATACTAAAGTGTTTTGGACATTTATGGCAGTTCTGAGTTGAGGGGGACCTGAGTCCCACGCTTGCAGTGAGCAGAGGGAAGGGCCTTGTTCTTTGCTGCTTGGCGTTGAACTTGAGCTTGGCCTTGACTTTGACACTGCATTGTCACTAAGCAAATTGAAGGCAACGTCTGTGGCTTGACACTGCGACTCATTGGGGACTACTGACTGGAAGGGCAATGGCTCACGGATTTGCGTCCACAATTTCAGGTGCTTAAAGTCTATCAAGGGTTTGAAGCGATTTAGCAGATCCTTTCCTATGAGGAGCGGATAGTTGTTTAGAGGTGAGATGTAGACTGGGTGGATGAGATTCATCGGTCCCACTGTTAGGTGAATTGGGGCCACATGTTTCAGCTGTAGGCCCATGTTTGAGTATGCTTGCAGGTTCAGTTCGCACCTTTGGAGTTTGAAAGTTCCATCAGTTATAGTTCTTTGAGTTTTTTCAAGGAGTTCAGTTGACATTAGAGTGATGTCGGCTCCTGTGTCTAGAAGGGCTTCCACTTTGACATGACCTTCGATGGTGATGGGGAGGTAAAACTTTCTCGTTGTACCTTTCTCGGTGAGATCGCCCAGGAGTTGAGGGACTGGCGTTTGAGATGAGATAGGTAGGAGTTCAGGACTGATTCTGCGTTCTTCGGAGGAGTGGCAGACGACCCGGACAGCACTGTCAGGTGATTGAGTTGTTATATCCGCAGGTGTTTGTTGGAAGCTTCTGTGATCTGACGTATCATGTGTTGAGTCAGTTTCTGTCTCTTGCTCTGGATGTTTAAAGAAGCTTTATTGTCCATCTGAAGTTATGACAGTTACAGTGTTCTTGGGGTAAGGAAAAGAGGTGCTGTTCTGTGTGGTTTGTTGGACCAGGTGGTCGTTGCCTTCTTGTCTGGCCGCTAGTCAGGCCGCAGTGGGTTTCTCTTTCTTTTCCCACTTCCGATCCTCCTTTTTGCGTTTGAAGAACTCTTGCATCATCATTTTCATCAGGTCTTGTGAATCAAAACACGGCAATGTCTCTTCTTCATGTGTAGATTCAGCTTGGGCTTGATCAGTGTGGGATCTTTGTAAGTTCTTTCGTCGATTTGTTGGACTGGTTGCATTAGATTCCCACGAGCCATTTCCTGAGCTTCCTGATGAGGTTGGCCGGCTCCATGATCTCTCCCATCGATTCTCACAAGGTCTTGGATGGTACCAGGATTTTTCCCAGTAGCGTTCAGGTGAGTGTTGTCGTCCGCGTGGTCCATCCCAGCGGTCGTTTCTTTGTGTAGGTCGGGCGCCAGAGTGAAAGTCACGCTCTCTGTTGAACGAGGATGGTCTCCATTCTCTAGGAGGTGGCTTGAAGCTTTCTTGGTGTTGGGCGCCCTCTAGGGTCATTTCTTGACATTGTGTGTTAAAATCAAGAACTGCAGTAGACTTGGTGCCCTTTTCTGATGCCATCTTTTGCTTGCCGTAGGCTTTGTGCGCCAGGTCTCGCAGCTGTTGAGACGTCATTGTTTGTGGGCATGCAAGGATGCCAAGGTGGTGGCTTACTGCAGGATGGAGATTTCTCAGAAAGAGAGTCTTAAAGTTAATGTCCTGCTCCATGTCAGGTTCATTGCGAGCTCCGAAGTATGCTTCTCTAAGCCGGCTATAGTATGCCTGGGAGGATTCATGACGACCCTGTTTTGTCTCCAGGGCGGCCACCAGTCCTTGCTCTGATTCTGGGACTGCGAATTCTTTGACGAGGGCTTGGCGGAGTGATTGGTAGTCAGCCTTTGTGTGAGACGGCTGTCGGTCCAGGAAGCTCCGTACCTCAGGGCTGGATCTCATTCGCAGAAGGTAAAGTCTGTCTTTGTCAGTAACGTTAGGTCTCATTTCTAAGTGAAAATCGACATCATTCAAGTAAGAGTGGACGTCTTGACCATCTGGCACACTCGGGGTGAATTTGCTGATGTTTCGGGCCAGCTTGTCAAGGTCTTTGAGGTCCATGCCATGTGATGGGTTATGGCTGGCCTTGGGGAGTTCTCGTAGCTTGGGTGTGAGGTAGGTTTCTTCAGAGGGAGCTGGCGAGGGTTTCTGAGTCGCTCCCTCCCCCTTTTGCTCACGTGACATTCCAGGAACATGGGACCCGGGCCTGCTTGGCAGGGGTGAGGGCGGGGCCCGTCGCGTCCTGGTTGGCTCAGGGCGCAGTTCATAAGCATGTATGAGTTCGTTTTTGACACTGTCCAATTCCTCTTTCATGTCGTCAAGTTGTTGAGTGAGGTAACTTATCTCAGTTCTTGCCTCGTTCAGATGTGTTTCGAGGGCTTTAATTCTGCTGTTCTTGTCTCTGGAGTCCAGCCTTGCCTTTTCCAGTAGCTGCTCGGCGTACTGTAGCTCGTCACTGAGTTCGGCACGAGCTGACTTTGCTTGCTCCATTTCTTGTGTGTTGTTTGCTAGAGTTTCTTGTAGTCTAGCGATCTCCTCAGTTGCTCTGGGATCCGTCTCGTTGGACCCTTCCCGTCGATCTTGAGCCTCCAGCTCTAGCTGCTCGATGCGTCGCTGTGCGCGTTTCAGTTCCTGCTGGAGATAGGCGGCTTGTCTGTCGCTCCGTTTGAGGGAGGCGATGAGGGTGTGACTCAGGGAGCCAGTGATCTTTGCTAGCTCTTTGTGTCCGTAGCTCTGACCTGGATCATGTTTCATGATGCCTGTTATGTTGTTGTCCAGTTGGTCTTGTGTCTGGTGTTTGACAGCTTCGGCGGCTTTGGGTAAGAGGCTGTCCGTCACGGCGCTTAGCCAGATTTCCAAGTCCTCCCAGTGACCAACGGGGTCTGTTGGGCGAGGCATGTTTTGATGCCGTGAGGAAAGACCAGACCACTGACTGACACAGACCTGTAGAAAGAAGAACAAACAAACAAAACAAACAAACAAAACCAAAACAGTGGTGTGAGTGTGGTGGTGTCGGGTGTAAGTGGGTTTTGGGTGTGTTGTGTTGAGGTGAGTGTGGTTCTCCCGCAGGTGGTTCACTGGTGTGCACGCCTCCAGCTAGCATCGCCGTGGAGGAGGCGAGGGGGTACCCACGGGTGTTGTAGCTAGAACAGAGAGAGGAAAGAGGAACAAACACCCACAGCAAAGAACGGCGTAGTCGTCGGCTGCTTCCCCCTTTTTCTAAAGAGAAGAGAGAAAAGAGACAACAACAAAAGGAACACTTTGGGAAGAAAGAGAGTAAGAAAGAGTAGAAAGAGAGAGATTGGGGGAGAGGGGGAAAGTGAAATACACCTTTCTGGCCCCAGAATGAGTACAGTCAAGTTTTTTTTTTTCTCAACTTGATGTATGCTTCTAGATACGGTGCTCAGAAATGGGAATTTCAACACGCCAGGACTATGATTGTTATTATAATCCCCTCCGGGATGAGGGAATATACAATAACAATGACAGTATTGGCTTTGCAGCTGGTAGGATTGACACCGTACACCAATCAGAGCGTTTCTGGAAACGGGTTCACGACTGGCGCCTATCAGTCCTCGCTGGACTCGTTGGGACCTTGGCTGTAGGGTTCCACGATGAGAGGGGAAAGTGAGAGTTAGGCACAAGTTTAATTGGCGTTTTCAAGTTGTATGAACATTGATTAAATGTCTTTTAAACAACCAAAATTCTCTGCTTTTATGATTCTCACAGGCACACTCGAGGAAATAGCAGCAGTAGTCGAATCAAGAGGAGGACAGCTAGGTGAAAGAGAGAGAGTGAGGAGAGAGACAGCCAATTGGAAATGAGGTTTCGCTCCCAAGTCAGGGAATATGACAAGACTTGATTATTACTATTACAATTAAAGCCTTGGTTTGCAAATTAAAATTGATGTTTCAATTCAGTAATGATTGTGGGAGAACTAAAACTGTAACGCTTCGTTAAAGTTTTAGTCAGCAGTTGTAATCAAATGGATCAACACAAACCATTGAGGTATGGGAAAAGGAACAACTATTGATTGTAAAAAGGAAAAAGAAAGAGTCGTTTTCAAATAAATAATGATTGTTCCTGGTTATAATTTAGAAGTTTTCATTAAAAATTGGTCAAGGAAATGACCATTTCTCTATTCAACGTGTATCATTGCCGTCTGAAAAGGGGAAATGTGATTATGATTAAACTTAATTTAAATCAAAAATTCAAATCAAAAATTAAAATTAGAGATTAAATTTTTAAATTTAAAAAAAAAATTAACATAAAATTTCAACTTGGCAATGAAAGTTGGTGACCAAATTTTTAATGATGCCTCCTTAAAATTGACTACAAATAATCAATGTTAAATCAATCACAGAAATTGCGGTGTGGCAAGGAGATGTGATTATTTATTAAGATTGATCAAAGTATTCAAATTAATCAGCTTAAAAATAGTATTTGATCATAAAGCTTGTAACAGTTTAATCTGGCAATGCAAACAGTCAAAAAGGAGAGAGCCTTAAATTGAAACAATAAAATGTTTTAATTTGAGATTTATGATAGGGCTTTAATGGTTTGTTACAATCGCATCAAAAAGAGATTTAAGTTTAAAATTGTCAATATTCCTGTCACATGGGAGGAGGGAAGAAATACAAGGAATAGTGTACAGAGATATGAAGTAAAGAGGTTTGCAGAATGAGCGTTAAAGTTCAAAGCTTGTGATTGAGTCACCCAAACAACGTTACACACACTGAGTTCAAACACAATGGATCACCCTAACCGATTGCGTGCTTACTGCTATTTTTTCAAGGCTAATGGTTTTACATAGGCTTCAATGCACACGCGTTAGCTTTAGCTAGGTTAGCTATATACGAAACTCTGCCCCGGAAAAGGTATGTTAGGATTTCCTGGGTCACAGCGTTTCTATGGCAACCACCAGCGTGTGGTTCAGCAGTCTTAAATACAATGCATGAAATGACAGGACATTTCGGAATTGCAAAGCAAATAAGCACTATTTAGATTCTTATCTTTTAGAACCGTCCAAACTCGTTAGAGTGAGGCACATTTATCCACAGATTTACTGCGATTAATACAACATATTTCACAGGTCTCGGCGGACCTTAATTCTGTGCTTGTCTGTTTAAACAACACCACAGCACATATGGACTCAGCCACACAATTTTATTCGATCAAGATCTCAAAATTTCTCCCATAAAGCAACGTGTGGGTGCTCGCGCTGAGCGCCACGTCTTAACTTCACTAACGTTAGTTTTAAGTGAATACTAGGTAAAAGAGCATTAGGTCGCGAGCCTAAAGATCTTAAACCGGGAGTCAGCTTAAGTTTTCACTCTGGAACACGCAGTGTAAAACACTAGCTGCAAGGCCTTTTGACAGAGAGGAAAAACAAGGAACACGCTCGTTTTTCTTCTTTTCTTTGTCTCAATTTCTAAAACTTTACTGCAGTTTAAATTCTTTACACAACAACTCAAAGTTACGCTTTCATTCATTCCAGACTGGCAGCCACAATAAAGCATACAGTACACAATAAACTGTTTCTCTGTCTTTTGTCTATTTCTTCCGGATAAAATAGAACAAAATACACATACAGAATGACTTGTTTTATGTTCAAATAGTTAGATGTGTTCGCGTTTTATCTCCACCATCTGTAAGGAATTAATTTAGCTCAAATTTATAATGATTCAAATAAGGAATCGAATCGAAAGATTCGAAACTTGATTAAATTGATTCAGAATTAATAGATTACACTTCTTAACCATTCGTCCAGCAAAGTGGTCAATTCAGCATAATGTATTAACTCAAAAGGTTTATATTATGTTCCTGGCCAAGATCACAAATAAACCAAAATATTACGTTAGGAAATTTTAAAGCTGAGGTAGCTTGATCTAAACACAGATAGAACTTTGTGAACATAAAGTCAAGACACTTCTTTTAATGAAACAATGATTTATTGAACTACTCTAAGACACAACACTAATCTCTACTAAAACACAAATAAACACACACAGACACACACACACACATTCACACTCACACTCATACAGTTCCGGGGATGAGCAATTACTGAGTTGAAGAGAATGTTCTAGTATCTTAACTAGTTCTTAGATCGCAACCTTAGAAAATCACAAAAGCAGAGACTTAGCTTTTAACTACTTAGGGAGTATTTTGCACCAGTTTCAGCGAAGTAAACAGAGATCTTGTTACTTGCGTTTGTGCCGGGAACGGGGGTTCCGGGGGCTCGTCTGAGCGAAAGTTCTGGTTGGTTGCTGGTCGATGACGTAGTTTGGGAAATCCCTCGACGTGGAGGAGTAGTTTTCTGGAGCCGATCTTTCGGTTGCCTGGTTACGCAGGTTGATGCGCTGGAAGTTCTTTTGAGTCGGCGTTGCGAGACTTGGAAAAGTTCGGCAGTCACGAAACTTCAGTTCTGTAGAGTTTTGATGGCACCGTTGCGTGCTTGGTCGAGTGGTCGAGCGCAGATGGAAAAGCACTCAAACCACAAGAGGCGAAAGGCGTGAGGCGAGAGCTGAGAGCTCTGAGTTCGCTGAGTTCTTGCTGAGTTCGCTTAGTTCGCTTAGTTCGCTCCGTTCTGTTAGGAACATGAAGTTTTAAACGGGCCGCTAGGGCACGTCCCACGATGCTGGGATCCAATGGCATTGCTGAAGGGGCGGGTCACGCCACCCCCTTTTCGTCCTGTAATTCCTTCTGGTACGTAACTTATTAGGATATGGATTTCTCTGCAATTTTTGTTATTAACTTCAATAAACTATTTAAAGTATAAAAAAGAAAGTATAACAAAGTATACACAATCATTTTCTCATTCATTCAGACAAACTGCATCCATCATGATATTTCATCGCATATTACCCCATGGTAAATTGCTTGCATGCTAAAACATTTGTCACTGCTAAAGGCATATAAATGCATAGATTAAACTCCAACGATCACATAAAACACATCGAGCATATAAATGAAAACATATGATACTGTTTATAAGCTGATTGTTTCTTAAAGATTGTCTCTGCAGTGTACGTATCTCTATTGAGAGACGGGGTGTTTTGGAATGTCAGGGGAGAGGGGGACAGGAAGTCCGAAAAACCATGTGAGTCACGCTGGACGCATCATGTGCCATGCCAGCTTTATTTCAGAAGACTGGAGGTTTGTTTCTTAGGTGCTTTGAGACAGAGAGCGTTTTCTTC
>NW_027394277.1:7457435-7701021 GCF_049309525.1 Garra rufa
GCCATGCTGCGGACCTTTTCAGCTGCTGCTGCTGTGCTTTCAGCAGGCTGTTTTGAGCACAGAGGGAATAGTGAATGAGCCGTCTTTTACACACCTCTAATCTGTTCCATAGAAACACGGTGCAGCAACCCGTGCCAGGAGACTGTTTGTGCGGCAGTTTAAAGCTTGCTACCACCTTGTCGGTTCACATCCACGTAGGTGCCTGCAAAGGTCACGACCGTCGCCGGCATTCTTTCGCAGAGGCAATATTGTAGCCTATGAGGTTTATCCGAGGCGCGATCATTGCTGGTTGAAAA
This sequence comes from Garra rufa, assembly GCF_049309525.1. Lineage (NCBI taxonomy): Eukaryota > Metazoa > Chordata > Actinopteri > Cypriniformes > Cyprinidae > Garra > Garra rufa. The sequence goes on from NW_027394277.1 coordinate 7,457,732, forward strand.
CTTTACCCAATACCCCGCCAGGATGACTTGAAATACAGTCAGCTTTGGCAATTTTTGCTAGCCTCTCTGGAGGCTTAGAGTATTGTTGAGAAAAAATAGCCTGGTTTCGTTTCTCGTCGAAAAGGTGTCTGCTGATGATTGAGCGCCAGAGCCAGAAGGCTTGTTGTTTTGTAAATATGTCCTCAAGACGGGTATCATTAAACTGCAGCGCAATTACAGCTCACCGTTACCCATCGTAAACAGGTTGGGCCTGTCTGGTCCGGTGGGCTCTCAGTGGCGCTAAAGCTTCCAGTGCATGTCGAGCACAATGTATTAGCCTTCCACCGCCTTACCCGCTGGACCACCTCGTCATCTTGCGTGGTTTCTTTGTTTAACACTCCTGAACCATGTGCATGTGGATGCCTTCTTCGTCTTTTGTTTCAGCCGCCGAGGGCCTGTTTTCCACTGAGGCCCTGCGTCAAACTCCCTATGAGACACAATCGAACGTTAGTAGTAACCTCCGATTACGGCCGAATGTGGATTCTGCTCGGACGACGGGGCACCGGTACATCCTTTGTAGCTTTGGCTTGTTAGCCAAACGCTACAGCAGTTTGCCATTTCCCATGAAATCATCCTTGATTTCCTTAAGAAAGGTGCCCCAAATTGGTGGAAAATCACATCTCAACCATACGCTGTCCAAAGCATTGACCCGCCTTCACGCGGCAAAACAGAACGTGTTGTTGGCCCGCACTGCTGGGTCAAACTGCGCTTCCCAAAAACAGATTGGGTCAAAACCGACAGAAGAAAACTCTAAGCCTGCTCTAAGCCCTACCCACGGGGAGGGCTCGACAGTCTCGCACAACGCGAGAGCCTCCGTTTCGCCTGTGTAATTTGGGGGCCGATGAAAACTGGGTCCGACCCGGTGAAGAAGCCCACGACCAGCCCGGCTAGCTCAGTCGGTAGAGCATGATACTCTTAATCTCAGGGTCGTGGGTTCGAGCCCCACGTTGGGCGGCTCTGTTGACTCTCTTTCTTCCCAAAAGGGTGGCGGGCTCCAGCGTGCCCATTCGCCGCGCAGGCTGAGTGGATTTTCGGGCTCCGGAAACATCTTTCAAAACAGATGTCGCTGTTAGTGCGAGCAATTTTAATCCCTAACCCTAACCCTTGCTTTTACACCGGTGATCCGGCGGCAGGAAGCAACAGCGGCTGTCTCTGTGGCGCAATCGGTTAGCGCGTTCGGCTGTTAACCGAAAGGTTGGTGCTTCGAGCCCACCCAGGGACGTGTGAAATGCCGGAGTTTTGCACGCGCGTCAGGTGTCCACTAACGCCTATGCCATTCTTAGGGTTGCGAGGCACAGCTTTCTCAGGGCGTTTATCTTGTGCACCTTCAATAAGCTGGCTTGTTTTAAAAGAACTCAGCGGCGGGCATTTGGTGAACATTTTCACCAGCTCGAGTAGTTTGCTGTGGCATGTGGATGCCTTCTTTACTGATGATCTGTCTCTGGGGCTCATCTAGTTGACATAGTATCCGCTGACATTCGGCTGAAGGTGCTGATCCACCATCTGCTCTTGGTACGGACTGGAACCGGGGGACTGTAGTGACCATCAGATCGGAATGCAGAATGGATCTGGTGGCTACGGTGACCTCAGAATAAGAAGAAACAGACTAATATTAATGTAGATGCAAAAGTTCCATGTTGCCACAAAGTCAATACCCAATACCCCACCGGGATGACTTGAAATACAGTCAGCATCGGCAATTTTTGCCAGTCTCTCTGGAGGCTTGTTGAGAAAGATAGTCTTGCTTCGTTTTGTTTCCTTTTATTGGCGTGGCTGGTTGTTGGTCCTCGTCAAAGAGGTGTCCACCGATCATAGCGTGCCGGAGCCAGAAGACTTGTTGTTTTATCAATATGTTCTCAAGACTTTGCGGCAGGTATCAATAAACTACAGCACAATCACAGCTCGCCGCTACCCATCGTAAACAGGTTGGGCCTGTCTGTTCCGGTGGGCTCTCAGTGGTGCTAAAGCATCAAATGAAGAGGATGGGATTCGAACCCACACAAACCAAGGCGTGCCGAGCACAACGGACTAGCCTTGCATCGCCTTGACCACTCGACCACCTTTCGTTTTGCACGGTCCTTTTGTTTAACACTCCCGATTCAGACCACCAGCTCATTAGTAGAGCGCTCAGTGAACTGAACTGAGTGTGTCAGATAGGGAAGACACACAAAAATTGCAGAGTGGGGTCCCCAAGAGGATCACTGCTAAATGTACCGAACGACGAGGATGGGATTCGAACCCACGCGTGCAGAGCACAATGGATTAGCAGTCCATCGCCTTAACCACTCGGCCACCTCGTCGTATTACGTGCCGTCTTTTATTTAGCACTCCCGATTCAGATCATCAGCTCATTAGTAGAGAACTCAAAGAACTGAACTGAGTGTGTTAGATAAGGAGGACACACAAAAAGTTCAGCATGGGGTCCCCAGGACCTAGATTAAGGTCCAGTGCTAAAGGAACCGAACGACAAGGATGGGATTAGCAGTCCATCGCCTTAACCACTCGGCCTCCCCGCCCCCTTGCTGACTGAGAGAGGCCATGCTGCGGACCTTTTCAGCTGCTGCTGCTGTGCTTTCAGCAGGCTGTTTTGAGCACAGAGGGAATAGTGAATGAGCCGTCTTTTACACACCTCTAATCTGTTCCGTAGAAACACGGTGCAGCAACCCGTGCCAGGAGACTGTTTGTGCGGCAGTTTAAAGCTTACTACCACCTTGTCGGTTCACATCCACGTAGGTGCCTGCAAAGGTCACAACCGTCGCCGGCATTCTTTCGCAGAGGCAATATTGTAGCCTATGAGGTTTATCCGAGGCGCGATCATTGCTGGTTGAAAACTTTACCCAATACCCCGCCAGGATGACTTGAAATACAGTCAGCTTTGGCAATTTTTCCTAGCCTCTCTGGAGGCTTAGAGTATTGTTGAGAAAAAATAGCCTGGCTTTGTTTCTCGTCGAAAAGGTGTCTGCTTATGATTGAGCGCCAGAGCCAGAAGGCTTGTTGTTTTGTAAATATGTCCTCAAGACGGGTATCATTAAACTGCAGCGCAATTACAGCTCACCGTTACCCATCGTAAACAGGTTGGGCCTGTCTGGTCCGGTGGGCTCTCAGTGGCGCTAAAGCTTCCAGTGCATGTCGAGCACAATGTATTAGCCTTCCACCGCCTTACCCGCTGGACCACCTCGTCATCTTGCGTGGTTTCTTTGTTTAACACTCCTGAACCATGTGCATGTGGATGCCTTCTTCGTCTTTTGTTTCAGCCGCCGAGGGCCTGTTTTCCACTGAGGCCCTGCGTCAAACTCCCTATGAGACACAATCGAACGTTAGTAGTAACCTCCGATTACGGCCGAATGTGGATTCTGCTCGGACGACGGGGCACCGGTACATCCTTTGTAGCTTTGGCTTGTTAGCCAAACGCTACAGCAGTTTGCCATTTCCCATGAAATCATCCTTGATTTCCTTAAGAAAGGTGCCCCAAATTGGTGGAAAATCACATCTCAACCATACGCTGTCCAAAGCATTGACCCGCCTTCACGCGGCAAAACAGAACGTGTTGTTGGCCCGCACTGCTGGGTCAAACTGCGCTTCCCAAAAACAGATTGGGTCAAAACCGACAGAAGAAAACTCTAAGCCTGCTCTAAGCCCTACCCACGGGGAGGGCTCGACAGTCTCGCACAACGCGAGAGCCTCCGTTTCGCCTGTGTAATTTGGGGGCCGATGAAAACTGGGTCCGACCCGGTGAAGAAGCCCACGATCCGCCCGGCTAGCTCAGTCGGTAGAGCATGAGACTCTTAATCTCAGGGTCGTGGGTTCGAGCCCCACGTTGGGCGGCTCTGTTGACTCTCTTTCTTCCCAAAAGGGTGGCGGCTCCAGCGTGCCCATTCGCCGCGCAGGCTGAGTGGATTTTGCGAGCTCCGGAAACATCTTTCAAAACAGATGTCGCTGTTAGTGCGAGCAATTTTAATCCCTATCACTAACCCTAACCCTTGCTTTTACACCGGTGATCCGGCGGCAGCAAGCAACAGCGGCTGTCTCTGTGGCGCAATCGGTTAGCGCGTTCGGCTGTTAACCGAAAGGTTGGTGGTTCGAGCCCACCCAGGGACGTGTGAAATGCCGGAGTTTTGCACGCGCGTCAGGTGTCCACTAACGCCTATGCCATTCTTAGGGTTGCGAGGCACAGCTTTCTCAGGGCGTTTATCTTGTGCACCTTCAATAAGCTGGCTTGTTTTAAAAGAACTCAGCGGCGGGCATTTGGTGAACATTTTCACCAGCTCGAGTAGTTTGCTGTGGCATGTGGATGCCTTCTTAACTGATGATCTGTCTCTGGGGCTCATCTAGTTGACATAGTATCCGCTGACATTCGGCTGAAGGTGCTGATCCACCATCTGCTCTTGGTACGGACTGGAACCGGGGGACTGTAGTGACCATCAGATCGGAATGCAGAATGGATCTGGTGGCTACGGTGACCTCAGAATAAGAAGAAACAGACTAATATTAATGTAGATGCAAAAGTTCCATGTTGCCACAAAGTCAATACCCAATACCCCACCGGGATGACTTGAAATACAGTCAGCATCGGCAATTTTTGCCAGTCTCTCTGGAGGCTTGTTGAGAAAGATAGTCTTGCTTCGTTTTGTTTCCTTTTATTGGCGTGGCTGGTTGTTGGTCCTCGTCAAAGAGGTGTCCACCGATCATAGCGTGCCGGAGCCAGAAGACTTGTTGTTTTGTCAATATGTTCTCAAGACTTTGCGGCAGGTATCAATAAACTACAGCACAATCACAGCTCGCCGCTACCCATCGTAAACAGGTTGGGCCTGTCTGTTCCGGTGGGCTCTCAGTGGTGCTAAAGCATCAAATGAAGAGGATGGGATTCGAACCCACACAAACCAAGGCGTGCCGAGCACAACGGACTAGCCTTGCATCGCCTTAACCACTCGACCACCTTTCGTTTTGCGCGGTCCTTTTGTTTAACACTCCCGATTCAGACCACCAGCTCATTAGTAGAGCTCTCAGTGAACTGAACTGAGTGTGTCAGATAGGGAAGACACACAAAAATTGCAGAGTGGGGTCCCCAGGACCGCTGCTAAATGTACCGAACGACGAGGATGGGATTCGAACCTACGCGTGCAGAGCACAATGGATTAGCAGTCCATCGCCTTAACCACTCGGCCACCTCGTCGTATTACGTGCCGTCTTTTATTTAGCACTCCCGATTCAGATCATCAGCTCATTAGTAGAGAACTCAAAGAACTGAACTGAGTGTGTTAGATAAGGAGGACACACAAAAAGTTCAGCATGGGGTCCCCAGGACCTAGATTAAGGTCCAGTGCTAAAGGAACCGAACGACAAGGATGGGATTAGCAGTCCATCGCCTTAACCACTCGGCCTCCCCGCCCCCTTGCTGACTGAGAGAGGCCATGCTGCGGACCTTTTCAGCTGCTGCTGCTGTGCTTTCAGCAGGCTGTTTTGAGCACAGAGGGAATAGTGAATGAGCCGTCTTTTACACACCTCTAATCTGTTCCGTAGAAACACGATGCAGCAACCCGTGCCAGGAGAATGTTTGTGCGGCAGTTTAAAGCTTGCTACCACCTTGTCGGTTCACATCCACGTAGGTGCCTGCAAAGGTCACGACCGTCGCCGGCATTCTTTCGCAGAGGCAATATTGTAGCCTATGAGGTTTATCCGAGGCGCGATCATTGCTGGTTGAAAACTTTACCCAATACCCCGCCAGGATGACTTGAAATACAGTCAGCTTTGGCAATTTTTGCTAGCCTCTCTGGAGGCTTAGAGTATTGTTGAGAAAAAATAGCCTGGCTTTGTTTCTCGTCGAAAAGGTGTCTGCTTATGATTAGGGATGTGCCGAACGAAGCTTCCGAAGCAGTGAAGCTTTTACTACAAACTGCGTTGATGCTTCGAAGCTTTTTGACACAGTGCTCTACTTCTCCATCTGGTGGTCAAAAAAAATCTCTACACCAGCTGTGCCATTGAAGTGTTTTGTTCATTGTAAGATTGTGTTTGTGTATTTAATAAACATATGTAATTAGCAAGATGGTGGTGTGTGTGTGTGTGTGTGTGTGTGTAGAGTCCCCCCCCCCTTTTTTTTTGGACAATATAATGGCAATAAAGACTTTCTGTTTTTCATTTGTACTCACATCAAACATTCCCCCTTCTACATAGAGACCTATTGGCATGTGTGATTTTTTTGTTTTTCATTGCTCCATTTTTCTGTGTTCTTTACAAAACATCACAAACATGTACGCTGTACAAAAACAACAACACCAAAAATAAAAAAATACACACACAAATGCAACTACATATTTTTATTCAAGAATATTATTTGTTCTGCTGTGCTGGAGCTTAAGCGGCTCCTTTTTTTTACTGATTCACATATTAAGCATGAAACTTTATTAGGACTGTCCAGACTGAAGTGTTCCCACACTTGAGAACGGGGTCTCTTGCGTGCATTTTCCATATTGATATTAAACAAGCAATGTGAGCTGAGGACGGCGTTCACAAGGACGGCGTTTACAAGCAGCAAACAAGTTTGTAGTTGAGGAAGGACTTTTATTCATTTTGGGACAGTGGTTGAGACCGCAAGGTGTTTTAATTTACATTCATACAACAGACATTCAAACGTCATTGTTTTTATTATATATTTTTTTTATAATAATACACCATGTAAAAAAACATAAAGACATGACAATTATGGATATAATTATAACATTGGAATAAAATGGACAGCGGGTATGGGATAGCGCAATCGTCGCGCTGTGTGTTTGAGCCTTGCATGACGTGTCAGTGAGGAAACAAAGCTTCATTTCCACAGGTCACGTGACAGCCTCATTTCAAGCAATGCTCCGAAACACTGTTTCAAAGCACTAGCGTGTCGAAAACTCGACAAGTGTGTCGAAACTGGGTGTCGAGCGACCCATCCCTACTTATGATTGAGCGCCAGAGCCAGAAGGCTTGTTGTTTTCTAAATATGTCCTCAAGACGGGTATCATTAAACTGCAGCGCAATTACAGCTCACCGTTACCCATCGTAAACAGGTTGGGCCTGTCTGGTCCGGTGGGCTCTCAGTGGCGCTAAAGCTTCCAGTGCATGTTGAGCACAATGTATTAGCCTTCCACCGCCTTACCCGCTGGACCACCTCGTCATCTTGCGTGGTTTCTTTGTTTAACACTCCTGAACCATGTGCATGTGGATGCCTTCTTCGTCTTTTGTTTCAGCCGCCGAGGGCCTGTTTTCCACTGAGGCCCTGCGTCAAACTCCCTATGAGACACAATCGAACGTTAGTAGTAACCTCCGATTACGGCCGAATGTGGATTCTGCTCGGACGACGGGGCACCGGTACATCCTTTGTAGCTTTGGCTTGTTAGCCAAACGCTACAGCAGTTTGCCATTTCCCATGAAATCATCCTTGATTTCCTTAAGAAAGGTGCCCCAAATTGGTGGAAAATCACATCTCAACCATACGCTGTCCAAAGCATTGACCCGCCTTCACGCGGCAAAACAGAACGTGTTGTTGGCCCGCACTGCTGGGTCAAACTGCGCTTCCCAAAAACAGATTGGGTCAAAACCGACAGAAGAAAACTCTAAGCCTGCTCTAAGCCCTACCCACGGGGAGGGCTCGACAGTCTCGCACAACGCGAGAGCCTCCGTTTCGCCTGTGTAATTTGGGGGCCGATGAAAACTGGGTCCGACCCGGTGAAGAAGCCCACGATCCGCCCGGCTAGCTCAGTCGGTAGAGCATGAGACTCTTAATCTCAGGGTCGTGGGTTCGAGCCCCACGTTGGGCGGCTCTGTTGACTCTCTTTCTTCCCAAAAGGGTGGCGGCTCCAGCGTGCCCATTCGCCGCGCAGGCTGAGTGGATTTTGCGAGCTCCGGAAACATCTTTCAAAACAGATGTCGCTGTTAGTGCGAGCAATTTTAATCCCTATCACTAACCCTAACCCTTGCTTTTACACCGGTGATCCGGCGGCAGCAAGCAACAGCGGCTGTCTCTGTGGCGCAATCGGTTAGCGCGTTCGGCTGTTAACCGAAAGGTTGGTGGTTCGAGCCCACCCAGGGACGTGTGAAATGCCGGAGTTTTGCACGCGCGTCAGGTGTCCACTAACGCCTATGCCATTCTTAGGGTTGCGAGGCACAGCTTTCTCAGGGCGTTTATCTTGTGCACCTTCAATAAGCTGGCTTGTTTTAAAAGAACTCAGCGGCGGGCATTTGGTGAACATTTTCACCAGCTCGAGTAGTTTGCTGTGGCATGTGGATGCCTTCTTAACTGATGATCTGTCTCTGGGGCTCATCTAGTTGACATAGTATCCGCTGACATTCGGCTGAAGGTGCTGATCCACCATCTGCTCTTGGTACGGACTGGAACCGGGGGACTGTAGTGACCATCAGATCGGAATGCAGAATGGATCTGGTGGCTACGGTGACCTCAGAATAAGAAGAAACAGACTAATATTAATGTAGATGCAAAAGTTCCATGTTGCCACAAAGTCAATACCCAATACCCCACCGGGATGACTTGAAATACAGTCAGCATCGGCAATTTTTGCCAGTCTCTCTGGAGGCTTGTTGAGAAAGATAGTCTTGCTTCGTTTTGTTTCCTTTTATTGGCGTGGCTGGTTGTTGGTCCTCGTCAAAGAGGTGTCCACCGATCATAGCGTGCCGGAGCCAGAAGACTTGTTGTTTTGTCAATATGTTCTCAAGACTTTGCGGCAGGTATCAATAAACTACAGCACAATCACAGCTCGCCGCTACCCATCGTAAACAGGTTGGGCCTGTCTGTTCCGGTGGGCTCTCAGTGGTGCTAAAGCATCAAATGAAGAGGATGGGATTCGACCCCACACAAACCAAGGCATGCCGAGCACAACGGACTAGCCTTGCATCGCCTTAACCACTCGACCACCTTTCGTTTTGCGCTGTCCTTTTGTTTAACACTCCCGATTCAGACCACCAGCTCATTAGTAGAGCGCTCAGTGAACTGAACTGAGTGTGTCAGATAGGGAAGACACACAAAAATTGCAGAGTGGGGTCCCCAAGAGGATCACTGCTAAATGTACCGAACGACGAGGATGGGATTCGAACCCACGCGTGCAGAGCACAATGGATTAGCAGTCCATCGCCTTAACCACTCGGCCACCTCGTCGTATTACGTGCCGTCTTTTATTTAGCACTCCCGATTCAGATCATCAGCTCATTAGTAGAGAACTCAAAGAACTGAACTGAGTGTGTTAGATAAGGAGGACACACAAAAAGTTCAGCATGGGGTCCCCAGGACCTAGATTAAGGTCCAGTGCTAAAGGAACCGAACGACAAGGATGGGATTAGCAGTCCATCGCCTTAACCACTCGGCCTCCCCGCCCCCTTGCTGACTGAGAGAGGCCATGCTGCGGACCTTTTCAGCTGCTGCTGCTGTGCTTTCAGCAGGCTGTTTTGAGCACAGAGGGAATAGTGAATGAGCCGTCTTTTACACACCTCTAATCTGTTCCGTAGAAACACGGTGCAGCAACCCGTGCCAGGAGACTGTTTGTGCGGCAGTTTAAAGCTTACTACCACCTTGTCGGTTCACATCCACGTAGGTGCCTGCAAAGGTCACAACCGTCGCCGGCATTCTTTCGCAGAGGCAATATTGTAGCCTATGAGGTTTATCCGAGGCGCGATCATTGCTGGTTGAAAACTTTACCCAATACCCCGCCAGGATGACTTGAAATACAGTCAGCTTTGGCAATTTTTGCTAGCCTCTCTGGAGGCTTAGAGTATTGTTGAGAAAAAATAGCCTGGCTTTGTTTCTCGTCGAAAAGGTGTCTGCTTATGATTGAGCGCCAGAGCCAGAAGGCTTGTTGTTTTGTAAATATGTCCTCAAGACGGGTATCATTAAACTGCAGCGCAATTACAGCTCACCGTTACCCATCGTAAACAGGTTGGGCCTGTCTGGTCCGGTGGGCTCTCAGTGGCGCTAAAGCTTCCAGTGCATGTCGAGCACAATGTATTAGCCTTCCACCGCCTTACCCGCTGGACCACCTCGTCATCTTGCGTGGTTTCTTTGTTTAACACTCCTGAACCATGTGCATGTGGATGCCTTCTTCGTCTTTTGTTTCAGCCGCCGAGGGCCTGTTTTCCACTGAGGCCCTGCGTCAAACTCCCTATGAGACACAATCGAACGTTAGTAGTAACCTCCGATTACGGCCGAATGTGGATTCTGCTCGGACGACGGGGCACCGGTACATCCTTTGTAGCTTTGGCTTGTTAGCCAAACGCTACAGCAGTTTGCCATTTCCCATGAAATCATCCTTGATTTCCTTAAGAAAGGTGCCCCAAATTGGTGGAAAATCACATCTCAACCATACGCTGTCCAAAGCATTGACCCGCCTTCACGCGGCAAAACAGAACGTGTTGTTGGCCCGCACTGCTGGGTCAAACTGCGCTTCCCAAAAACAGATTGGGTCAAAACCGACAGAAGAAAACTCTAAGCCTGCTCTAAGCCCTACCCACGGGGAGGGCTCGACAGTCTCGCACAACGCGAGAGCCTCCGTTTCGCCTGTGTAATTTGGGGGCCGATGAAAACTGGGTCCGACCCGGTGAAGAAGCCCACGATCCGCCCGGCTAGCTCAGTCGGTAGAGCATGAGACTCTTAATCTCAGGGTCGTGGGTTCGAGCCCCACGTTGGGCGGCTCTGTTGACTCTCTTTCTTCCCAAAAGGGTGGCGGCTCCAGCGTGCCCATTCGCCGCGCAGGCTGAGTGGATTTTGCGAGCTCCGGAAACATCTTTCAAAACAGATGTCGCTGTTAGTGCGAGCAATTTTAATCCCTATCACTAACCCTAACCCTTGCTTTTACACCGGTGATCCGGCGGCAGCAAGCAACAGCGGCTGTCTCTGTGGCGCAATCGGTTAGCGCGTTCGGCTGTTAACCGAAAGGTTGGTGGTTCGAGCCCACCCAGGGACGTGTGAAATGCCGGAGTTTTGCACGCGCGTCAGGTGTCCACTAACGCCTATGCCATTCTTAGGGTTGCGAGGCACAGCTTTCTCAGGGCGTTTATCTTGTGCACCTTCAATAAGCTGGCTTGTTTTAAAAGAACTCAGCGGCGGGCATTTGGTGAACATTTTCACCAGCTCGAGTAGTTTGCTGTGGCATGTGGATGCCTTCTTAACTGATGATCTGTCTCTGGGGCTCATCTAGTTGACATAGTATCCGCTGACATTCGGCTGAAGGTGCTGATCCACCATCTGCTCTTGGTACGGACTGGAACCGGGGGACTGTAGTGACCATCAGATCGGAATGCAGAATGGATCTGGTGGCTACGGTGACCTCAGAATAAGAAGAAACAGACTAATATTAATGTAGATGCAAAAGTTCCATGTTGCCACAAAGTCAATACCCAATACCCCACCGGGATGACTTGAAATACAGTCAGCATCGGCAATTTTTGCCAGTCTCTCTGGAGGCTTGTTGAGAAAGATAGTCTTGCTTCGTTTTGTTTCCTTTTATTGGCGTGGCTGGTTGTTGGTCCTCGTCAAAGAGGTGTCCACCGATCATAGCGTGCCGGAGCCAGAAGACTTGTTGTTTTGTCAATATGTTCTCAAGACTTTGCGGCAGGTATCAATAAACTACAGCACAATCACAGCTCGCCGCTACCCATCGTAAACAGGTTGGGCCTGTCTGTTCCGGTGGGCTCTCAGTGGTGCTAAAGCATCAAATGAAGAGGATGGGATTCGAACCCACACAAACCAAGGCGTGCCGAGCACAACGGACTAGCCTTGCATCGCCTTAACCACTCGACCACCTTTCGTTTTGCGCGGTCCTTTTGTTTAACACTCCCGATTCAGACCACCAGCTCATTAGTAGAGCTCTCAGTGAACTGAACTGAGTGTGTCAGATAGGGAAGACACACAAAAATTGCAGAGTGGGGTCCCCAGGACCGCTGCTAAATGTACCGAACGACGAGGATGGGATTCGAACCTACGCGTGCAGAGCACAATGGATTAGCAGTCCATCGCCTTAACCACTCGGCCACCTCGTCGTATTACGTGCCGTCTTTTATTTAGCACTCCCGATTCAGATCATCAGCTCATTAGTAGAGAACTCAAAGAACTGAACTGAGTGTGTTAGATAAGGAGGACACACAAAAAGTTCAGCATGGGGTCCCCAGGACCTAGATTAAGGTCCAGTGCTAAAGGAACCGAACGACAAGGATGGGATTAGCAGTCCATCGCCTTAACCACTCGGCCTCCCCGCCCCCTTGCTGACTGAGAGAGGCCATGCTGCGGACCTTTTCAGCTGCTGCTGCTGTGCTTTCAGCAGGCTGTTTTGAGCACAGAGGGAATAGTGAATGAGCCGTCTTTTACACACCTCTAATCTGTTCCGTAGAAACACGATGCAGCAACCCGTGCCAGGAGAATGTTTGTGCGGCAGTTTAAAGCTTGCTACCACCTTGTCGGTTCACATCCACGTAGGTGCCTGCAAAGGTCACGACCGTCGCCGGCATTCTTTCGCAGAGGCAATATTGTAGCCTATGAGGTTTATCCGAGGCGCGATCATTGCTGGTTGAAAACTTTACCCAATACCCCGCCAGGATGACTTGAAATACAGTCAGCTTTGGCAATTTTTGCTAGCCTCTCTGGAGGCTTAGAGTATTGTTGAGAAAAAATAGCCTGGCTTTGTTTCTCGTCGAAAAGGTGTCTGCTTATGATTGAGCGCCAGAGCCAGAAGGCTTGTTGTTTTCTAAATATGTCCTCAAGACGGGTATCATTAAACTGCAGCGCAATTACAGCTCACCGTTACCCATCGTAAACAGGTTGGGCCTGTCTGGTCCGGTGGGCTCTCAGTGGCGCTAAAGCTTCCAGTGCATGTTGAGCACAATGTATTAGCCTTCCACCGCCTTACCCGCTGGACCACCTCGTCATCTTGCGTGGTTTCTTTGTTTAACACTCCTGAACCATGTGCATGTGGATGCCTTCTTCGTCTTTTGTTTCAGCCGCCGAGGGCCTGTTTTCCACTGAGGCCCTGCGTCAAACTCCCTATGAGACACAATCGAACGTTAGTAGTAACCTCCGATTACGGCCGAATGTGGATTCTGCTCGGACGACGGGGCACCGGTACATCCTTTGTAGCTTTGGCTTGTTAGCCAAACGCTACAGCAGTTTGCCATTTCCCATGAAATCATCCTTGATTTCCTTAAGAAAGGTGCCCCAAATTGGTGGAAAATCACATCTCAACCATACGCTGTCCAAAGCATTGACCCGCCTTCACGCGGCAAAACAGAACGTGTTGTTGGCCCGCACTGCTGGGTCAAACTGCGCTTCCCAAAAACAGATTGGGTCAAAACCGACAGAAGAAAACTCTAAGCCTGCTCTAAGCCCTACCCACGGGGAGGGCTCGACAGTCTCGCACAACGCGAGAGCCTCCGTTTCGCCTGTGTAATTTGGGGGCCGATGAAAACTGGGTCCGACCCGGTGAAGAAGCCCACGATCAGCCCGGCTAGCTCAGTCGGTAGAGCATGAGACTCTTAATCTCAGGGTCGTGGGTTCGAGCCCCACGTTGGGCGGCTCTGTTGACTCTCTTTCTTCCCAAAAGGGTGGCGGGCTCCAGCGTGCCCATTCGCCGCGCAGGCTGAGTGGATTTTGCGAGCTCCGGAAACATCTTTCAAAACAGATGTCGCTGTTAGTGCGAGCAATTTTAATCCCTATCACTAACCCTAACCCTTGCTTTTACACCGGTGATCCGGCGGCAGCAAGCAACAGCGGCTGTCTCTGTGGCGCAATCGGTTAGCGCGTTCGGCTGTTAACCGAAAGGTTGGTGGTTCGAGCCCACCCAGGGACGTGTGAAATGCCGGAGTTTTGCACGCGCGTCAGGTGTCCACTAACGCCTATGCCATTCTTAGGGTTGCGAGGCACAGCTTTCTCAGGGCGTTTATCTTGTGCACCTTCAATAAGCTGGCTTGTTTTAAAAGAACTCAGCGGCGGGCATTTGGTGAACATTTTCACCAGCTCGAGTAGTTTGCTGTGGCATGTGGATGCCTTCTTAACTGATGATCTGTCTCTGGGGCTCATCTAGTTGACATAGTATCCGCTGACATTCGGCTGAAGGTGCTGATCCACCATCTGCTCTTGGTACGGACTGGAACCGGGGGACTGTAGTGACCATCAGATCGGAATGCAGAATGGATCTGGTGGCTACGGTGACCTCAGAATAAGAAGAAACAGACTAATATTAATGTAGATGCAAAAGTTCCATGTTGCCACAAAGTCAATACCCAATACCCCACCGGGATGACTTGAAATACAGTCAGCATCGGCAATTTTTGCCAGTCTCTCTGGAGGCTTGTTGAGAAAGATAGTCTTGCTTCGTTTTGTTTCCTTTTATTGGCGTGGCTGGTTGTTGGTCCTCGTCAAAGAGGTGTCCACCGATCATAGCGTGCCGGAGCCAGAAGACTTGTTGTTTTGTCAATATGTTCTCAAGACTTTGCGGCAGGTATCAATAAACTACAGCACAATCACAGCTCGCCGCTACCCATCGTAAACAGGTTGGGCCTGTCTGTTCCGGTGGGCTCTCAGTGGTGCTAAAGCATCAAATGAAGAGGATGGGATTCGACCCCACACAAACCAAGGCATGCCGAGCACAACGGACTAGCCTTGCATCGCCTTAACCACTCGACCACCTTTCGTTTTGCGCTGTCCTTTTGTTTAACACTCCCGATTCAGACCACCAGCTCATTAGTAGAGCGCTCAGTGAACTGAACTGAGTGTGTCAGATAGGGAAGACACACAAAAATTGCAGAGTGGGGTCCCCAAGAGGATCACTGCTAAATGTACCGAACGACGAGGATGGGATTCGAACCCACGCGTGCAGAGCACAATGGATTAGCAGTCCATCGCCTTAACCACTCGGCCACCTCGTCGTATTACGTGCCGTCTTTTATTTAGCACTCCCGATTCAGATCATCAGCTCATTAGTAGAGAACTCAAAGAACTGAACTGAGTGTGTTAGATAAGGAGGACACACAAAAAGTTCAGCATGGGGTCCCCAGGACCTAGATTAAGGTCCAGTGCTAAAGGAACCGAACGACAAGGATGGGATTAGCAGTCCATCGCCTTAACCACTCGGCCTCCCCGCCCCCTTGCTGACTGAGAGAGGCCATGCTGCGGACCTTTTCAGCTGCTGCTGCTGTGCTTTCAGCAGGCTGTTTTGAGCACAGAGGGAATAGTGAATGAGCCGTCTTTTACACACCTCTAATCTGTTCCGTAGAAACACGGTGCAGCAACCCGTGCCAGGAGACTGTTTGTGCGGCAGTTTAAAGCTTACTACCACCTTGTCGGTTCACATCCACGTAGGTGCCTGCAAAGGTCACAACCGTCGCCGGCATTCTTTCGCAGAGGCAATATTGTAGCCTATGAGGTTTATCCGAGGCGCGATCATTGCTGGTTGAAAACTTTACCCAATACCCCGCCAGGATGACTTGAAATACAGTCAGCTTTGGCAATTTTTGCTAGCCTCTCTGGAGGCTTAGAGTATTGTTGAGAAAAAATAGCCTGGCTTTGTTTCTCGTCGAAAAGGTGTCTGCTTATGATTGAGCGCCAGAGCCAGAAGGCTTGTTGTTTTGTAAATATGTCCTCAAGACGGGTATCATTAAACTGCAGCGCAATTACAGCTCACCGTTACCCATCGTAAACAGGTTGGGCCTGTCTGGTCCGGTGGGCTCTCAGTGGCGCTAAAGCTTCCAGTGCATGTCGAGCACAATGTATTAGCCTTCCACCGCCTTACCCGCTGGACCACCTCGTCATCTTGCGTGGTTTCTTTGTTTAACACTCCTGAACCATGTGCATGTGGATGCCTTCTTCGTCTTTTGTTTCAGCCGCCGAGGGCCTGTTTTCCACTGAGGCCCTGCGTCAAACTCCCTATGAGACACAATCGAACGTTAGTAGTAACCTCCGATTACGGCCGAATGTGGATTCTGCTCGGACGACGGGGCACCGGTACATCCTTTGTAGCTTTGGCTTGTTAGCCAAACGCTACAGCAGTTTGCCATTTCCCATGAAATCATCCTTGATTTCCTTAAGAAAGGTGCCCCAAATTGGTGGAAAATCACATCTCAACCATACGCTGTCCAAAGCATTGACCCGCCTTCACGCGGCAAAACAGAACGTGTTGTTGGCCCGCACTGCTGGGTCAAACTGCGCTTCCCAAAAACAGATTGGGTCAAAACCGACAGAAGAAAACTCTAAGCCTGCTCTAAGCCCTACCCACGGGGAGGGCTCGACAGTCTCGCACAACGCGAGAGCCTCCGTTTCGCCTGTGTAATTTGGGGGCCGATGAAAACTGGGTCCGACCCGGTGAAGAAGCCCACGATCCGCCCGGCTAGCTCAGTCGGTAGAGCATGAGACTCTTAATCTCAGGGTCGTGGGTTCGAGCCCCACGTTGGGCGGCTCTGTTGACTCTCTTTCTTCCCAAAAGGGTGGCGGCTCCAGCGTGCCCATTCGCCGCGCAGGCTGAGTGGATTTTGCGAGCTCCGGAAACATCTTTCAAAACAGATGTCGCTGTTAGTGCGAGCAATTTTAATCCCTATCACTAACCCTAACCCTTGCTTTTACACCGGTGATCCGGCGGCAGCAAGCAACAGCGGCTGTCTCTGTGGCGCAATCGGTTAGCGCGTTCGGCTGTTAACCGAAAGGTTGGTGGTTCGAGCCCACCCAGGGACGTGTGAAATGCCGGAGTTTTGCACGCGCGTCAGGTGTCCACTAACGCCTATGCCATTCTTAGGGTTGCGAGGCACAGCTTTCTCAGGGCGTTTATCTTGTGCACCTTCAATAAGCTGGCTTGTTTTAAAAGAACTCAGCGGCGGGCATTTGGTGAACATTTTCACCAGCTCGAGTAGTTTGCTGTGGCATGTGGATGCCTTCTTAACTGATGATCTGTCTCTGGGGCTCATCTAGTTGACATAGTATCCGCTGACATTCGGCTGAAGGTGCTGATCCACCATCTGCTCTTGGTACGGACTGGAACCGGGGGACTGTAGTGACCATCAGATCGGAATGCAGAATGGATCTGGTGGCTACGGTGACCTCAGAATAAGAAGAAACAGACTAATATTAATGTAGATGCAAAAGTTCCATGTTGCCACAAAGTCAATACCCAATACCCCACCGGGATGACTTGAAATACAGTCAGCATCGGCAATTTTTGCCAGTCTCTCTGGAGGCTTGTTGAGAAAGATAGTCTTGCTTCGTTTTGTTTCCTTTTATTGGCGTGGCTGGTTGTTGGTCCTCGTCAAAGAGGTGTCCACCGATCATAGCGTGCCGGAGCCAGAAGACTTGTTGTTTTGTCAATATGTTCTCAAGACTTTGCGGCAGGTATCAATAAACTACAGCACAATCACAGCTCGCCGCTACCCATCGTAAACAGGTTGGGCCTGTCTGTTCCGGTGGGCTCTCAGTGGTGCTAAAGCATCAAATGAAGAGGATGGGATTCGAACCCACACAAACCAAGGCGTGCCGAGCACAACGGACTAGCCTTGCATCGCCTTAACCACTCGACCACCTTTCGTTTTGCGCGGTCCTTTTGTTTAACACTCCCGATTCAGACCACCAGCTCATTAGTAGAGCTCTCAGTGAACTGAACTGAGTGTGTCAGATAGGGAAGACACACAAAAATTGCAGAGTGGGGTCCCCAGGACCGCTGCTAAATGTACCGAACGACGAGGATGGGATTCGAACCTACGCGTGCAGAGCACAATGGATTAGCAGTCCATCGCCTTAACCACTCGGCCACCTCGTCGTATTACGTGCCGTCTTTTATTTAGCACTCCCGATTCAGATCATCAGCTCATTAGTAGAGAACTCAAAGAACTGAACTGAGTGTGTTAGATAAGGAGGACACACAAAAAGTTCAGCATGGGGTCCCCAGGACCTAGATTAAGGTCCAGTGCTAAAGGAACCGAACGACAAGGATGGGATTAGCAGTCCATCGCCTTAACCACTCGGCCTCCCCGCCCCCTTGCTGACTGAGAGAGGCCATGCTGCGGACCTTTTCAGCTGCTGCTGCTGTGCTTTCAGCAGGCTGTTTTGAGCACAGAGGGAATAGTGAATGAGCCGTCTTTTACACACCTCTAATCTGTTCCGTAGAAACACGATGCAGCAACCCGTGCCAGGAGAATGTTTGTGCGGCAGTTTAAAGCTTGCTACCACCTTGTCGGTTCACATCCACGTAGGTGCCTGCAAAGGTCACGACCGTCGCCGGCATTCTTTCGCAGAGGCAATATTGTAGCCTATGAGGTTTATCCGAGGCGCGATCATTGCTGGTTGAAAACTTTACCCAATACCCCGCCAGGATGACTTGAAATACAGTCAGCTTTGGCAATTTTTGCTAGCCTCTCTGGAGGCTTAGAGTATTGTTGAGAAAAAATAGCCTGGCTTTGTTTCTCGTCGAAAAGGTGTCTGCTTATGATTGAGCGCCAGAGCCAGAAGGCTTGTTGTTTTCTAAATATGTCCTCAAGACGGGTATCATTAAACTGCAGCGCAATTACAGCTCACCGTTACCCATCGTAAACAGGTTGGGCCTGTCTGGTCCGGTGGGCTCTCAGTGGCGCTAAAGCTTCCAGTGCATGTTGAGCACAATGTATTAGCCTTCCACCGCCTTACCCGCTGGACCACCTCGTCATCTTGCGTGGTTTCTTTGTTTAACACTCCTGAACCATGTGCATGTGGATGCCTTCTTCGTCTTTTGTTTCAGCCGCCGAGGGCCTGTTTTCCACTGAGGCCCTGCGTCAAACTCCCTATGAGACACAATCGAACGTTAGTAGTAACCTCCGATTACGGCCGAATGTGGATTCTGCTCGGACGACGGGGCACCGGTACATCCTTTGTAGCTTTGGCTTGTTAGCCAAACGCTACAGCAGTTTGCCATTTCCCATGAAATCATCCTTGATTTCCTTAAGAAAGGTGCCCCAAATTGGTGGAAAATCACATCTCAACCATACGCTGTCCAAAGCATTGACCCGCCTTCACGCGGCAAAACAGAACGTGTTGTTGGCCCGCACTGCTGGGTCAAACTGCGCTTCCCAAAAACAGATTGGGTCAAAACCGACAGAAGAAAACTCTAAGCCTGCTCTAAGCCCTACCCACGGGGAGGGCTCGACAGTCTCGCACAACGCGAGAGCCTCCGTTTCGCCTGTGTAATTTGGGGGCCGATGAAAACTGGGTCCGACCCGGTGAAGAAGCCCACGATCAGCCCGGCTAGCTCAGTCGGTAGAGCATGAGACTCTTAATCTCAGGGTCGTGGGTTCGAGCCCCACGTTGGGCGGCTCTGTTGACTCTCTTTCTTCCCAAAAGGGTGGCGGGCTCCAGCGTGCCCATTCGCCGCGCAGGCTGAGTGGATTTTGCGAGCTCCGGAAACATCTTTCAAAACAGATGTCGCTGTTAGTGCGAGCAATTTTAATCCCTATCACTAACCCTAACCCTTGCTTTTACACCGGTGATCCGGCGGCAGGAAGCAACAGCGGCTGTCTCTGTGGCGCAATCGGTTAGCGCGTTCGGCTGTTAACCGAAAGGTTGGTGCTTCGAGCCCACCCAGGGACGTGTGAAATGCCGGAGTTTTGCACGCGCGTCAGGTGTCCACTAACGCCTATGCCATTCTTAGGGTTGCGAGGCACAGCTTTCTCAGGGCGTTTATCTTGTGCACCTTCAATAAGCTGGCTTGTTTTAAAAGAACTCAGCGGCGGGCATTTGGTGAACATTTTCACCAGCTCGAGTAGTTTGCTGTGGCATGTGGATGCCTTCTTAACTGATGATCTGTCTCTGGGGCTCATCTAGTTGACATAGTATCCGCTGACATTCGGCTGAAGGTGCTGATCCACCATCTGCTCTTGGTACGGACTGGAACCGGGGGACTGTAGTGACCATCAGATCGGAATGCAGAATGGATCTGGTGGCTACGGTGACCTCAGAATAAGAAGAAACAGACTAATATTAATGTAGATGCAAAAGTTCCATGTTGCCACAAAGTCAATACCCAATACCCCACCGGGATGACTTGAAATACAGTCAGCATCGGCAATTTTTGCCAGTCTCTCTGGAGGCTTGTTGAGAAAGATAGTCTTGCTTCGTTTTGTTTCCTTTTATTGGCGTGGCTGGTTGTTGGTCCTCGTCAAAGAGGTGTCCACCGATCATAGCGTGCCGGAGCCAGAAGACTTGTTGTTTTGTCAATATGTTCTCAAGACTTTGCGGCAGGTATCAATAAACTACAGCACAATCACAGCTCGCCGCTACCCATCGTAAACAGGTTGGGCCTGTCTGTTCCGGTGGGCTCTCAGTGGTGCTAAAGCATCAAATGAAGAGGATGGGATTCGACCCCACACAAACCAAGGCATGCCGAGCACAACGGACTAGCCTTGCATCGCCTTAACCACTCGACCACCTTTCGTTTTGCGCTGTCCTTTTGTTTAACACTCCCGATTCAGACCACCAGCTCATTAGTAGAGCGCTCAGTGAACTGAACTGAGTGTGTCAGATAGGGAAGACACACAAAAATTGCAGAGTGGGGTCCCCAGGACCGAGGATCACTGCTAAATGTACCGAACGACGAGGATGGGATTCGAACCCACGCGTGCAGAGCACAATGGATTAGCAGTCCATCGCCTTAACCACTCGGCCACCTCGTCGTATTACGTGCCGTCTTTTATTTAGCACTCCCGATTCAGATCATCAGCTCATTAGTAGAGAACTCAAAGAACTGAACTGAGTGTGTTAGATAAGGAGGACACACAAAAAGTTCAGCATGGGGTCCCCAGGACCTAGATTAAGGTCCAGTGCTAAAGGAACCGAACGACAAGGATGGGATTAGCAGTCCATGGCCTTAACCACTCGGCCTCCCCGCCCCCTTGCTGACTGAGAGAGGCCATGCTGCGGACCTTTTCAGCTGCTGCTGCTGTGCTTTCAGCAGGCTGTTTTGAGCACAGAGGGAATAGTGAATGAGCCGTCTTTTACACACCTCTAATCTGTTCCATAGAAACACGGTGCAGCAACCCGTGCCAGGAGACTGTTTGTGCGGCAGTTTAAAGCTTGCTACCACCTTGTCGGTTCACATCCACGTAGGTGCCTGCAAAGGTCACGACCGTCGCCGGCATTCTTTCGCAGAGGCAATATTGTAGCCTATGAGGTTTATCCGAGGCGCGATCATTGCTGGTTGAAAACTTTACCCAATACCCCGCCAGGATGACTTGAAATACAGTCAGCTTTGGCAATTTTTGCTAGCCTCTCTGGAGGCTTAGAGTATTGTTGAGAAAAAATAGCCTGGTTTCGTTTCTCGTCGAAAAGGTGTCTGCTGATGATTGAGCGCCAGAGCCAGAAGGCTTGTTGTTTTGTAAATATGTCCTCAAGACGGGTATCATTAAACTGCAGCGCAATTACAGCTCACCGTTACCCATCGTAAACAGGTTGGGCCTGTCTGGTCCGGTGGGCTCTCAGTGGCGCTAAAGCTTCCAGTGCATGTCGAGCACAATGTATTAGCCTTCCACCGCCTTACCCGCTGGACCACCTCGTCATCTTGCGTGGTTTCTTTGTTTAACACTCCTGAACCATGTGCATGTGGATGCCTTCTTCGTCTTTTGTTTCAGCCGCCGAGGGCCTGTTTTCCACTGAGGCCCTGCGTCAAACTCCCTATGAGACACAATCGAACGTTAGTAGTAACCTCCGATTACGGCCGAATGTGGATTCTGCTCGGACGACGGGGCACCGGTACATCCTTTGTAGCTTTGGCTTGTTAGCCAAACGCTACAGCAGTTTGCCATTTCCCATGAAATCATCCTTGATTTCCTTAAGAAAGGTGCCCCAAATTGGTGGAAAATCACATCTCAACCATACGCTGTCCAAAGCATTGACCCGCCTTCACGCGGCAAAACAGAACGTGTTGTTGGCCCGCACTGCTGGGTCAAACTGCGCTTCCCAAAAACAGATTGGGTCAAAACCGACAGAAGAAAACTCTAAGCCTGCTCTAAGCCCTACCCACGGGGAGGGCTCGACAGTCTCGCACAACGCGAGAGCCTCCGTTTCGCCTGTGTAATTTGGGGGCCGATGAAAACTGGGTCCGACCCGGTGAAGAAGCCCACGACCAGCCCGGCTAGCTCAGTCGGTAGAGCATGATACTCTTAATCTCAGGGTCGTGGGTTCGAGCCCCACGTTGGGCGGCTCTGTTGACTCTCTTTCTTCCCAAAAGGGTGGCGGGCTCCAGCGTGCCCATTCGCCGCGCAGGCTGAGTGGATTTTCGGGCTCCGGAAACATCTTTCAAAACAGATGTCGCTGTTAGTGCGAGCAATTTTAATCCCTAACCCTAACCCTTGCTTTTACACCGGTGATCCGGCGGCAGGAAGCAACAGCGGCTGTCTCTGTGGCGCAATCGGTTAGCGCGTTCGGCTGTTAACCGAAAGGTTGGTGCTTCGAGCCCACCCAGGGACGTGTGAAATGCCGGAGTTTTGCACGCGCGTCAGGTGTCCACTAACGCCTATGCCATTCTTAGGGTTGCGAGGCACAGCTTTCTCAGGGCGTTTATCTTGTGCACCTTCAATAAGCTGGCTTGTTTTAAAAGAACTCAGCGGCGGGCATTTGGTGAACATTTTCACCAGCTCGAGTAGTTTGCTGTGGCATGTGGATGCCTTCTTTACTGATGATCTGTCTCTGGGGCTCATCTAGTTGACATAGTATCCGCTGACATTCGGCTGAAGGTGCTGATCCACCATCTGCTCTTGGTACGGACTGGAACCGGGGGACTGTAGTGACCATCAGATCGGAATGCAGAATGGATCTGGTGGCTACGGTGACCTCAGAATAAGAAGAAACAGACTAATATTAATGTAGATGCAAAAGTTCCATGTTGCCACAAAGTCAATACCCAATACCCCACCGGGATGACTTGAAATACAGTCAGCATCGGCAATTTTTGCCAGTCTCTCTGGAGGCTTGTTGAGAAAGATAGTCTTGCTTCGTTTTGTTTCCTTTTATTGGCGTGGCTGGTTGTTGGTCCTCGTCAAAGAGGTGTCCACCGATCATAGCGTGCCGGAGCCAGAAGACTTGTTGTTTTATCAATATGTTCTCAAGACTTTGCGGCAGGTATCAATAAACTACAGCACAATCACAGCTCGCCGCTACCCATCGTAAACAGGTTGGGCCTGTCTGTTCCGGTGGGCTCTCAGTGGTGCTAAAGCATCAAATGAAGAGGATGGGATTCGAACCCACACAAACCAAGGCGTGCCGAGCACAACGGACTAGCCTTGCATCGCCTTGACCACTCGACCACCTTTTGTTTTGCACGGTCCTTTTGTTTAACACTCCCGATTCAGACCACCAGCTCATTAGTAGAGCGCTCAGTGAACTGAACTGAGTGTGTCAGATAGGGAAGACACACAAAAATTGCAGAGTGGGGTCCCCAAGAGGATCACTGCTAAATGTACCGAACGACGAGGATGGGATTCGAACCCACGCGTGCAGAGCACAATGGATTAGCAGTCCATCGCCTTAACCACTCGGCCACCTCGTCGTATTACGTGCCGTCTTTTATTTAGCACTCCCGATTCAGATCATCAGCTCATTAGTAGAGAACTCAAAGAACTGAACTGAGTGTGTTAGATAAGGAGGACACACAAAAAGTTCAGCATGGGGTCCCCAGGACCTAGATTAAGGTCCAGTGCTAAAGGAACCGAACGACAAGGATGGGATTAGCAGTCCATCGCCTTAACCACTCGGCCTCCCCGCCCCCTTGCTGACTGAGAGAGGCCATGCTGCGGACCTTTTCAGCTGCTGCTGCTGTGCTTTCAGCAGGCTGTTTTGAGCACAGAGGGAATAGTGAATGAGCCGTCTTTTACACACCTCTAATCTGTTCCGTAGAAACACGGTGCAGCAACCCGTGCCAGGAGACTGTTTGTGCGGCAGTTTAAAGCTTACTACCACCTTGTCGGTTCACATCCACGTAGGTGCCTGCAAAGGTCACAACCGTCGCCGGCATTCTTTCGCAGAGGCAATATTGTAGCCTATGAGGTTTATCCGAGGCGCGATCATTGCTGGTTGAAAACTTTACCCAATACCCCGCCAGGATGACTTGAAATACAGTCAGCTTTGGCAATTTTTGCTAGCCTCTCTGGAGGCTTAGAGTATTGTTGAGAAAAAATAGCCTGGCTTTGTTTCTCGTCGAAAAGGTGTCTGCTTATGATTGAGCGCCAGAGCCAGAAGGCTTGTTGTTTTGTAAATATGTCCTCAAGACGGGTATCATTAAACTGCAGCGCAATTACAGCTCACCGTTACCCATCGTAAACAGGTTGGGCCTGTCTGGTCCGGTGGGCTCTCAGTGGCGCTAAAGCTTCCAGTGCATGTCGAGCACAATGTATTAGCCTTCCACCGCCTTACCCGCTGGACCACCTCGTCATCTTGCGTGGTTTCTTTGTTTAACACTCCTGAACCATGTGCATGTGGATGCCTTCTTCGTCTTTTGTTTCAGCCGCCGAGGGCCTGTTTTCCACTGAGGCCCTGCGTCAAACTCCCTATGAGACACAATCGAACGTTAGTAGTAACCTCCGATTACGGCCGAATGTGGATTCTGCTCGGACGACGGGGCACCGGTACATCCTTTGTAGCTTTGGCTTGTTAGCCAAACGCTACAGCAGTTTGCCATTTCCCATGAAATCATCCTTGATTTCCTTAAGAAAGGTGCCCCAAATTGGTGGAAAATCACATCTCAACCATACGCTGTCCAAAGCATTGACCCGCCTTCACGCGGCAAAACAGAACGTGTTGTTGGCCCGCACTGCTGGGTCAAACTGCGCTTCCCAAAAACAGATTGGGTCAAAACCGACAGAAGAAAACTCTAAGCCTGCTCTAAGCCCTACCCACGGGGAGGGCTCGACAGTCTCGCACAACGCGAGAGCCTCCGTTTCGCCTGTGTAATTTGGGGGCCGATGAAAACTGGGTCCGACCCGGTGAAGAAGCCCACGATCCGCCCGGCTAGCTCAGTCGGTAGAGCATGAGACTCTTAATCTCAGGGTCGTGGGTTCGAGCCCCACGTTGGGCGGCTCTGTTGACTCTCTTTCTTCCCAAAAGGGTGGCGGCTCCAGCGTGCCCATTCGCCGCGCAGGCTGAGTGGATTTTGCGAGCTCCGGAAACATCTTTCA
Organism: Garra rufa; assembly: GCF_049309525.1. Classification (NCBI taxonomy): domain Eukaryota; kingdom Metazoa; phylum Chordata; class Actinopteri; order Cypriniformes; family Cyprinidae; genus Garra; species Garra rufa. The sequence continues at coordinate 7,482,914 of NW_027394277.1, forward strand.
AAACAGATGTCGCTGTTAGTGCGAGCAATTTTAATCCCTATCACTAACCCTAACCCTTGCTTTTACACCGGTGATCCGGCGGCAGCAAGCAACAGCGGCTGTCTCTGTGGCGCAATCGGTTAGCGCGTTCGGCTGTTAACCGAAAGGTTGGTGGTTCGAGCCCACCCAGGGACGTGTGAAATGCCGGAGTTTTGCACGCGCGTCAGGTGTCCACTAACGCCTATGCCATTCTTAGGGTTGCGAGGCACAGCTTTCTCAGGGCGTTTATCTTGTGCACCTTCAATAAGCTGGCTTGTTTTAAAAGAACTCAGCGGCGGGCATTTGGTGAACATTTTCACCAGCTCGAGTAGTTTGCTGTGGCATGTGGATGCCTTCTTAACTGATGATCTGTCTCTGGGGCTCATCTAGTTGACATAGTATCCGCTGACATTCGGCTGAAGGTGCTGATCCACCATCTGCTCTTGGTACGGACTGGAACCGGGGGACTGTAGTGACCATCAGATCGGAATGCAGAATGGATCTGGTGGCTACGGTGACCTCAGAATAAGAAGAAACAGACTAATATTAATGTAGATGCAAAAGTTCCATGTTGCCACAAAGTCAATACCCAATACCCCACCGGGATGACTTGAAATACAGTCAGCATCGGCAATTTTTGCCAGTCTCTCTGGAGGCTTGTTGAGAAAGATAGTCTTGCTTCGTTTTGTTTCCTTTTATTGGCGTGGCTGGTTGTTGGTCCTCGTCAAAGAGGTGTCCACCGATCATAGCGTGCCGGAGCCAGAAGACTTGTTGTTTTGTCAATATGTTCTCAAGACTTTGCGGCAGGTATCAATAAACTACAGCACAATCACAGCTCGCCGCTACCCATCGTAAACAGGTTGGGCCTGTCTGTTCCGGTGGGCTCTCAGTGGTGCTAAAGCATCAAATGAAGAGGATGGGATTCGAACCCACACAAACCAAGGCGTGCCGAGCACAACGGACTAGCCTTGCATCGCCTTAACCACTCGACCACCTTTCGTTTTGCGCGGTCCTTTTGTTTAACACTCCCGATTCAGACCACCAGCTCATTAGTAGAGCTCTCAGTGAACTGAACTGAGTGTGTCAGATAGGGAAGACACACAAAAATTGCAGAGTGGGGTCCCCAGGACCGCTGCTAAATGTACCAAACGACGAGGATGGGATTCGAACCTACGCGTGCAGAGCACAATGGATTAGCAGTCCATCGCCTTAACCACTCGGCCACCTCGTCGTATTACGTGCCGTCTTTTATTTAGCACTCCCGATTCAGATCATCAGCTCATTAGTAGAGAACTCAAAGAACTGAACTGAGTGTGTTAGATAAGGAGGACACACAAAAAGTTCAGCATGGGGTCCCCAGGACCTAGATTAAGGTCCAGTGCTAAAGGAACCGAACGACAAGGATGGGATTAGCAGTCCATCGCCTTAACCACTCGGCCTCCCCGCCCCCTTGCTGACTGAGAGAGGCCATGCTGCGGACCTTTTCAGCTGCTGCTGCTGTGCTTTCAGCAGGCTGTTTTGAGCACAGAGGGAATAGTGAATGAGCCGTCTTTTACACACCTCTAATCTGTTCCGTAGAAACACGATGCAGCAACCCGTGCCAGGAGAATGTTTGTGCGGCAGTTTAAAGCTTGCTACCACCTTGTCGGTTCACATCCACGTAGGTGCCTGCAAAGGTCACGACCGTCGCCGGCATTCTTTCGCAGAGGCAATATTGTAGCCTATGAGGTTTATCCGAGGCGCGATCATTGCTGGTTGAAAACTTTACCCAATACCCCGCCAGGATGACTTGAAATACAGTCAGCTTTGGCAATTTTTGCTAGCCTCTCTGGAGGCTTAGAGTATTGTTGAGAAAAAATAGCCTGGCTTTGTTTCTCGTCGAAAAGGTGTCTGCTTATGATTGAGCGCCAGAGCCAGAAGGCTTGTTGTTTTCTAAATATGTCCTCAAGACGGGTATCATTAAACTGCAGCGCAATTACAGCTCACCGTTACCCATCGTAAACAGGTTGGGCCTGTCTGGTCCGGTGGGCTCTCAGTGGCGCTAAAGCTTCCAGTGCATGTTGAGCACAATGTATTAGCCTTCCACCGCCTTACCCGCTGGACCACCTCGTCATCTTGCGTGGTTTCTTTGTTTAACACTCCTGAACCATGTGCATGTGGATGCCTTCTTCGTCTTTTGTTTCAGCCGCCGAGGGCCTGTTTTCCACTGAGGCCCTGCGTCAAACTCCCTATGAGACACAATCGAACGTTAGTAGTAACCTCCGATTACGGCCGAATGTGGATTCTGCTCGGACGACGGGGCACCGGTACATCCTTTGTAGCTTTGGCTTGTTAGCCAAACGCTACAGCAGTTTGCCATTTCCCATGAAATCATCCTTGATTTCCTTAAGAAAGGTGCCCCAAATTGGTGGAAAATCACATCTCAACCATACGCTGTCCAAAGCATTGACCCGCCTTCACGCGGCAAAACAGAACGTGTTGTTGGCCCGCACTGCTGGGTCAAACTGCGCTTCCCAAAAACAGATTGGGTCAAAACCGACAGAAGAAAACTCTAAGCCTGCTCTAAGCCCTACCCACGGGGAGGGCTCGACAGTCTCGCACAACGCGAGAGCCTCCGTTTCGCCTGTGTAATTTGGGGGCCGATGAAAACTGGGTCCGACCCGGTGAAGAAGCCCACGATCAGCCCGGCTAGCTCAGTCGGTAGAGCATGAGACTCTTAATCTCAGGGTCGTGGGTTCGAGCCCCACGTTGGGCGGCTCTGTTGACTCTCTTTCTTCCCAAAAGGGTGGCGGGCTCCAGCGTGCCCATTCGCCGCGCAGGCTGAGTGGATTTTGCGAGCTCCGGAAACATCTTTCAAAACAGATGTCGCTGTTAGTGCGAGCAATTTTAATCCCTATCACTAACCCTAACCCTTGCTTTTACACCGGTGATCCGGCGGCAGCAAGCAACAGCGGCTGTCTCTGTGGCGCAATCGGTTAGCGCGTTCGGCTGTTAACCGAAAGGTTGGTGGTTCGAGCCCACCCAGGGACGTGTGAAATGCCGGAGTTTTGCACGCGCGTCAGGTGTCCACTAACGCCTATGCCATTCTTAGGGTTGCGAGGCACAGCTTTCTCAGGGCGTTTATCTTGTGCACCTTCAATAAGCTGGCTTGTTTTAAAAGAACTCAGCGGCGGGCATTTGGTGAACATTTTCACCAGCTCGAGTAGTTTGCTGTGGCATGTGGATGCCTTCTTAACTGATGATCTGTCTCTGGGGCTCATCTAGTTGACATAGTATCCGCTGACATTCGGCTGAAGGTGCTGATCCACCATCTGCTCTTGGTACGGACTGGAACCGGGGGACTGTAGTGACCATCAGATCGGAATGCAGAATGGATCTGGTGGCTACGGTGACCTCAGAATAAGAAGAAACAGACTAATATTAATGTAGATGCAAAAGTTCCATGTTGCCACAAAGTCAATACCCAATACCCCACCGGGATGACTTGAAATACAGTCAGCATCGGCAATTTTTGCCAGTCTCTCTGGAGGCTTGTTGAGAAAGATAGTCTTGCTTCGTTTTGTTTCCTTTTATTGGCGTGGCTGGTTGTTGGTCCTCGTCAAAGAGGTGTCCACCGATCATAGCGTGCCGGAGCCAGAAGACTTGTTGTTTTGTCAATATGTTCTCAAGACTTTGCGGCAGGTATCAATAAACTACAGCACAATCACAGCTCGCCGCTACCCATCGTAAACAGGTTGGGCCTGTCTGTTCCGGTGGGCTCTCAGTGGTGCTAAAGCATCAAATGAAGAGGATGGGATTCGACCCCACACAAACCAAGGCATGCCGAGCACAACGGACTAGCCTTGCATCGCCTTAACCACTCGACCACCTTTCGTTTTGCGCTGTCCTTTTGTTTAACACTCCCGATTCAGACCACCAGCTCATTAGTAGAGCGCTCAGTGAACTGAACTGAGTGTGTCAGATAGGGAAGACACACAAAAATTGCAGAGTGGGGTCCCCAGGACCGAGGATCACTGCTAAATGTACCGAACGACGAGGATGGGATTCGAACCCACGCGTGCAGAGCACAATGGATTAGCAGTCCATCGCCTTAACCACTCGGCCACCTCGTCGTATTACGTGCCGTCTTTTATTTAGCACTCCCGATTCAGATCATCAGCTCATTAGTAGAGAACTCAAAGAACTGAACTGAGTGTGTTAGATAAGGAGGACACACAAAAAGTTCAGCATGGGGTCCCCAGGACCTAGATTAAGGTCCAGTGCTAAAGGAACCGAACGACAAGGATGGGATTAGCAGTCCATCGCCTTAACCACTCGGCCTCCCCGCCCCCTTGCTGACTGAGAGAGGCCATGCTGCGGACCTTTTCAGCTGCTGCTGCTGTGCTTTCAGCAGGCTGTTTTGAGCACAGAGGGAATAGTGAATGAGCCGTCTTTTACACACCTCTAATCTGTTCCATAGAAACACGGTGCAGCAACCCGTTCCAGGAGACTGTTTGTGCGGCAGTTTAAAGCTTGCTACCACCTTGTCGGTTCACATCCACGTAGGTGCCTGCAAAGGTCACGACCGTCGCCGGCATTCTTTCGCAGAGGCAATATTGTAGCCTATGAGGTTTATCCGAGGCGCGATCATTGCTGGTTGAAAACTTTACCCAATACCCCGCCAGGATGACTTGAAATACAGTCAGCTTTGGCAATTTTTGCTAGCCTCTCTGGAGGCTTAGAGTATTGTTGAGAAAAAATAGCCTGGTTTCGTTTCTCGTCGAAAAGGTGTCTGCTGATGATTGAGCGCCAGAGCCAGAAGGCTTGTTGTTTTGTAAATATGTCCTCAAGACGGGTATCATTAAACTGCAGCGCAATTACAGCTCACCGTTACCCATCGTAAACAGGTTGGGCCTGTCTGGTCCGGTGGGCTCTCAGTGGCGCTAAAGCTTCCAGTGCATGTCGAGCACAATGTATTAGCCTTCCACCGCCTTACCCGCTGGACCACCTCGTCATCTTGCGTGGTTTCTTTGTTTAACACTCCTGAACCATGTGCATGTGGATGCCTTCTTCGTCTTTTGTTTCAGCCGCCGAGGGCCTGTTTTCCACTGAGGCCCTGCGTCAAACTCCCTATGAGACACAATCGAACGTTAGTAGTAACCTCCGATTACGGCCGAATGTGGATTCTGCTCGGACGACGGGGCACCGGTACATCCTTTGTAGCTTTGGCTTGTTAGCCAAACGCTACAGCAGTTTGCCATTTCCCATGAAATCATCCTTGATTTCCTTAAGAAAGGTGCCCCAAATTGGTGGAAAATCACATCTCAACCATACGCTGTCCAAAGCATTGACCCGCCTTCACGCGGCAAAACAGAACGTGTTGTTGGCCCGCACTGCTGGGTCAAACTGCGCTTCCCAAAAACAGATTGGGTCAAAACCGACAGAAGAAAACTCTAAGCCTGCTCTAAGCCCTACCCACGGGGAGGGCTCGACAGTCTCGCACAACGCGAGAGCCTCCGTTTCGCCTGTGTAATTTGGGGGCCGATGAAAACTGGGTCCGACCCGGTGAAGAAGCCCACGACCAGCCCGGCTAGCTCAGTCGGTAGAGCATGATACTCTTAATCTCAGGGTCGTGGGTTCGAGCCCCACGTTGGGCGGCTCTGTTGACTCTCTTTCTTCCCAAAAGGGTGGCGGGCTCCAGCGTGCCCATTCGCCGCGCAGGCTGAGTGGATTTTCGGGCTCCGGAAACATCTTTCAAAACAGATGTCGCTGTTAGTGCGAGCAATTTTAATCCCTAACCCTAACCCTTGCTTTTACACCGGTGATCCGGCGGCAGGAAGCAACAGCGGCTGTCTCTGTGGCGCAATCGGTTAGCGCGTTCGGCTGTTAACCGAAAGGTTGGTGCTTCGAGCCCACCCAGGGACGTGTGAAATGCCGGAGTTTTGCACGCGCGTCAGGTGTCCACTAACGCCTATGCCATTCTTAGGGTTGCGAGGCACAGCTTTCTCAGGGCGTTTATCTTGTGCACCTTCAATAAGCTGGCTTGTTTTAAAAGAACTCAGCGGCGGGCATTTGGTGAACATTTTCACCAGCTCGAGTAGTTTGCTGTGGCATGTGGATGCCTTCTTTACTGATGATCTGTCTCTGGGGCTCATCTAGTTGACATAGTATCCGCTGACATTCGGCTGAAGGTGCTGATCCACCATCTGCTCTTGGTACGGACTGGAACCGGGGGACTGTAGTGACCATCAGATCGGAATGCAGAATGGATCTGGTGGCTACGGTGACCTCAGAATAAGAAGAAACAGACTAATATTAATGTAGATGCAAAAGTTCCATGTTGCCACAAAGTCAATACCCAATACCCCACCGGGATGACTTGAAATACAGTCAGCATCGGCAATTTTTGCCAGTCTCTCTGGAGGCTTGTTGAGAAAGATAGTCTTGCTTCGTTTTGTTTCCTTTTATTGGCGTGGCTGGTTGTTGGTCCTCGTCAAAGAGGTGTCCACCGATCATAGCGTGCCGGAGCCAGAAGACTTGTTGTTTTATCAATATGTTCTCAAGACTTTGCGGCAGGTATCAATAAACTACAGCACAATCACAGCTCGCCGCTACCCATCGTAAACAGGTTGGGCCTGTCTGTTCCGGTGGGCTCTCAGTGGTGCTAAAGCATCAAATGAAGAGGATGGGATTCGAACCCACACAAACCAAGGCGTGCCGAGCACAACGGACTAGCCTTGCATCGCCTTGACCACTCGACCACCTTTCGTTTTGCACGGTCCTTTTGTTTAACACTCCCGATTCAGACCACCAGCTCATTAGTAGAGCGCTCAGTGAACTGAACTGAGTGTGTCAGATAGGGAAGACACACAAAAATTGCAGAGTGGGGTCCCCAAGAGGATCACTGCTAAATGTACCGAACGACGAGGATGGGATTCGAACCCACGCGTGCAGAGCACAATGGATTAGCAGTCCATCGCCTTAACCACTCGGCCACCTCGTCGTATTACGTGCCGTCTTTTATTTAGCACTCCCGATTCAGATCATCAGCTCATTAGTAGAGAACTCAAAGAACTGAACTGAGTGTGTTAGATAAGGAGGACACACAAAAAGTTCAGCATGGGGTCCCCAGGACCTAGATTAAGGTCCAGTGCTAAAGGAACCGAACGACAAGGATGGGATTAGCAGTCCATCGCCTTAACCACTCGGCCTCCCCGCCCCCTTGCTGACTGAGAGAGGCCATGCTGCGGACCTTTTCAGCTGCTGCTGCTGTGCTTTCAGCAGGCTGTTTTGAGCACAGAGGGAATAGTGAATGAGCCGTCTTTTACACACCTCTAATCTGTTCCGTAGAAACACGGTGCAGCAACCCGTGCCAGGAGACTGTTTGTGCGGCAGTTTAAAGCTTACTACCACCTTGTCGGTTCACATCCACGTAGGTGCCTGCAAAGGTCACAACCGTCGCCGGCATTCTTTCGCAGAGGCAATATTGTAGCCTATGAGGTTTATCCGAGGCGCGATCATTGCTGGTTGAAAACTTTACCCAATACCCCGCCAGGATGACTTGAAATACAGTCAGCTTTGGCAATTTTTGCTAGCCTCTCTGGAGGCTTAGAGTATTGTTGAGAAAAAATAGCCTGGCTTTGTTTCTCGTCGAAAAGGTGTCTGCTTATGATTGAGCGCCAGAGCCAGAAGGCTTGTTGTTTTCTAAATATGTCCTCAAGACGGGTATCATTAAACTGCAGCGCAATTACAGCTCACCGTTACCCATCGTAAACAGGTTGGGCCTGTCTGGTCCGGTGGGCTCTCAGTGGCGCTAAAGCTTCCAGTGCATGTCGAGCACAATGTATTAGCCTTCCACCGCCTTACCCGCTGGACCACCTCGTCATCTTGCGTGGTTTCTTTGTTTAACACTCCTGAACCATGTGCATGTGGATGCCTTCTTCGTCTTTTGTTTCAGCCGCCGAGGGCCTGTTTTCCACTGAGGCCCTGCGTCAAACTCCCTATGAGACACAATCGAACGTTAGTAGTAACCTCCGATTACGGCCGAATGTGGATTCTGCTCGGACGACGGGGCACCGGTACATCCTTTGTAGCTTTGGCTTGTTAGCCAAACGCTACAGCAGTTTGCCATTTCCCATGAAATCATCCTTGATTTCCTTAAGAAAGGTGCCCCAAATTGGTGGAAAATCACATCTCAACCATACGCTGTCCAAAGCATTGACCCGCCTTCACGCGGCAAAACAGAACGTGTTGTTGGCCCGCACTGCTGGGTCAAACTGCGCTTCCCAAAAACAGATTGGGTCAAAACCGACAGAAGAAAACTCTAAGCCTGCTCTAAGCCCTACCCACGGGGAGGGCTCGACAGTCTCGCACAACGCGAGAGCCTCCGTTTCGCCTGTGTAATTTGGGGGCCGATGAAAACTGGGTCCGACCCGGTGAAGAAGCCCACGATCCGCCCGGCTAGCTCAGTCGGTAGAGCATGAGACTCTTAATCTCAGGGTCGTGGGTTCGAGCCCCACGTTGGGCGGCTCTGTTGACTCTCTTTCTTCCCAAAAGGGTGGCGGGCTCCAGCGTGCCCATTCGCCGCGCAGGCTGAGTGGATTTTGCGAGCTCCGGAAACATCTTTCAAAACAGATGTCGCTGTTAGTGCGAGCAATTTTAATCCCTATCACTAACCCTAACCCTTGCTTTTACACCGGTGATCCGGCGGCAGCAAGCAACAGCGGCTGTCTCTGTGGCGCAATCGGTTAGCGCGTTCGGCTCTTAACCGAAAGGTTGGTGGTTCGAGCCCACCCAGGGACGTGTGAAATGCCGGAGTTTTGCACGCGCGTCAGGTGTCCACTAACGCCTATGCCATTCTTAGGGTTGCGAGGCACAGCTTTCTCAGGGCGTTTATCTTGTGCACCTTCAATAAGCTGGCTTGTTTTAAAAGAACTCAGCGGCGGGCATTTGGTGAACATTTTCACCAGCTCGAGTAGTTTGCTGTGGCATGTGGATGCCTTCTTAACTGATGATCTGTCTCTGGGGCTCATCTAGTTGACATAGTATCCGCTGACATTCGGCTGAAGGTGCTGATCCACCATCTGCTCTTGGTACGGACTGGAACCGGGGGACTGTAGTGACCATCAGATCGGAATGCAGAATGGATCTGGTGGCTACGGTGACCTCAGAATAAGAAGAAACAGACTAATATTAATGTAGATGCAAAAGTTCCATGTTGCCACAAAGTCAATACCCAATACCCCACCGGGATGACTTGAAATACAGTCAGCATCGGCAATTTTTGCCAGTCTCTCTGGAGGCTTGTTGAGAAAGATAGTCTTGCTTCGTTTTGTTTCCTTTTATTGGCGTGGCTGGTTGTTGGTCCTCGTCAAAGAGGTGTCCACCGATCATAGCGTGCCGGAGCCAGAAGACTTGTTGTTTTGTCAATATGTTCTCAAGACTTTGCGGCAGGTATCAATAAACTACAGCACAATCACAGCTCGCCGCTACCCATCGTAAACAGGTTGGGCCTGTCTGTTCCGGTGGGCTCTCAGTGGTGCTAAAGCATCAAATGAAGAGGATGGGATTCGAACCCACACAAACCAAGGCGTGCCGAGCACAACGGACTAGCCTTGCATCGCCTTAACCACTCGACCACCTTTCGTTTTGCGCGGTCCTTTTGTTTAACACTCCCGATTCAGACCACCAGCTCATTAGTAGAGCTCTCAGTGAACTGAACTGAGTGTGTCAGATAGGGAAGACACACAAAAATTACAGAGTGGGGTCCCCAGGACCGCTGCTAAATGTACCGAACGACGAGGATGGGATTCGAACCTACGCGTGCAGAGCACAATGGATTAGCAGTCCATCGCCTTAACCACTCGGCCACCTCGTCGTATTACGTGCCGTCTTTTATTTAGCACTCCCGATTCAGATCATCAGCTCATTAGTAGAGAACTCAAAGAACTGAACTGAGTGTGTTAGATAAGGAGGACACACAAAAAGTTCAGCATGGGGTCCCCAGGACCTAGATTAAGGTCCAGTGCTAAAGGAACCGAACGACAAGGATGGGATTAGCAGTCCATCGCCTTAACCACTCGGCCTCCCCGCCCCCTTGCTGACTGAGAGAGGCCATGCTGCGGACCTTTTCAGCTGCTGCTGCTGTGCTTTCAGCAGGCTGTTTTGAGCACAGAGGGAATAGTGAATGAGCCGTCTTTTACACACCTCTAATCTGTTCCGTAGAAACACGATGCAGCAACCCGTGCCAGGAGAATGTTTGTGCGGCAGTTTAAAGCTTGCTACCACCTTGTCGGTTCACATCCACGTAGGTGCCTGCAAAGGTCACGACCGTCGCCGGCATTCTTTTGCAGAGGCAATATTGTAGCCTATGAGGTTTATCCGAGGCGCGATCATTGCTGGTTGAAAACTTTACCCAATACCCCGCCAGGATGACTTGAAATACAGTCAGCTTTGGCAATTTTTGCTAGCCTCTCTGGAGGCTTAGAGTATTGTTGAGAAAAAATAGCCTGGCTTTGTTTCTCGTCGAAAAGGTGTCTGCTTATGATTGAGCGCCAGAGCCAGAAGGCTTGTTGTTTTGTAAATATGTCCTCAAGACGGGTATCATTAAACTGCAGCGCAATTACAGCTCACCGTTACCCATCGTAAACAGGTTGGGCCTGTCTGGTCCGGTGGGCTCTCAGTGGCGCTAAAGCTTCCAGTGCATGTCGAGCACAATGTATTAGCCTTCCACCGCCTTACCCGCTGGACCACCTCGTCATCTTGCGTGGTTTCTTTGTTTAACACTCCTGAACCATGTGCATGTGGATGCCTTCTTCGTCTTTTGTTTCAGCCGCCGAGGGCCTGTTTTCCACTGAGGCCCTGCGTCAAACTCCCTATGAGACACAATCGAACGTTAGTAGTAACCTCCGATTACGGCCGAATGTGGATTCTGCTCGGACGACGGGGCACCGGTACATCCTTTGTAGCTTTGGCTTGTTAGCCAAACGCTACAGCAGTTTGCCATTTCCCATGAAATCATCCTTGATTTCCTTAAGAAAGGTGCCCCAAATTGGTGGAAAATCACATCTCAACCATACGCTGTCCAAAGCATTGACCCGCCTTCACGCGGCAAAACAGAACGTGTTGTTGGCCCGCACTGCTGGGTCAAACTGCGCTTCCCAAAAACAGATTGGGTCAAAACCGACAGAAGAAAACTCTAAGCCTGCTCTAAGCCCTACCCACGGGGAGGGCTCGACAGTCTCGCACAACGCGAGAGCCTCCGTTTCGCCTGTGTAATTTGGGGGCCGATGAAAACTGGGTCCGACCCGGTGAAGAAGCCCACGATCCGCCCGGCTAGCTCAGTCGGTAGAGCATGAGACTCTTAATCTCAGGGTCGTGGGTTCGAGCCCCACGTTGGGCGGCTCTGTTGACTCTCTTTCTTCCCAAAAGGGTGGCGGGCTCCAGCGTGCCCATTCGCCGCGCAGGCTGAGTGGATTTTGCGAGCTCCGGAAACATCTTTCAAAACAGATGTCGCTGTTAGTGCGAGCAATTTTAATCCCTATCACTAACCCTAACCCTTGCTTTTACACCGGTGATACGGCGGCAGCAAGCAACAGCGGCTGTCTCTGTGGCGCAATCGGTTAGCGCGTTCGGCTGTTAACCGAAAGGTTGGTGGTTCGAGCCCACCCAGGGACGTGTGAAATGCCGGAGTTTTGCACGCGCGTCAGGTGTCCACTAACGCCTATGCCATTCTTAGGGTTGCGAGGCACAGCTTTCTCAGGGCGTTTATCTTGTGCACCTTCAATAAGCTGGCTTGTTTTAAAAGAACTCAGCGGCGGGCATTTGGTGAACATTTTCACCAGCTCGAGTAGTTTGCTGTGGCATGTGGATGCCTTCTTAACTGATGATCTGTCTCTGGGGCTCATCTAGTTGACATAGTATCCGCTGACATTCGGCTGAAGGTGCTGATCCACCATCTGCTCTTGGTACGGACTGGAACCGGGGGACTGTAGTGACCATCAGATCGGAATGCAGAATGGATCTGGTGGCTACGGTGACCTCAGAATAAGAAGAAACAGACTAATATTAATGTAGATGCAAAAGTTCCATGTTGCCACAAAGTCAATACCCAATACCCCACCGGGATGACTTGAAATACAGTCAGCATCGGCAATTTTTGCCAGTCTCTCTGGAGGCTTGTTGAGAAAGATAGTCTTGCTTCGTTTTGTTTCCTTTTATTGGCGTGGCTGGTTGTTGGTCCTCGTCAAAGAGGTGTCCACCGATCATAGCGTGCCGGAGCCAGAAGACTTGTTGTTTTGTCAATATGTTCTCAAGACTTTGCGGCAGGTATCAATAAACTACAGCACAATCACAGCTCGCCGCTACCCATCGTAAACAGGTTGGGCCTGTCTGTTCCGGTGGGCTCTCAGTGGTGCTAAAGCATCAAATGAAGAGGATGGGATTCGATCCCACACAAACCAAGGCGTGCCGAGCACAACGGACTAGCCTTGCATCGCCTTAACCACTCGACCACCTTTCGTTTAGCGCTGTCCTTTTGTTTAACACTCCCGATTCAGACCACCAGCTCATTAGTAGAGCGCTCAGTGAACTGAACTGAGTGTGTCAGATAGGGAAGACACACAAAAATTGCAGAGTGGGGTCCCCAGGACCGAGGATCACTGCTAAATGTACCGAACGACGAGGATGGGATTCGAACCCACGCGTGCAGAGCACAATGGATTAGCAGTCCATCGCCTTAACCACTCGGCCACCTCGTCGTATTACGTGCCGTCTTTTATTTAGCACTCCCGATTCAGATCATCAGCTCATTAGTAGAGAACTCAAAGAACTGAACTGAGTGTGTTAGATAAGGAGGACACACAAAAAGTTCAGCATGGGGTCCCCAGGACCTAGATTAAGGTCCAGTGCTAAAGGAACCGAACGACAAGGATGGGATTAGCAGTCCATCGCCTTAACCACTCGGCCTCCCCGCCCCCTTGCTGACTGAGAGAGGCCATGCTGCGGACCTTTTCAGCTGCTGCTGCTGTGCTTTCAGCAGGCTGTTTTGAGCACAGAGGGAATAGTGAATGAGCCGTCTTTTACACACCTCTAATCTGTTCCGTAGAAACACGGTGCAGCAACCCGTGCCAGGAGACTGTTTGTGCGGCAGTTTAAAGCTTGCTACCACCTTGTCAGTTCACATCCACGTAGGTGCCTGCAAAGGTCACGACCGTCGCCGGCATTCTTTCGCAGAGGCAATATTGTAGCCTACGAGGTTTATCCGAGGCGCGATCATTGCTGGTTGAAAACTTTACCCAATACCCCGCCAGGATGACTTGAAATACAGTCAGCTTTGGCAATTTTTGCTAGCCTCTCTGGAGGCTTAGAGTATTGTTGAGAAAAAATAGCCTGGTTTCGTTTCTCGTCGAAAAGGTGTCTGCTGATGATTGAGCGCCAGAGCCAGAAGGCTTGTTGTTTTGTAAATATGTCCTCAAGACGGGTATCATTAAACTGCAGCGCAATTACAGCTCACCGTTACCCATCGTAAACAGGTTGGGCCTGTCTGGTCCGGTGGGCTCTCAGTGGCGCTAAAGCTTCCAGTGCATGTCGAGCACAATGTATTAGCCTTCCACCGCCTTACCCGCTGGACCACCTCGTCATCTTGCGTGGTTTCTTTGTTTAACACTCCTGAACCATGTGCATGTGGATGCCTTCTTCGTCTTTTGTTTCAGCCGCCGAGGGCCTGTTTTCCACTGAGGCCCTGCGTCAAACTCCCTATGAGACACAATCGAACGTTAGTAGTAACCTCCGATTACGGCCGAATGTGGATTCTGCTCGGACGACGGGGCACCGGTACATCCTTTGTAGCTTTGGCTTGTTAGCCAAACGCTACAGCAGTTTGCCATTTCCCATGAAATCATCCTTGATTTCCTTAAGAAAGGTGCCCCAAATTGGTGGAAAATCACATCTCAACCATACGCTGTCCAAAGCATTGACCCGCCTTCACGCGGCAAAACAGAACGTGTTGTTGGCCCGCACTGCTGGGTCAAACTGCGCTTCCCAAAAACAGATTGGGTCAAAACCGACAGAAGAAAACTCTAAGCCTGCTCTAAGCCCTACCCACGGGGAGGGCTCGACAGTCTCGCACAACGCGAGAGCCTCCGTTTCGCCTGTGTAATTTGGGGGCCGATGAAAACTGGGTCCGACCCGGTGAAGAAGCCCACGACCAGCCCGGCTAGCTCAGTCGGTAGAGCATGAGACTCTTAATCTCAGGGTCGTGGGTTCGAGCCCCACGTTGGGCGGCTTTGTTGACTCTCTTTCTTCCCAAAAGGGTGGCGGGCTCCAGCGTGCCCATTCGCCGCGCAGGCTGAGTGGATTTTGCGAGCTCCGGAAACATCTTTCAAAACAGATGTCGCTGTTAGTGCGAGCAATTTTAATCCCTATCACTAACCCTAACCCTTGCTTTTACACAGGTGATCCGGCGGCAGCAAGCAACAGCGGCTGTCTCTGTGGCGCTACCTGGAGCAGGATCGTCTGTTTCCGCGGCCGTCTCCTCGTCCAATCGCCGATCTCGCCGTCCATTGTGAGAATGGACGAGAGCCAATCGCATCGTTCGAGCTCCATTGTTGAGAGCCACTCACAGCGCTTACCCAGCCGGCATTTCAACGTTGATTCACCGTTGAAACAACGTCAAGTACCATGGTTGGATCAACGGTGAAAAACCTTTCGGATTTGCAAAAATTTTCAACGTTGATATTGTGACGTCTTTTCAACGTGGAAGTAACAACGTTGATTCACCGTTGAAATTGCGACTTTGTTTCACCCTTTTACCTTTCGGGTTATGGTCATCTGTCGACGTTGAATCAACGGTGAATAACCTTTCGGATTTGCAAAAAATTTCAACGTTGATATTATGACGTTGATTCACCGTTGAAATAGCGACTTAGTTTCACCGTCTTACTTACCTTTCAGCAACGTTAAATACACAACTGTACGTTCAATTACAACCAGTTTGCATTTAGATCAACCCTGTATATACTTATTATTTAAAAAACAAATAGCTAGCAGCAATGGGTTTACTGTCAACTTCAATAAACTAACACATGATCAATATTATAAAACAAGTTTTATTTTGGAAACATACACTGTATAAATCAAAATAAAAACCTGTCGAAAACATTTTCCAAAAACAATACAAACACATTAATTCTGCTCACATGTTATTGTAGCCCAGTTTGTGATGAATACAAAGTAATCAGACTTTAGACATTATACACTACCACTCAGAAGTTTCTCACAGTAAAATTAAAACAAATGTTTTTTAAAGTCTCTTCTGCTCACCAATCCAAAGTACAGAAAAATTAAATAATATATTTGTACTATTTAAAATGTTTTTCATTTGAAGATATTTGAAAATGTAATTTAATCCTGTGATGTCAAAGCAGAATTTGTATCATTACTCATGATCAAGTCACATTAACCTTCAGAAATCATTCTAATATTCTGATTTGCTGCTCAGAAAAATATGTTGGAAACAGCTCAGTAGAATTCTTTCAGTTTGCTTTGATGAACTGAAAATAAAACAATTTATCTGATATAGAAATCTATTGTAATATTATAAATGTCTTTATTATCACTTTTGATCAATGTAAAGCATCCTTGCTAAATAAAAGTTTTGAAGTATAGTATATAATTTTACAAATGATTTTTATTTCAAGTAAATGCTAATCTTTGGATCTTCCTATTCATCAAAGAATCCTGAAGGAAAAAAAATCTACTGTTTAAATATTGATAATAATAAATGTTTCCTGAACAGCATATTAGGATGATTTCTAAAAGTTCATGTGACACTGATGACTGGAGTAACAGTAATAAATTACATTTTAAAATATTTTAAATATTATTAAATATTATTTTAAATAACACAAATATTATAAAGCAGAAGGAAATTATTTAATAATAATAAAAAAAAACTTACTGTTCAAAAACTTTTGACTCGTAGTGTATTTTTTTCACAAAAAACACACAGATGTCAGGGTTTAAACTTCTCCAAATTCCTAGACCCCAGAAGGTTAAAGACTCAAAAGTTTTTGAGCAATAACATGCATATTTTGCGCTGCACAAGAGAAACCTTTTTTGACTAAAACCACTTGATCTCTTATTTGGTGGTTAACTATGGTTCTGTGAAAACAGGTTTACAAATGTGTCTCATTATAAGAGATGTGTACATTTGTGCAATGCAAATGGGTAAAAGACTTTGAGAATGGAACCTGCAATAAGAAACCATGTCGTGGTGAAGGGATCAAAAAGCAATCGCCATAAAATTCTTTATGCAGGAAATATCTTAAATGAAATGTATTTATTATTTTAAGCCAAAATGTTTCTTCAAATTCTGATAAAAACAACAGCCTTGTGCATATATCATGGTTGTGCTTCAGGTGATCTTTGAAAGAGTCCCAGCTCTAGGTCCTTTCTGATGCTGTCCCCTCCTCTCTCCTCGACTTGTGTGCTTTCTGTGCTGTCCTGCATGAACAAAAACACCAAACATAACATTTCATAAAATACCAGTGTTGATACTGTTAAATATCTTTAACTGAAAACACTCAATTCAAAACAAATCTTGTACAATATTTTTACTTTACAGTCCAATAACAGTGGAGTTGGAAACAAAGTGCACAACACTTCATTAAACACATTTTGACGTATTCAGATTAAAGTTTAAAACAACATGGTTTTAATCACAATTCTAACAAAACAGTATACTTAGTGAAACAAGTAAAATTATATTGAGTACATTTGTATTACATTAAATAAACTTATGACAAAAGATCAATGAATCTCTACCAGAACTGACAGTGCAAAGATGAACAATTCCTTACCAAACTGCCAATAAGCTGGATCCTTAATTACTCTACAAGGAGAAAGAATAAATGGTTTACTGAAATTTTCTTAAAAAGCTGTTTTTCGTTTTAAACCATTCCTTTAAACAATCTTAATTAATTTTAATTAAAGATATTTGCCATTATATGATATTCAGAAAAGAAAGATAAAGTATGTCATCTTTAGGACTGTTATTATAGGATTAAAATGCAGTACACATCTGCAGTAATGCATGGCATTTATATCGAAAAATGTGAATCTCTAAAAGACATTAACAAATACTAGCAACACACAACAACACCAGATATATAACGTTATATGACCAGATGAGCTAATATTGCTAGCGCGCTAAATGCGATTAGCTTCTAACTTTTGCTGTCTGTGATAATAAAGCAGCACAAACACACACTCAAGTATTTAACTTCTGCAGTTTACATGTCCTTTACCAATTTGTAAACTCTTGTACTATTTTTTAAAAGGTAATAATAAATACTTATTGTCTTACCTGATTTAGCCAGTGCTGTATGTTTTCAGAGACTCTCAGCTCACGTCTATTTCCTTTGTGTTCCGGTTTTTGTTCTCCGTTGGGATTTTACAATTCAAATACGCTCAAAATAAAAATATAACAGGAAAATATAAAATAATTCGTGACCAACTGAATAATTTCGGTGAGCAGCAACTCTCATACAGTCTATGCAGCTCACAGCCTCACCAGAAAATGTGGTAACGGTCGAATTTTTTTAAATTCCAAAGGCGCGCAGTTTCACCTGTCAGTTTCCTGAATGACAGCCAGATGAACCAATCATGATCAAAGCAGTAAGGTAAAACAACCAATAGGAATTGTTTCAGCATGTGGTAGCGAAATGTATTTAGTTTTATTGTTGGTAATGATTATATATTTAACATATACACTTATATTTTATAATAAGTTTCATGAAATAATAATGTCCATAATCATTTAAAAGGCAAACATTTATTTGTATGCTGAAGACATGATCTTATGTTGATTTATAAGTTAACCTTGTTAATTATTATTATTATTAATATTATAATTTAAACACTTGCTTTTGAGGGCACATATAACTGTTTAGCATTCAAAGTTTTATTTAAGTTGTTTTACCGTTGAAACAACAACCGACCTAATTTCAAACAAATTTCAACGTTGAATTTCGGTCATGTGTTGACTGATCTTCAACCATTTAGCATTCAACGTCACATCAACGTTGTTTCACTGTTGAAACAACAACTGACCTTTTTTCAACCAAATTTCAACGTTGAAGGTCGGTCATGTGCCGGCTGGGATGTCATATTAGAGTTATGATTTTAGTGAAGTTACAAGTTTTGAAACCAAAATACCTGCAATATCCAGTTAGACCTGTAGTAAACTCAGAAATGAAGATCAGGAGACTCTTGATAGAGCTGGTACTGTGTCGCTGCAGTCATCCAGACTGACTAAAACACTCAATCACTGGAGTTTTAGACAGATTTCAGGATCGTCATTAGAAGATAAAATATGCAAAGGATGTAAGCAGTTACAGGAATTTGCCCAGATTTTCAGCGACTCTAATCCAATCAGCAGAACTATAGACTCATTATCACAGAGATCAGGGAAAGTCTCACCTTCAGCCTCTGCATTCATATGTAGTGAACAACGGTCGAAATGGCATTCCAAGGGTCAGTTTATGGCAGGCCCCCTTCCCTATCTGCCAGGGTGGAGGGAGATGTGCCACACTGTGATTGGATCTTGGTTGAGGAGCATAAACAAATGTTCAGAAACATCAGATAAGATGCCAAGACAACTACCAGACACCTCTAACAGAACAGGAAGAGAGACCTTCTGCAACCACGACCACCTAAGAGAGGACTTCTCATTGGACTACGGATTGACCCTCTCCAATCCTAAGGTTTGGGAATGACTGCCATAAAAATTCCTTCAGGATGCAACAGCAGTGGCCGAAACAAAGAAGGCCACAAAGATCCATCCAAATCCATTCATACATATGTTTTGGGACCTTAAATTGATGTAAACTGCAACAGATTCACTTCACCCTTTGATAAAGTACAGTGTATGTTGATGGCCATTGACTGTTAACCTAACAGTTCACAGAAGCAGGCGTATTAACATATTATGATATGAATAAGTGATTGTTCAACAGTTTTCTATCATGTTTGGACTCTTTTTGCTCCTCATAATGTGGGTAACAATTTGAAAGAGGTTTGGTAAAGAAATGTTGCATTGGGTAAATTGTAAAAGACACTGTCTAACTTTGTACTCTACTATATGCAAATGAGTTCCACACTAGGGCGGGTAACACCATGGCCACCTCAGACACAAGTGGCCAATCACATTCCTGGAATGGAGAGGCGCTAGATTCCAATCTCCTCCTCATCAAAAAGAGATAAAGGTAGCCTCCGAAAAGACACTCCTTGTACTGCGTCTAAGTCCCGTAAGGGAAGAGACATTAACAGCTACACCGTTCTGAGTCTGAACCCCGCAAGGTTAAGACATTAGCAGATACAAGGTCCTGAGTTTCTGGCCTGACGAGGAAAGAGACTTCAAGACAGCTAAGGATCCACTCAGCTCTTGAGTAAACCTTCTATACTGAATTCGGCTGCCCTTCAGTTGCAAAGGACCCAGCAGTGACGGACCCCGTCTGACTCCTGCCACTCCGAAAGCAGCGCAGCCCAGTCCGCAAAGGACCTCCACACTGGCAGACACTGCCTTGAACACACGGATCCTCAACGACGCAGCCCTGCTGCAAAGGACCCTGTGAGAATCCATCTGACCCAGCTGCCCGGTCCACGCCCTAAGGACCCTCTTTGGCACAACAGAAGTCAAGCATCCTCCAGGTCAGCGCCTCGACGGCTACCGGAACGCAACTCTGTGCCCTCCCCACTATATGCAAACCGCATCACCAGTGGAAGACGTCTCTGCCGCCGGACTGATCACCCGACCAAGTGGAACGTAACTATAAACTTACCAAACCTCTCTCCTAAAGACCTTGGCTTAGTTTATACCTGCAGCCTATGTTTTCTAACCTGTTTAGATAACATTTACTTGTGGTCAGCATTACAAATGATAGCTATATTGTTTGTTCAAAGATAAATACGCAGTTATTTATCATTAAACCTACCAGAGCCATTAAGTGGGTTTCCCATAGACAACATTACCATAGAAATCTCTTATATTGCTACTTTCAGCTCAACAGCATTGCATTCTGCCATTCTGCGTTCATTCCATTTTGTTAGTTTCTACACTTTATTTGGTATCTTCTTTCACATTTAGTTGCCTATTATCTATTAGCAGTGTGTATTCATTTATTGGTTTATCACTAGTGTTGTATTTACTCTTGCATATCTATTGTTAATAAATTTCATTAATTTTATTACAATTGTGTTTTCATTGTGTTGATGATTCAAGGCTCTACTAGCTAGCTAAACCACCAAACTTTCAGATAAATCAGTTGACCAACTCCTTCCAGGGTGCAAGTCTCAATTTATTGACCTATTGCCAAATTAACAGTCTTTGACTGATACACTGAACCCAGCGAGGTGGGAATTGGTCATCTGATAGACTCACAAATGCACCTTGAGTGACGTGTGACCCAAAATCACAGCATCATTGGTGACGTGAGCCCCGTTTACTACATAAATTGGCGTCCCTGGGTGGGCTAGCTAAGATTGAAACGAGCCAGTTGATTTATCAACACAAAAGAATTGACTTAAAAGATTTCAAGAGTAATTACTTTAACAGGAAACTAGGTTCCTCAGTTTGGTCAGTTACTATTTGTAAAAGCAGGTGGTTCCTCCCAAGCCTGATTCATAGTTTCCTTACTCAGCTTTGTGGTACTATTTGTGAATAGGATTTGTTGCAGTTGAATTGTTTGCAAGTAATAAGAGTTGTGGTTAAGTTTTGGACCATTTTACAGTGGCATAGATCTGGTAAAAGTTTCCTCACTCAGGAAACTCTACTGTTAGAAGAAGTTGTAATTTTAGATTATAGCTAATTGATTCTAAATTATAACCAAGGGTTGCTATACCTTGTAAGTCTATCAAGTGAGTCCTGGTGAAACTTAGATGAGTGTCAGATAAGGGTAATTACCTCTGACAACTCGTAGCCAAGTGCTAAAGCTTTATCACTAGTCAGTGTGTCACTTGCATTGTCTCAGTGATTCCAACTAATAACACTTTTGTGGCAAGCGTTAGAACAGATTAGTCGCTAAGTGTAGTAGAATATCTGTTTTTAAAATGGCTGAATTAACCCTGCCTGAAAAGCTGGTCGTAGACCTGACCAGTGCTGTGAATCCAGGGTACATAGAAACGCTTAAGGGCTTAACCTATGAAGAAATCAGTCTCAAGACAGCACAGCTAACAGCTGAAGCTGCGGGCCAGGCCTTAAAGGGCCCCACGCTAGCCAAACTCCTCTCGAGTCTAGCACTAAATTGGGCTGCTCAGTTAACCCAAGCTATAGACAGAGTATCCCTTGCCAACGAACAGGTAAGAGACAGGGATATGAGAATCCAGGAGCTAAAGAGTGAGCTGGCTGATCTGCGCCAGGCAAACGACCATTTGAAGGTCGAAACTGTTAGGCTATCTGCAGAGAAAGAAGACTTGCAGAGTATCACTGACAGCCAAGAAGCAGAAATTAAAAGGTTAAAAGATAAAAATCTAGACCTAGAAACTGAGTGTGAACGACTCAAAATTGACGATTCAAGTCCAGGCACCATACCTGGTGACCAGGACGTAGCCGCTCTGCAAACAGAACTGGCTCAGGCTCAAAATGATTTGTCAGCACAGGCAGACAAACTAAGGCTATTGAGTAGGAATGAAAAACAGGTTAAAGATGAATTAACGTCAGCCTTGTCTGATATCTCTGGTCTAAAAATGGACTTAGAAAGAGAGCACAAACTTTACATTGATGCTCGTAAACAGTCTGAGTTGTTTAAACAACATCTGTACCGTTCAGAACAGACCCAAGTCCAACTCAGGGAGGACTTAGATAGAGCAGATGATAAGTTGCTAGAAG
Organism: Garra rufa; assembly: GCF_049309525.1. NCBI lineage: Eukaryota > Metazoa > Chordata > Actinopteri > Cypriniformes > Cyprinidae > Garra > Garra rufa. Next base: position 7,504,797 of record NW_027394277.1, read on the forward strand.
TCCAACACAAGCACGATAGAATGGCTACCAGAGCCAGAGAGTGGGCAGATAAAGCTGTTGTTGCAGAGCAGAGGCTAGAGGAAATAGAGAAAAGGATGGAGCAGTTAGACATAAGTAGGGACACGCCCCTTGAACCTGAACCACCTAGTGTGCGCTTCAGCTCATTTGGCTCAGCAGTAAAAGACCCCCTACTGGGTAGCCCCTCACAGCAACAGCGTTATCAGTCCCATAGTGATGCTGCAGCACCGGGAGACCTAACCGTCTCCACTCCCAGCCATTCTCATGGAATAGATGCTGACTCCCCAGCATGGGGAAAGACTAGTCGCCCCATTCCTGATTTTCCCAGCCCAGCACTATCCAAGGATAGCCGACTGCGGCAGCTTAGGGAATTAGCACGTGACATTGAAGTGTTTAATCCTGATACTCCCGGAAGCAATATAGAGTTGTACCTTAAGGATGTGAGTTATGCATTGTCTTATATCCCTGAGGCCACTGTGGCAGATAAACTCCTCCTTCTGAGGAAAACAACAGTGCGAACTGTCCATGGTTTCATGGAGAGACAAAGTCCGGCCATTGCTGGTAATTTCCATGAACTGTGTAGGGCCCTGAGAGCAGAATATACAATGTACCAGAACCCGTCTACTTCCAGACTCTCTGCCTTGCAGACTAAGCAAAGTCGCTATGAGTCACCCAGAGAGTATTATGAACGCTTACGCAGAGTGTATTTTGCTGGTGCAGATTCCCCTAGAGCCGAAGAAGATGTGATGTTTAAGAGCTTATTTGTGAGTAATTTGCATCCTACCATTAGGAAATCCCTCTCACTTCTGGTAGATGTTGATCGCATGACTGCAGCAGAGTTAAGACAGCTTGCCATGCGGGCCTGGGAGAATGAGAAGTTGCACACAGACAAGAAAGACAGGGAGACAGGTGCCCATGTGTTTGAACTGCGAAATGACAGTGAGGCTCCTCTGGAGCTAGAAGGGTCAGAGCTTCCCCAAAGTGGAACTGCGCGGACCAACCGCTCTCGGCCAAAATCTGGTGAGTCCACACAGGACACCCAGGGCCATAAATCCTCCGGTAATGGAGGATACAAGAGAGGCAGGCATGCACACAGAGAGGAAAGGCAAAGGAGACCCAGAGATAGATCAAAGGACAGTCACAAACAGGGCAGTCAGAAGAAAAGGGAGTCCAAAGGTACTGAAGAAAGGGACCAGGTAAATTTTAAGCAAATTCAGAAAATGATTGCTAAAGCCCTCCAAGACCTTAAGTCTGAGGAGAACACTTCCAAGAAGGAGAAAGACCCTCCTTTTAAGCAATGACTAGGCCAGGACCCCTCCCCTCCCCCACCTAAAGTGTACTTCATAGGGTGGGGGGAAGAGCCAGGGAAAGGGGAAAGTAGGGAACAGATTGTGAGGCCTAACCACTCACATGTCAGCAGACCCCACCCCAGTCTCTGTCAGTTTCTGGGTGACTTGACACAAAAGGGCAGGGCTGGAAGGATTTACATTTCTGTTTCCATTGAAAGTGCCTTAGTATGTGATGCGCTGCTAGACACTGGCTCAGAAATTTCTTTAGTGTCACCTGGACTGTTTAAAGAGCTTACCCAAGCAACTAACTCACTAGGCAAGTGGCTTAAGGTAGAGAGCTGTCAGATCAAGATAACCAGCTACACACAAGACCAGGCCCCTATCAGTCAGAGGGTTTGGGTGGAGTTAACTTTTGGTGAAATGAAAATAGTTCACCCTCTCTATGTTGTTGGTTTTAATACAGAACAGCTTCTTATCGGCCAGGATTTGTTAGATAGACTCGCACCTTTGATTGACTATCACAGCTGTCAACTATGGGCACAGGTCAGAATCCCACAGCCCATCAGAGAGACTAGCTCCAGTCAGAAGTCCTGCAAGGCTGTCGAGGTAGGAAAAACATCTCACGTTAGACAGCAGACAATGCAGGACTCCAGTTTCAATGGAGAAACACTTGATGCGAGGGACATGCAAATCTTAGCAGGCACAGCTCACGAGAACAGACTTCCCTTGCAGCTGTTAAAGAAGAAAGATGCATTTTTGTGCGCCCTGGAACCTCATAACACTGAGGTGTACAATCCCCATGTGGTAGGGGGCATACATATCAATGAGGTACCTGTCAAAGATGCTGTGGTTACACTCTGGTTAGAGAAGTCAGCAATAAGTCAGGAACTTTATATGCAGCTACAGGAGAAATGTTGCATGACCCCCATGGTGGAAAAGAAACAGGAGCTGCGGCTTTCCAGTTGTCCCCTGACAACAGTTAAGAGTGTTGGAGTCTGCTCAGTCTCTCTTAAGTTTGGCCATAAACAGTTCAAGCACTACATGCTTGTGGTACCTGACCTGCCACACTCAGTATACATCGCTTCTGATGTGTTAGTGAGACTAGGAGTGCTGTTAGACACAGTCAACAATGTGTTGTGGTCCAGGGCAGATACTGGTCCTAACGTGCTATCCGGTGATCCTAACAACATGCGTTCTGGTCAGACAATCCCTCAAGCATGTCAGGTAATGAATGAGTTCGAAATGGTGGTTCCTGCCCAAACGGCAGAGGTCCCCATCAGGCTTATCATTAAAAGGGGTCAAGAACTGAATCAGACAGTACTAGCCTATTTCCAGCCCTCTGCTCAATTTTGCAAATTGGGACTCACAATCTGTGGGAACCCACAGCTTGAACTGTACAACCGCTCAACTTACATGCTGGTACAAAACCTCACAAGAGGAAGTATCCACATTCCCCCACGCACCCCTCTAGGGTATATAATTGATAGCTCCTTTCATGATTTTGAATTAACTATTCCTGTCATAGGAGAGCTTCCTGATTTGCCGATAGAGAAAGACAACTATGAGCAAGTGTATCTCACCTACCCTACAAAAATGATTTCCATCACACCCCATCCAGCTGTGATTGAGGGGACTATGTGCAGAGTACACTTTGACAGTGAAGGCGAGATAGTGGTACATACTGTGATGGCCCAGGAGCCATCTGTACCACTGAATGATAAGCAAGATGCGGAACCTTGTACTGAACCATACCCTGGTTTTGAGGCAGAGGTGCAACAACAGTTAGCACAGGCAGATGCTCTGGACACAGAGGTCCAGCGTCAGGAATTACGGCAGGTGTTTTATGAACACCAGGAAATCTTTTCTAGGGATTCCTATGATTGCGGTGTCACAGATGTCCACACTGTCCGTATTCCCACAGATCCAAATGCCCCGCCTACCTTTGTGCGTCAGTACAGAATCCCACTTGCTGCTTTTGACTCTATTCAGGAAATTATCGATTCCCTGTTAGAGAAAAAGATCATTCGCGAATGCAACTCCACTTACAATTCTCCAATTTGGCCTGTCCTAAAGCCGAGTGGAAAGTGGCGTTTAACTGTAGATTACCGCCAGCTCAACAAACAGGTTCCCCTGTCACGTTGGCCCATGATACATCTTGACCAAGAGTTAGCCAAGGTGACAACAGCCAAATATTTCTCCACAGTGGACGTGGCAAATGGTTTTTGGACAATGAAGGTAGACCCTGCAGACCAGTACAAGCTAGCATTTTCCTTTGGAGGTAGACAATTCACTTGGAAAAGGTGTCCATTTGGCTATTCAAACTCCCCCGCAGAGTTTAATATATTTCTACGCAAGGCAATGAGTGATGCAGCTACACGCAGCAATGTAATTTTTGTTGATGATATCCTCATGCGTAGTCAGACCTGGCCAGATCATGTAGCTGAGATAAGACATGTTCTCACCCAGCTCACTGAGGCAGGTGCTAAACTGTCATTAGCCAAAGGACAATGGTGCAGAACCAAGGTGGAGTATGTGGGACTGACTGTTGGTCCTGATGGTATCCAACCCCAGACTAGTAGAATTGAAGCAGTAAAGAATATCAAACCTCCCACAAACGTCTCTGAACTGCGTAGCTTCCTAGGAGTGTGCAATTACTCGCGTCAGTTCATAGAAGATTATGCAGACATAGCCAGACCATTGCATGAGCTACTTCAGAAAGACAGAGAATTTAGCTGGGGGGAAGGACAAGCACAGTCCATGAAAGAGCTGAAAGAGAGATTGTGCACTGCTCCATGCCTAGCCTACCCTGACAAAGACAAGGAGTTTTTCCTTGAGGCTGGTTTCTCTGAACACTGCCTCAGTGCAGCACTCTCCCAAAAACATGACCAAGACAAGCGGGTTGTTGCCTATGCTAGCAGAGCACTCAGCAGTGTAGAAGCTAAATTCTCAGACTGTGAGAAAGCCCTGCTCACTACAGTATGGGCAATTGAACATTTCCGTAGCTACATTGGTGGCCAGAAAGTCATTGTTGAGACATGTCATCAGCCTGTCCAGTTCCTAAACAGCCAAAGGCTTAGGGAGGGGAGAGTCTCAAACAGTCGCATTGCTACATGGATGATGGCTTTACAAGGTTATGATGTAGAGGTAAGGTATGCCCAGAACAATAAGATGGCACTAGGCCAAGGATTAGCTGCATGCCAGCATTGCAGTGATGGAGAACACACTCCTGAAGCCAACATGGTAGGCACCACACCCTCGCTAATCTCAAGCCATCATTACTATGATGAAAATGTCTGCACAGGCCTTCCTAAGGCCTACATTGATGGATGCTCTTATCACCATGAACAACACATTCAGGCGGGGGTAGGGATAGTCTGGGAGAACGACACCTCCCGTGGTGCTCAGCAGTTCTCCTTAGGCTCTAAGTCTAGTCAGTACGCAGAGATCGCTGCTGCACTCATAACCTTACAACAAGCAGTGAAGTATGGGATCCGGGATTTAGTAATCTGTTCTGATTCAAACTATGCCAGGCACAGTTTTGTCTCTCACTTTCCTCACTGGAAACAGAATGGTATGAAAAATGCTAGAGGAAAGGAAGTTAAGCATAAGGAGTTGTTCCTTGCTTGTGATGTCCTTGTCAGTCAGGATGGCATGACCGTGTACTGGAAGAAAGTAAAAGGGCATTCACAAACTCCTGGCCCAGACAAAATAGGTAATGATGAAGCTGATAGACTAGCCAAAGCAGGTGCCATAGCAGGTACCCCCTGGCAGTTCCAGAATGAGTGGCTTCCAACAACAGAGCCTCCTCTTGTAAGTGTTAATGCTATCACACGCAGACAGGCCAAGAACACAGTGACAGCCCCTGCTGACACCCCTCAGGCTGTAGTGATATGCAGAGAGCTAGCAGATACCGACCTTATTGCTATGCAACAGCAAGACCCTGTGATCAGCACTGTTTACCTATTAATTTCTGACCCAGTAAAACATCCCATAACTGAACAAAAGTTGGCAGAGTCAAGTGACCTGAAAACCCTGTACCTTATCAGACACCACCTGAGGTTAGAGAAGGGTTTGCTAGTATATGCTCCTGATGAGAACACACCGCCTCGATGGGTGGTCCCAACAGCCCACAGAAGGGTTATGCTCATGCATGCCCATGATGAACCCTGTGGAGGCCACCGGGGGGTGAAGGCGACACATGAGACCCTTTGTCAGGTAGCATACTGGCCACAGATGAAACAAGACATTGCAGCTTATATCCAAGGTTGCTTAGTTTGTTGTCCGTTTCAGCCATCAAACCCCCATCATAGAGCTCTCCTTCAGCGGGCAGGTATCACCTTTCCATGGTCTAACCTCCAGATGGGTTGGATTGGCCCTGTAGTTAAGATCCCCAAAGGGAGAAGATCCCCTGAGTACAAGTGGGTCCACTTTAATCAGATTAAGTCTTATAAACCCCACATGGGAATACAAGGGGTAGCTACCACTCAGGAGTAACTCCTGCTGAAGCACATAGATCCAGGCAGTGTAGAGAAATCTATACTGTGTCAGGCACTGGAGCCAGCGCACCGTTGACTGGTTGTTGTACTTAAGCGTAGTGATATTTGGTAGTTGTACTTGAAAGTTGCGTTAAGAAGTAGTGAAGTGACACTACGTATATGTGTAATTTCAGAATGAACCTGCTCTGCATAACCACTCTGATCTGCGTACTCAATGCAGCCCAGCCCCTGGATATAGTACGATCAGGCCCTCCAACTGGCATTGTACTCCAGGATGCCCCTGGAATTTTAGTGACTGACTGCTATGTGCACACTCAGAGAGTATTTGTCCGTCTGGACCCTGCTGACGTGTATAAGAAACATGTCACCTCAGGGGGAATGGTACCCTGGCATGCAGCCCAATGGAGTAAGGATAACATAGGGCATGCACAGTTAGACACAATCCACATGCTTAAACAGCTACGGAAAGTTACCATAACACAGGAGGAATTAAAGGGTGTTAGACGCTCAAAGCGCTCCCTAGGTACAGTGCTGACAACGGCATCCGCCTTGGGCTCACTTCTCTCAGTTGGTACTTCTACAGTTAACAGCATTAGCATAACCACTTTAAGGAAGCATGTAGAAGGTTTAAAAGGAGAAATGCCTGAGATACAAGAGAAATTGTATGCTCAGCAAAAGCAGCTGCAGCAGATGGACAGGACATTAGAGGGTACGATCCTTGCCATAAATCAGCATACAACTCTGTTGAACTATACTATCCACAGTATAGGCAGGATAGTGGATGTCATACAATATGACTATGCCCATGTCCAAAGGGTCCAAATACTTATGCAAGACTTGCTAAGAGAAGTTAATTTTGCTATTGACAATTTAGCAGCAAACAGGATCCCTTCATACTTGGTACCGGTTGAGCTAGTGACAAATATTCTGAATCTGGCCTTGCATGGAACCACGCAAACACTGCAGGTACATTTAGCTTACAGCCTGGGAAGTGCCATACCAATTCACGTTAACCCAGAAGCTAAGGAAATTGGTTTCCTGTTAAATCTCCCAATAATTGACACTAAGAACATATACAGGATAAAATCAGTGTTAAACTTAGGGTTCTGGTCTCAAGATGTACACATAAAAATTGAGACACCCCCACTGATAGCTTACCAAGATGAAAATCCTGACATGTATCTGGTACCTAATCTACATCTATGCACAGTTATCAAAGACATTCACTTTCTGTGCCCCAGTAAACCTTTCGTGAGAGACCCTGTTGAAAGCCTATGTGGCATTAAAAGGTTAACTAAGGATGACGAATGCAAAGCTGTTGTGACACACAGGGAGGATGTAACTAACACGCAATTTGAGAGAGCAGGAAATAAATGGCTGGTTAACACCCCTGTGAGTGAAGCCATAGTGACACATGATCGTCATGATACCGCTACCACAATACACCTCCTTAATGAGACCATGCTAATTCAAATCCCAGTAGGAGCAATTCTCCACATTGAACATGTGGCTCTATACCATCTTGATACAGACATGCATGACATGGACTTTGAAATAGTTGATTCCTTTAAAGGACACACACTAGAAGTGGATGAGTCATTTAGGAAGCAAATCCTGTTTGAGGGACCTAAATTAGCAAAGATAAGCCTCCAGTTAGGTAGCCTACGAGCTACACCTGTAGAGTTAAAACATAAGAAGGTGCCATTCACTTGGGGATGGGATATCAGTGACAGCCTTTTGCTTATTCTAACACTATGTGGGTGGGTCACAGTGGGCCCCCTAGGGTGGATACTGTACCAGCGAATCCACAAATTGCAGGCTAATCTGGCAGGACAGAGAAGGGTGAGACCTAATGAAGCTCTGGAGCTAAAATCTGCCATGTGCAGGCCACTACCTGAGCTTTCTCCTACTATGACTAGTAACGTTGTCTAGATAAAGTAGTAGAACACTGTTTAGTCTCTATACCCACTCACTGAATAGCCCACTACAGTGTTCCTTGACACTGATCACACCTTTCTTTCCTTACATGTAGATTTATAAGTAACCTGTTTGTAGTATTGAAACAGGATATCACTATTATACTCCCTTAAATTTAGTTATGTATACATACTATTGAACTATAGCATACTCTAAAATGCCAATGGTCGAAGGATAAGGTGAGGTGTGTTTGTCCCCGCTGTTCCCTTTCAGCACCCCGACCCGATCAACGACTTTGGGTCCTCGATCAGTCCGGGTAGGGGGGAGATGTAGTGAACAACTTTCGAAATGGCATTCCAAGGGTCAGTTTATGGCAGGCCCCCTTCCCTATCTGCCAGGGTGGAGGGAGATGTGCCACACTGTGATTGGATCTTGGTTGAGGAGCATAAACAAATGTTCAGAAACATCAGATAAGATGCCAAGACAACTACCAGACACCTCTAACAGAACAGGAAGAGAGACCTTCTGCAACCACGACCACCTAAGAGAGGACTTCTCATTGGACTACGGATTGACCCTCTCCAATCCTAAGGTTTGGGAATGACTGCCATAAAAATTCCTTCAGGATGCAACAGCAGTGGCCGAAACAAAGAAGGCCACAAAGATCCATCCAAATCCATTCATACATATGTTTTGGGACCTTAAATTGATGTAAACTGCAACAGATTCACTTCACCCTTTGATAAAGTACAGTGTATGTTGATGGCCATTGACTGTTAACCTAACAGTTCACAGAAGCAGGCGTATTAACATATTATGATATGAATAAGTGATTGTTCAACAGTTTTCTATCATGTTTGGACTCTTTTTGCTCCTCATAATGTGGGTAACAATTTGAAAGAGGTTTGGTAAAGAAATGTTGCATTGGGTAAATTGTAAAAGACACTGTCTAACTTTGTACTCTACTATATGCAAATGAGTTCCACACTAGGGCGGGTAACACCATGGCCACCTCAGACACAAGTGGCCAATCACATTCCTGGAATGGAGAGGCGCTAGATTCCAATCTCCTCCTCATCAAAAAGAGATAAAGGTAGCCTCCGAAAAGACACTCCTTGTACTGCGTCTAAGTCCCGTAAGGGAAGAGACATTAACAGCTACACCGTTCTGAGTCTGAACCCCGCAAGGTTAAGACATTAGCAGATACAAGGTCCTGAGTTTCTGGCCTGACGAGGAAAGAGACTTCAAGACAGCTAAGGATCCACTCAGCTCTTGAGTAAACCTTCTATACTGAATTCGGCTGCCCTTCAGTTGCAAAGGACCCAGCAGTGACGGACCCCGTCTGACTCCTGCCACTCCGAAAGCAGCGCAACCCAGTCCGCAAAGGACCTCCACACTGGCAGACACTGCCTTGAACACACGGATCCTCAACGACGCAGCCCTGCTGCAAAGGACCCTGTGAGAATCCATCTGACCCAGCTGCCCGGTCCACGCCCTAAGGACCCTCTTTGGCACAACAGAAGTCAAGCATCCTCCAGGTCAGCGCCTCGACGGCTACCGGAACGCAACTCTGTGCCCTCCCCACTATATGCAAACCGCATCACCAGTGGAAGACGTCTCTGCCGCCGGACTGATCACCCGACCAAGTGGAACGTAACTATAAACTTACCAAACCTCTTTCCTAAAGACCTTGGCTTAGTTTATACCTGCAGCCTATGTTTTCTAACCTGTTTAGATAACATTTACTTGTGGTCAGCATTACAAATGATAGCTATATTGTTTGTTCAAAGATAAATACGCAGTTATTTATCATTAAACCTACCAGAGCCATTAAGTGGGTTTCCCATAGACAACATTACCATAGAAATCTCTTATATTGCTACTTTCAGCTCAACAGCATTGCATTCTGCCATTCTGCGTTCATTCCATTTTGTTAGTTTCTACACTTTATTTGGTATCTTCTTTCACATTTAGTTGCCTATTATCTATTAGCAGTGTGTATTCATTTATTGGTTTATCACTAGTGTTGTATTTACTCTTGCATATCTATTGTTAATAAATTTCATTAATTTTATTACAATTGTGTTTTCATTGTGTTGATGATTCAAGGCTCTACTAGCTAGCTAAACCACCAAACTTTCAGATAAATCAGTTGACCAACTCCTTCCAGGGTGCAAGTCTCAATTTATTGACCTATTGCCAAATTAACAGTCTTTGACTGATACACTGAACCCAGCGAGGTGGGAATTGGTCATCTGATAGACTCACAAATGCACCTTGAGTGACGTGTGACCCAAAATCACAGCATCATTGGTGACGTGAGCCCCGTTTACTACACATATTTAACTCAGATATTGATCAGAAACAAAGACACCAATTAAAGAAATGAGGCAGAAACATCAACAGCCAATAAAGACAAAAGATGACACTTACCATCATTTCACATTCATATTCACACACTCCTAAAGCTAAATATATTCATTTTAAAATGTAAATGCCATTTATCGTTCTGATCCAGACAATGGAAACAGTGACAGGAAAACCAAATAAAGACAAACAAGGACAAGGAGCACATTGTAAAAAAAAAAAAAAAAAACACACAAGGACAGTCCATAGGTGTGACAATCATTACTGCAAAAGACACAATTATATTGGTTGAAATAAAATTATTGCTTAGGAAATTTAGCTGAAATGTTCAGTTGTAAATCAATCTCTTTTGCTTTAGGTGTGTGTGAATACAAATGTAAAATGACACTGTCATATTTTGTCTGTGATAGGCTACTCTTGATGCTTCTGTCTTTTTAATTGTCATTGTTAATGCTAATGAACAGTCAAGTTGTGAACACTTTCCCTGATCTCTGTGATCATGAGTGCTATAGTTAGAGTATAGTATAGAACTGCTCACATCCCTCGAATACTGTGTTTAAGCTTGTGATCTGAGAGCTTTGTCTTCATCTGTAAGAACAGCCTCCTGAAATCTGAATAAACTACAGTGATTGAGTGTTTTAGTCAGTCTGGATGACTGCAGCGACACACAGGACCAGCTCAAACAAGTCTCCTGATCTTAATTTTCCTGCAGGTGTATTAAAGGTATTTTGCTTTCAAAACATTTAACTTCACTAAAATCGTAACACTAATACAATATGACATATTTTTTTTTTCCTGAAGATGTACTTTTAGTTAAAGTTTCTAATAAACTGTTTATTGTGTCTTGTATTTATTATCTAATCTTTTCACTTTTAATAAAAGAAGATATGGAGTGAACTGAATATGTTGGTATATTTTTGGCAAGGTATATCAACATAAAATAAAGTGTTATAAATGTACATTAAAAAAGGAGAATAATAGATTTACAATGTTAGTAACTTTAGAAAAGCATCATCATATGGGTACGAAATTATATTCTATATACAGCATTTATATTGTGTGTTTGTGATTCTAGAGAGCAGTGCACCAATGGGACTTTTATTTTGCTCTATTGGTGTGACGTCATAAAGATGCACCGCGCTCCTCATCTGTTGTGAGTCGCCTGAAGAAAGGTTTGTGCTTTTAAAGTTTTTAAACTAATGGATATTGTTGCATCAATTAAAGCGTTTTTACAAGCTATGTAAAATAAATCATCATTTTTAAATATAACGTTGTATTGCTTTAGAGTTACTAAAGACGTTAGCCTTTAGTAACAGAGAATGTGCGTCTCATTTCTCTCTCTATATCATGAATCAATCGTGTGATGATAAGAAGTGATGAGAGAAACTGAGAATCCGAATCATTTGAATCAAATAATTTGTGAAATGATTCAGTGATTCGATTCAGCGGCACGCGGACTACAAACGACAACAACAAACACAAACGAGTGGATCACAACCGAAAATGATTTCATGAGAGTGTAATAGATATGATAATTAATCGAATACCAAATGTAAATAAAAAATAGCCTACCTAAATTTGAACCTTGTGTAATTTGTATATTTTATCAATTTTATTTAATAGTCTATTAACTCTCTGAATGTCTTACTAGTGCACTGACTACTGAACTAGGAGCTGATTGAGATGCAGATTGAGATTTAGTTTGCATTGATATTTTCTTTCTATTAATTATTCTTATATTAAACAGGACAGAGTGTCCAAACACACAGAAAAACTCCTGGAGAATCAACAGAGATCCACTTGAGACACTAATATAAAGATGGCGTTTATTAAAGAGGAGAGTGAAGACATGAGGATTGAAGAAACATTCAGAGTCAAACATGAAGAAACTGAGAGACAAACAAAGATGGAGTTTATTAAAGAGGAGAGTGAAGACATGAAGAGTTTAGAAACATTTAGAGTCAAACATGAAGACACTGACGAACAAACAGGTTGGTTTTTATTCTCAAAGCTGAAATTAAAGATATTAATGAATAATGTGTGCAGACATCATGCATTTAGTTCAGTTGTAACAATAATAAGTAGGCTAATTAGCCTAAACAATATAAAAAAAAAATCCCCCTGTAACATTAAAAAACAATATTTGCTTCTAATTTTAAAACGGTTGATTTCTAGCACTTTGGTAAATATGCAAAAGTCTCTAAGAAAATAATTAATTTTGCGCAAAGCAAACCTTGAAATGTGAGAAATCATGTTTGGTGACTGCATGCTGTCTACAAACAGTGCTCTAAATATAAAGCAAGTCTGACAATTAAAAAAAGCCAAAACAAAAGCACAAACAAGTTACATTTAGTTGTAATTATGTGAATTGTAAGATTGTATTAGTTGTACACTTCTATATCTTATATTTATAAAAATATAACTAGGGGGGGGGGGGTAGGAAAAAGGGAAAAAAAGAAGGAACAAAATATATTTCCACCAGATGTAGCCATCAAGCCAAATACTGAATTCATTCAAAGAAATCAGAACATTTAAGTAAACAAGTTGAGTCATAATAAATAAAGTGAAATGACACAGGGAAATATAATTGAACGCACTTTATTTAATACTTTGTAGAAAAGGCTTTGTTGGCGATTACCAAGGTTATAATAGTTTTGGATTTTTTTTTTTTTTTTTGTAAATTAGAATATTTGTCAGGTGCATGATTCAAAATCACCAGAATAAGTATTGTATAATAAAAATTCAACCAAAGATACATTTGGAAACATGTTCTATTCAGAGGACACATGAACACCCATCCTCAAATTGAAATACAACAGCCCAAAAGATACCAGCCCTAAGTACAATATTTGTGCATTGCTGCTTCTGAGGTTAGATAGATAGTGTGCTGAGTACAAATTAACATAGCCAACAGACTAAAGACACACTTTCAATGAAGACCATTGGGTATTTCTAAGGCATTATAATGAATGCATAATGCATTATAAAAAAACTTATAATATGTTCTATCATCTCATGAATAATCATAACCATTATAATACATTATAATACTTCAATATTTCAGGTTATAACCTTTAAGATTATGATAATTCATAACACACAATGGTCACCATAAATCTACTTCATTTATAATGGACTATATCATATTACATTATTTTTTTATATTATATTAAGTTTTATTTTGATGGTCCCCTTTAGTCTATTGACTATAAGCAACTTTGCAACTACATGTCAACTAACACTCCTTAGAGTATTAGTAGACCTAGGTTAAGCTTAGGCTAAGTAGAAGGTTCACATACTTGCAAAGTTACTTATAATCAGTTTGTCTTTTGGGGAACCATCAAAATACAGTGTTAACATATATTTAGCATACTGTTAATAATAGGCTAATTGTTGACATGCAGTTGCTTATCAAAAGCTGTCTAAAGGGTACCATCAAAATAATCAAACTAATAATACAAATGTGTCTTATCCTCCTGAGACCCAAAGAAAAAAAGTGTCTTTTTTGTCTAAAAAAAATCTAAAATTTTGAGTTTTTACTAGGGGTGTAACGGTACGCTAAAATCGTATGCGGTTCGGTACAGTGTCTTGGAGAGCTCGGTTCGGTTCATTTTCGGTACAAAAAAAATAAGAACTTACAAAATCTTTATTTTGAAAAGCTGCCAATACACAACAGAATTCTTGCATAAAATAAATAAAAGCGACACATTTGGGTGATATTTAAATTTTTTTTTAAGGCTCTGAAATGAAGCGGTTGCAATAAATGTTGTTATTATTATTATACAAATTAGAGTGTTTATGAATGGTTATGGCGATTCATGTTACATTTGCATATTGTATTTTATGAATGAAAGTAAAACTGGCGAGGTGTATCTCTGTCTTGTTTTATTTAATGTTATCACAGGATAGTTAAATATAGGCTGTGTGTGGGGAAAAAAAACTGCGTGAGATAAGACCACAAAAATCTGTTAATGTGTTAACGGTCTAAACATATACATATGGACTATATTTTTTTAGATACATACGTTTATATGTATTTTATATGTATTTAAATTTGAAAGTAAAATAAATTACAATATGTATTTATGTTAAATCATAATCTGCGTGACGCTGCCGTTAATTTGCTTTGATGACGTTCCAGGGCATTCCAAATGAGCGATTATTGTCAGCGAAGGGAGCAGTGAATACTGCGTAGGAACCCTGTCGATCGGAACCAAAGAGTATCAGTATAAGTTCTTTGTCGGAACGCACCTTAACTGTGCGTGTGTTACTGTGCGTCACTCAATAGCGTCCGTGCGGAAACTCGCCTAGGAACATTGTTCCGCTGCGCTTAATATCACGCTAATAATAAATTTATATTATTTAATGAATATATAAGCAATTCCCGCACACTATCGTGACTTGTAAAGTAGTAATCTTTATTAACAACGTTTCGGTCAAACGACCTTCATCAGGAGTATACAAATGTTCAAATTCATCTCTTTTAAGATAAACACACGACCAATTAACAAAACTCCATCTGTAAACAATTAAACTCATTAGGAGTATAAATTAGCATCACATCATAAACAGTTACAAATTCTGATAGTTACAAAAATCAACAAAGATCCCACTGCAGATTAACAAGATCATCCAAAATACATAAACAACACATTGTCATCAAACAGCATCAAATTGTTATAACGGACTCCATAGCCACTCAAACTCATTGTAAATACATAATAAAAACGACACATCATTCAAATCAATTCCATCACTATAACATTACATTAAATGGTGCTTCATCGTTCATGCCCATAGGTGATAAAGTTTGAAGGGTATAAATCCAGAACAGTTCGCGTCTCTGTAGAAGTAATTCAATGTCTCCACCTCTAGGTGGCAAAGTTACTTTCTCAATCCCACAGAAACGTAAAGAGGTAACGTCGTGATTCAGATTTAGAAAGTGTGTCGCAACTGGATAATTAATATCTTTTCTTCTGATCGAACTCTTATGTTCACTAATTCTTTGTTTCAATTGACGTGACGTTTTTCCCACATAGCCTATACCACAAGGACAACGGATCAAGTACACAACATGAGTGGAAACACAAGTAATCACAGATTTGAGGTTGGTCTTATTATCCTACGCACCTATCACTTGCAGGTGTGCGATGGAGTTTGTTCACTAATATTATTTAATGAAAAAAAAAATACCGAAACGGTACGCAAGTGGACCGAACCGAACAGGCCGTACCGAAACGGTTCAATACATCCCCGTGAACCGTTACACCCCTAGTTTTTACATTTTGTTTTTATTTTTAATTTTACAACATGTCCACTGTAGTGGACCACAGGACCATTATAGTTTGAAATGACAGCCAAACTCAGACAACAAAACTGTACAGAATATGGCTGTAAAAGGGATATTAATCCAACATAATGTAACAAAAACAAAACAAAAGCCATTTTTTCCTTTTGTATTTGAAATTTTTCATTTTTTATTGAAATTCCTGGAACAGTTTAGTCTGAAAGAAAGCAAACTCAAAAAAAAAAAAAAAAAAAACTTCCTCTTCTTCATCATCTTCTTGTATGTTACATTCAAATTTATCCTTATCTCTCTCCTCATCTGACAGCTCTAAGTCAGAGTCTCCCTCAACTATCTTATAAAAATCCTCTCTGCTTCAGTTCTGCCTCCTACAACATGCATTCATTAATTACATTAAGATGGTCCTGGTGTCCACTATAGTTGACATTTAAAAAAGGATGATATTTTGAAACACAAACAATAGCTTTGAAAGCTAATTGTATTGTTCCTGACACTTTAATAAACAACTATATATGTGATAATAATAGTAAAAAACAAAACTTTTAAAAAGCAAAATTTTACATATCTCATATCCCTTCCCATAAAATGTGCTCATTTGTATGCCGGCCATTTTGGATGCATTGTAAGAAGTGGTTCCTAGCATGCCAGCCAATCAAATATCACTAGAAAGCCCATGATGTCCGCTGCACAGTACTACAGGACTTGACATAGTAGCTCAAAAATTTAAAATAAAATTCATGAAAACACAAGGTCCACTACAGAGGACACAAGTCAATGGGCGGGGTCTCATATTACACATTCATCTGATCTGATACCTGATCTAATGGCTCTTAGAGAAATATTATTATTATTACTTATAAGTGGTCTTTGTATGCTTTAAGTAAATTGACATGAGTAACATGGCAAGATATGGCATTTATAATACGTTATAACTATTAGGAGTAATCATACTCTTAAAAGCTATAACCACAAATAAGTAAAACATTTATAATACATTAAAACTGTTCTAATGAATACTCATGAGATAATACAACATATTATAAGGTTCTTTATAATGCAATATGTATTCATTATAATGCCTTAAGAATACCCTTATAACTATTATAAATACAGGCTTCATAGAAAGTGTTACCAACTTTTTGAAGGCAATCGAGTCACACAGTCGTGTAGACACTCCAGTCTCAATAAACATATTTACCAATGCTTCTTTTCGTTTGTGGTGTTCCTGCGTATTTACTAGCCAGCAGCTATTTGGACAAATAAATCCTAAATAGGACTCTGCCGCTTTCTTCGCGGACAACATAAATATACGTAGATGCCTCATTAGCGACTGTTTCTATGGGCCGCTATACTTAAGCCATCCGCCATATTGCAGCGGTCAACTTGATGTCATTCATTATAGTAATCACTAATTATTTGAAATGCAAAAATCCTACACAGCCGTTGGTCTGCGAACCCACAGTATGGTGAATGACGTCAAGTTCACCGTTCCAACATGTAGAACGTGTCTACGTGCTTGGAGCGGTCGAATGGGGTATCTACGTTTAAATATATGGCTGACAGACTACGTGCCGCACGGGTCAAACACCTGGCGAAAAACTGGCAGCGTTAATAAATAGATTTTATTTCAACCCAAAAGGCTTGTGTATTTGCAAAGACGAAAACGAAGGACGTTTTTTCTATAATATTAGTTCGTTTAAGTTTGTTTTGTTTACACACAAAACAGTTTCAATTAGTTTTTTTTTTTTTTAACTCTCGTTATTTTTATTTTAGTTAATGAAAATGCTTTTCAATTCTAGTTTTAGTTTTTTCGTTTCTTTTTCGTTAAATATAATACCCTTGGCGATTACAGCTTCTAGACGCCTCTTGTATGGAAAGACCATTGCTCAGGTGATTCTGGCCCATTCTTCCACACAAACGCTCTTTAAATCTTGAAGGTTCCTTGGGCCTCTTTTATGAACTTTTATCTTCAGTTCTCTCCATAGATTTTAGGTCAGGTGATTGACTGAGCCATTCAGCAAATTGATTTTCTTTTTTTAAAACCACTTTATTGTTTCCTTGGCCTTTTGTTTGGTCTTCCTGAAGTTCTGCCCGAGTGGTTCTTGGCTCTTGGAGAACTCTCCTGATTATTCTTTGTACTCCTCGGACAGGGATCTTACGTGGAGCACCTGATCGTGGCCGGTTTATGGTGAACTGATGCTCTTTATATTTCCGGATAATGGCCCCCACAGTGCTCACAGGAACATTCAGCATTCTGGAAATACACCTAAAACCATTCCCATCAAAATGCTTTTCAACAATAAGATTACAAAGATCTTGAGAGAGTTCTTTGCTTTTATCCATCATGGAGTCTTTCCTGTGTGCCCTGAAGCCTTTATAGGCCATCAATTAGGACTAAAGCAGCTGATATCAATTAGTACTGATAGGGGGCAGGGTTTCTCTCTCAATACTGACAGATTTCAGGTGATCTCCTGGCTTTCTATGTCATTTTGCACCTTGTTATCTTCATGTGTTCAATACTTATTCCCTGTGTCATTTCACTTTATTTATTTATTAACTCAACTTGTATACCTAAATGATCTGATTTCTTTGTATGAAAATTTTCTTTGGTGGAAATTTTGTGTCAATAGCCCACTTAGAAATCCCCTTACTGATAAAAATGATGATGTGTCAAATACTTATTTTCCCCGCTGTAAATGTGAGTAAACGGTTTAAATGACATTAGGTTACCTCAGTTTTGCAGTGAAAACTGACTGCATCCACACCAGCAGCATACATATGATTGAATGCCCACAGACAGTGCTGCTTTTTTATTGTGTCTTTAAAGTAGTAGCACTTAATAGCATGAAGAACAAATGTTGATACCGACTGTACATAGAGATGGATTTAAGAAACTCTTCGATAGAGAAACATGCTGTGAGTTATAAAATATGAGCAAGAATCCTATTTTCTCTGAATATCCAAATTGTTTCAAATGTTGATTTTCTAAGTTAAACTAAAAGGTAATATTAAGTGAAGATTTTACATTTTAAATGTGCCCTACATTTTAAAAACAATATTGTAAATATTGTCAGATTTTACAACAAATAAATAATAGATCCAACAAAATCCACAACAGAACTGGTGTGAGTGTCCAAGAAACAGCTGTTTCATCAGTGAATGAATCTGCAGCTTTCAAATTTTCAATGTCAGTTTCATTGAGTGTGCATGTAATGCCTGATAAAGCTACCAGTCTCAGATGGAACATTGTTCTCTCAATCTGAGAGCTAAGGTCTCTTCTCTGTGAGCAGTCATATCAGGTTCTTAGGCCTTTTTTCCCTCCCTGTTAGGATGCTCCTGTCTTTGAGCTTGGCAGTACTCCATTCACTCCAGAGCAGGAAGAATGAAGTCCGTTCCTGGAGAGCCACCGTCCTGCAGATTTCAGCTCCAACCCAAATTAAAACTCACCTGCCTGTAGCTTTCTAGTAACCCTTCAGATCTTGATGATGTTGTTCAGGTGTGTTTGATTAAGGGTTGAAGCAAAACTGCAGGTCTGCGGCTCTCCAGGACAGATGTTCACCACCCCTGAACTAAAGGGGGTTTTCTACTAGCACACCATTCCCAAAGAAAACATCTGGGGTCCCCTCTCATCTCTGAGAATTAAGTATTAAGTCCTGAGGCAACCATACCAGGTGTATTATGCTTCTTGTTATGCAAGCTTCTCCCTGGAGCAATCATGACTGCCCTTATGGTTTAGTTGGCAGTGTAGCCTAACCTTAACTCTATTTATGTCATGTTATGTCAAGCTCTGGGGGCTGTTTCAAAAAGACTCTAAGAAAAGCTGGGATTAAAGTCCAAAACCTGCTTTGATATAAGATAACAAATCAATCTGGGTTAAAGTGGTTCCCTAAATAACCATTTAAGGTCATACAGTCTCACTTGTGTGATCCTGGTTCATTGAGTGAAGGCAATTTGATGTGTAATATAGTACATATATTAATATAGTTGTTCTTAAGCAGTCCTTAATGTCGATTATGGATCTATTTGTGTTGTTTAATACATTTGAGATGTTGTGTTTTCCTCAGGGCATATTCTTAATCTGTAAATGTAAGAAAGTCATGCAAACATATCAAGTTTACTGTCAGGAGTGGACGAGGTTTACACAAGTAAACGAGTGCTGCTGCACGCTTAACAGACTGAGCCAATATAGTAGTAGCTCAATAATTCTGGGAAAAGTAGACATTTTGCTAAAATATTTGTTTGACATTAAATGTGACACATGTACAATTATAATCCTAAATGTAATTGTATTTTTATAATAACAGTAAATGAAAATAAAATTTAAGCGTAATACAGTTGTCTGTAGTTTATGGTTTTTATTCATTTATTTTTATTTTTTATTTTTTTTTGCATTGCATTTTGCACTTTTATGTTTAAAGTGATAATAAAGTTAAATATTTGTGTGGGAGAGAGTCAGTGCTTTGGGTGTGGGTGTGGGTGTGTGTGTGTGTGTGTGTGTGTGTGTGTGTGTGTTAGGCTTGGGCAGTATTACGGTAATATGGTCTACCGCGGGATTTAAAAATAGCAACGGTATCAGTTTCAATACTGTTATACCGTCATAAAACAATGCACTTATATATGAAACTAGGATTAAATCTTAAAGGAACACTACACTTTTTTTGGAAATAGGCTCATTCTCCAACTCCCCCCCGAGTTAATAAGTTGATTTTTACCGTTTTGAAATCCACTCAGCCGTTCTCCTGTTCTGGCGATATCACTTTTAGCATAGCTTAGCATAAATCATTGAATCCTATTAGACCAGTAGCATCGCGTTCAAAAATGACAAACGAGTTTCGATATTTGTCCTATTTAAAACTTGACTATTCTGTAGTAATATCGTGTACTAAGACCAGCGGAAAGGTAAAGCTGCGGTTATCTAGGCCGATAAGATTAGGAACTACACTCCCATTCCGGTGTAATAGTCAAGGAAGTTTGCTGCCGTAACATGGCCGAAGCAGGCGCAGTAATATCACACAGCACATGTTCAAATGTTTAAAGCGCCTGAAATAAGATCCCAGCTCGGTAACTTCCAATGTGACCGGTGCTAAGTTTGTGTAATTCCGGTTGTTGCAGATGTCAGAGTTGCAGCTGGTAAATTGTTAGTGGCTGGATTTACCTGTGTGTGATTAGCTATGGTTATGTGCATTGTAAGGGGCTGTGATAGTAAGTGGAAGACGTAATCTACTACCATGTTTCAAAGAATTTCCCAGGAAAAAAAAGCAATAACGACTAATGAATCAATGGCTGGCTGCTCTGAACATGGATCTCAAAACACCGTTAGAAACGATCAAGAAATGGCGTGTTTGCGCCGAGGATTTTGAACCAGATGACTATTTGGATAGTTTTACCGGTACTACAGCACGGCGGCTACAGGACACAGCCATCCCAACAATCTTTAAACTAATGTTACAGACAGGACAACGAGGAGCATCGCCCATGGCTGTAAGTGTAACATGATTAATTGCTATTGTTGGCTAACGTTACCCGTGAAATGCAACCCCTGAAGAGTAGTTTTGGGCGAACAGTTGGCCTAGTGTTTGCTATGACCAAATGCCATGTGTGATTGCAAAAGAAAGTTAGTGCGAACAGTCGGTGGTGTTTTAAAGTCAGTTTTGAGTAAAAGTGTATCATGAATATAAGCCTGAAAATGCAAACTGACAGTATGCATTTAAAATCTTTATATTATATATTGTAGTGGTTGCAGGAATAACTTACTCTTGCGACAGCTGGCCATTAGGTCCATTCGGCGTGTGACGTTTTTTCTAGTTTATATTGTCAAACCGGAAAAAAAATGTTCATCCTCGGATGTTGCGACATGCCACTTCCTCATCAGGTAGATCCACCCTTGCCATCGATGGCAATACCTGGTCCCACTCGCGACAACACCGGCACTCACTTTCAGTTGGCATGGGTTGGCAAGCCCCACCATCTCGAATCTGCTCTCCTCATCCCTTCTGTCCCATGCAGTTCAGACACACTTTCTTGTCTTTCGCGTTCCAAAACCTTAGCTTCCATGAATTCTGGTTCAGATTGATACGGTTCAGGATGTGCACCAAAGTAAATATCTTCTAAATCGTCTCTCACAAATGTCTCCATGGCGAGGAACACTGCCTGTGCTGTGCATGCACGTTGGATATGTTGACGGAAGTAAACATTTGAACATGTGCTGTGTGATATTACTGCGCATGCTTCGGTCATGTTACGGCAGCAAACTTCCTTGACTATTACGCCGAAATGGGAGTGTAGCTCCTAATCTTATCGGCCTAGATAACCGCAGCTTTACATTTCCTCTGGTCTTAGTACGCGATAGAACTACAGAAGAGTCAAGTTTTAAATAGGACAAATATCGAAACTCGTTGGTCATTTTTGAACGCGATGCTACTGGTCTAATAGGATTCAATGATTTATGCTAAGCTATGCTAAAAGTGATATCGCCAGAACAGGAGAACGGCTGAATGAATTTCAAAACGGTAAAAATCAACTTATTAACTCGGGGGGGGGAGTTGGAGAATGAGCCTATTTCCAAAAAAAGTGGAGTGTTCCTTTAAACATAATTAACTTAATGCCTAAAAATGCGTAGTGATGCGCGGAAGGTGGTCATATACGCGGGTCGGGTAATAAAAAAAAATGCATTCTGATTATTTGCGGGTGGATGAGATAAATCAATAATGATGCTAATATTAACTTCATTTTCTAAAACATGAACATGTTTTATGTATTTTTTTCTTCAGGCAGACGATTTCATTTGTGTGTAGATTTTGGTGAAAGAAACTGTGACATTCCCTATAAAGTTTGAAGGGAGTTATGCCTGTGCTAATGCTATTGAGCACGGTAATGCAGTGGTCGGCTTTGCGTTTACCCACTTCTCTGATGCGCATCATTCGGTAGTGTCCTGCATAATCCAAAATCATGACAGTCCAACGCATGAATAGCTAATTCAATGGCATGTTAATAAATTGAAATATTCCCTAAAAACACCCAGTAAAGACAGCGATGTGGTCAGGACCGTGGCGCTGCGGTGGCTTCTTTTGAAATATATTTGACCCGCTGTGTCCACAGATTCTGCCTGTTCATTCATACGCGAGAGCATGACAGGCTAGGCGCGCAGTGGTATAATAATAATTATTATTGATTATTTCAATCAGTAGATTATAACAAAAACAATACCTTAAAAATGAGAAGCAGATTTTTACCATCAGACATTTCTTAAACTGGTGAAGACATGTAAACTTCAGTCCAAGCATGGGTTCAAATAGTAAGTTCAGAGCGGCTCTAAAACAGACAAAACCTTACCGAAATCATGAGTGATAAACGTATACAAGTGTGCAGCGATGTGCATCTCTGCATGGTTGTCATCACGTGACAGCGTGGAGAAAGAGAGAGATGGTGAGTCGCGCACCAAGTGACCTGGGGCGCGTTTCCCAAAAGCATCGTCAGCCAGCTATGGTCGCAAGTTCCGTCGTTACCAACATAGTTCAATGATTCGTTGTTTCCCGACACCAGTTCAAGCAAACATTCGCAAACAGCGTCACAATCTATTTCTTCCATTTAAACTAAATATAAATGCATTTTAATCTATGTATTTTTGTGCGTCCTCTATAAGCACCGTTTATGAGTTGTGCACGTGCACAAATGCCTGAGGGAAGCCCGGAGTATGACGTAAGAGGGAACCCGTGATATATAAAATTAAAAACACAATATACAAGTAAGGGCACATGGTAGAGAGTGCAAGACAATGTAAACAATGTAGTGCAACAGAGCTTGTAAAGTGTAAAAGTGTCAGAGCAGTCTTGTTACTGTCTATGAATAGTGTGAGGTAGTTGGCAGACCAATGCCTGGTGCAGGTCTGTGTGTGTGTGTGTGTGTGTGTGTGTGTGTGTGTGTGTGTGTGTGTGTGTGTGTGTGTGTTAGAGTTCAGAAAGTTGTGGGGCAGAAGAGGGGAGTAAGGGGAGTGGGGGCAGAGCCGGGAGAGAGTTGAGCTTCCTGACAGCCTGATGGGTGAAGCTGTCCTTCAGTCTGCTGGTCCTGGCCTGGAGACTCTTTGCATTGGGTGGGTGGGATTGGCTGCTATGCAGAGGGCTTTTTTGGTGAGACGTGTGCTGTAAATGTCTTGGAGGGAGGGGAGAGGGACACCGATGATTCTCTCAGCTGCTCTATGCGTTGGAGAGTTTTTTGGCAGGACGCATTGCAGGCTCCAAACCACACAATGATGCAGCTAGACAGGATGCTCTCGATGGTTCCTCGGTAGAATGTGTCCTTGCTCTTCTTAGTTTGCAGAGGAAGTAGAGACGCTGCTGTGCTTTCTTGGCCAGTGCAGTGGTGTTGTTTGTCCAGGAGAGATCCTCAGTGATGTGCACACCCAGGAACTTGGTGCTGCTCACTCTCTCCACAGACGCACCGTTGATGGTCAGAGGAGCATGCTGAGTGTGCACTCTCCTGAAGTCAACAACAATCTCCTTCGTCTTCTCCACATTCAGAGAGAGATTGATGTCTCCGCACCACGTGGCCAGGCGGCTCACCTCGCTCCTGTAGTTTGTCTCATCCCTGTTGCTAATGAGACCCATTACAGTCGTGCCATCTGCAAACTTAATGAAGAGGTTGGAGCTGTGTGAAGGTGTGCAGTCGTGGGTCAGCAGAGTGAAGAGGAGGGGGCTCAGCACACATCCCTGAGGTGCCCCCGTGTTCAGAATGATAGTGCTGGATGTGTTACTGCCGACCTGTACTGCTTGTGGTCTTCATGTGAAGAAAATCCAATAGCCAGTTACACAGTGAGGTGTTGAGCCCCAGCTGGATCAGTTTTTGTGTGAGCTGTTGTGGGATTATAGTGTTAAATGCTGAACTGAAGTCTATGAACAGCATTCGGACATATCAGTCTTTTTTGTCCAGATGTGTGAGTGCAGAGTGGAGTGCAGTGGAGATGGCATCATCGGTCGAGCGGTTGGGCCGATATGCAAACTGGAAGGGGTCCAGTGAGGGGGGAAGGACAGATTTAATGTGTTGCATGACTAGCTGTTCAAAGCACTTCATGAGGATGGGAGTAAGTGCAACTGGACGGTAGCTCATTAAAACAGGAAGGAGATGACTTTTTTGGCACCGGAATGTTGTCAGGACCCGGGGCTTTGCGAGCGTTGATCCTGCTGAGGGATCTCCTAACACTGTCCGGGGACAAAGTCATCACCTGGTCACCAGGAGGGGGTGGGGTCTTCTGTGCTGTGGTGCTGTTTTGCACTTCAAAGCGAGCAAAGAAGGTGTTCAGCTCATTCAGCAGGGAGATGGTGCTGTCACAGGTCTGTGGTGGGGGCTTGTAATCCGTGATGGTCTGTATGCCCCGCCACAGGCTCCGTGTGTCTCTGCTGTCATTGAAGCGACGAGATATTCCTTTGGAGTACTATATTTTAGCCTCTCTGATGCCACGGGAAAGGTTGGCCCTAGCTGTCTTCAGGATCGCCTCGTCTCCAGCTCTGAAGGCAGCGTTCCGAGCTTTCAGCAGCCTGTAGACCTCCCCTGTCATCCATGGCTTTTGGTTGGCACGGACAGTGATGGTTTTGGTGACTGTTACATCCTCAGTGCATTTGTTAATGTAGGCTGTAACAGTCTCAGTGTACTCCTGGAGGTCAGTGGTGTTGTTGTAAGTGGCAGCCTGTTTAAACATATTCCAGTCTGTGGTGTTAAAGCAGTCCTGTAAAACCTCTGAAGACCCCTCTGGCCACACTTGTATCTGCTTACGAACCGGTTTGGTGACTTTAACAAGCGGTCTGTAAGAGGGCATTAGCATAACAGTGATGTGATCAGAGGCGCCGAGGTGGGGGAGGGAGAAAGCTTTGTAAGCTCCTCTCTGGGTGGTTTAAACAAGGTCCAGTGTGTTATTTCCCCGTGTTGGAAAGTCAATGTGTCAAGTGTCACACAAAGTTACCTAAACTGCGAGAATGAGCAACAAAAAGCAAACATCTTTAGAGAATTTCTTTGGAAGGAGTAGAGGAGGAAAAGACCCACTGACGATGAGCCAGATACCTCATAGAAAAAGAAGGGGTCATTCAATCGGAAATATGACGAGTCATATTTAAAATATGGGTTCGCAAAGACCGGTGACTCGCATGCACCAAGTCTTTTATTTGTGGTATGTGGCGATAAGTTGTCAAACGAGGCAATGAACCATCAAAGCTAATTCGACATCTAGAGTCCAAGCATCCTACACTTTAAGACAAACTCCTTGAGTTCTGTTCTTTGAGCGTAAGAAACGCGAGCAAGAAGGGCAAAAACTAGTGCTTACACCAACCACATCGGTGAACGTGGCTGTGCTAAAAGCCTCATACTTAGTGGGTAGTCGAATCGCTAAAGCTAAGAAACCCTTTACTATTGGGGAAGAGTTAATTCTGCCTGCTGCTAAAGACATGTGCAATGAACTACTAAAAATATCTCAGGTACCGCTTTCTGCAATCACTGTCCATAGACGATTTGATGATATATCAGAGGATATTGAGGCACAGTTGTTAGAGAGGGTGAATGGGTCACCATGGTACGCTATCCAAGTTGATGAGTCAACTGATGTTGAAAATAAGGCAATGCTGGTAATGTTTGTCCATTATATATTTGAGGAGGATGTTCAGGAGGATTTGTTGCGTGTGCTGTCACTTACAACGAACAACACAGCTGCAGAACTATCCCAGGCTCTGGATGGTTATGTGTCTGGAAAATTAGACTGGTCTTTTTGTATTGGCGTATACACTGATGGGGCTGTCCGGTTTCACTGCAAGCGTTAGAGAGGTTGCACCTGACTGCAAGCCCACACAGTGTGTCATTCACAGGGAAATGCTGGCTAGCCGAAAATTGTCGCCGGAGTTGAATGGGGTATTAAATGATGTAGTTAAAATAATCTCTCTCTCTTTCCTCGGCTTATTCCCTTCTACTCAGGGGTCGCCGCAGCGGAGTGATCCACACAACTGATTTGGCACATGTTTTACGCCGGATGCCCTTCCTGACGCAACCTAGACCTGAGGCTGCACTAACCCGTGCAACCCCAGTGCTAGGACACACCCACTCACTCATTCACTCACACACTACGGCCAATTTAGACTGTTCAATTTACCTATGCATGTCTTTGGAATTGTGGGGGAAGATGTAGTTAAAATAATCAACCACATTAAAGCACACATACTCAACTCTCACTAATTTGAGCAGCTCTGCAAATTGCAAATGACGGTGGTCTTAAGAGTGTGTACGAGCAAACCTCTCTGGCGGGTTTTTGGATCAAAACCAAAGCAGAATATCCCGAGATAGCCGTAAAAGCGCTGAAAACGTTGCTACCACTTCCCGCCACATACCTACTCGAGGCCGGGTTTTCGGCAATGACTGCAACTAAGACAAAATGGTGCAATAGACTGGACATTTCAATCACACTGAGGGTGATACTGTCTTCCATCAACCCAGATGGAACCTTCTTGTTGCAGGGAAACAAGCACAGGGCTCCCACTGATAATATTCGTTTAGTTCCCATATTTTGTTAAGCCTGTTCACACTTGAAAGATAGCTTTGAGTCGTTCAATGTTTATAGTTCATAGTTAATATTGTTCAAATTTCACTTCTTCAAGTTCACATTTCTCACTTGTTTAAGAGTTTGTTACCTTCACTGTTCATACATAACTGGAGCTAGTTCTTTTCAAGTAATGCATGCATGCACATCACGATCCGCCCCGCCGCAGCACCAACCCGCTCGCGAAAAACACACACTTAATCACACTATATAGCCAAATGAAATGCTTTCAATTTCCACATCTTTACTTATTTTATTATTATGATTATTATTATTATGAGGAAATAATAACAAGGAAGTTGTTAGCGATTACAATACAAATTACACTGAACTCCAAAAGAATTACATGAACTAGTTCGTTTACATGAATAAATGAGGCATACAAAAACAAATCAAAATAATTTTAATTAAATTAGATTAAATAAACTACACCAAATATGTTTTACCATAACGAACAGAGCTTGGAACAAAAAAAGAGAATATATTTTTTTTTCCATCGAAATACGAAAGTATACAAAGAAAAAGCCTAGTTTACATTATAAATAAACACATTGGGAATATGGAAACACGTGGATTTGTGCCGAATTACAGAGGTACGTGAGTCCAACGCCGGCTATTTTTAGTTTTGTTTTGTTTTGGTTTCTTAACTTTATATATTTTGTTTCATTCCTGTTCTGTTCTGAATACCGTTACATTTAAATGATTCTTTTTAGAGTCAGGGTAACTAACCTATATAGCTATGTTTATAGTGTTTATAATGTTAATACATAATAATATTTTGCTTGATTTGGACACTTTCTCTCTAAACATTCCGCTGCTCATTAAATACATTTGGAGAGAGTGGGTTAAGCAGCAAGCAATCAATGAGAGCGATTTTGAACTTAAAAAAGCTGACTGGTCGAAAATATGTTAAGGACCAACACACAAACTCCAAATACATCTACATAAACCTGCGCTTGCTCTGTCTTGTGTGCATGCACGCACTGTCACGATCTGATGCACTTGTTAATGGCGGATCTTTTAAAATCAGCTCAAATTTAGCACTGGTAGGCTAAAATTAATTAATTCGTTATGACCCCCTCCCCGCCGGTCCGTGAAAAAAAAAAAAAAAAAAAAACGGTCCATGGTACATAAAAGGTTGGGGACCCCTGCACTAGAAGACATTAAAAATGATACATCATAACTGAGATCAGTTTTTTTTCTAGGTTTCCTAAAATATTATTAGATTTAATAAACTGAATAGCATACAGCTTAAACTCTATAGGACACCAGTCGACTATGATCAGGTTTGGACACCATGATATGCGTACATGCATTACAAATCTACATGATTGGTGTTACCTGCTTTGTGGCATTAAACTGGGGTTAACTTATTTCTTTGTTTTCCCACCTTAGGCCCAACAGCACTGAAAGAGGAGAAGGAAGTACTGAATGAAACTGAAGAGAAAGATCAGTTTGAGAATCTTCATGTTTTCATAACTGGAAAAAAATCAATGTGTTCCTTACAGTCAGAAAATACATCTACACAAAAAAGAGCCCAAAAGACAAGAACTAGGAGTTTTTTCACTTGCTTTCAGCGTAGAAAGAGTTTCAGTGAACAAGGAGAAGTTAAAATCTTCAAGAAAATTCACACTGGAGAGAAGCCTTTCATCTGCCTGCAGTGTGGAAAGAGTTTCAGTCAAAATAGAAGCCTTAAAAGGCACATGATAATTCACACAGGAGAGAAGTATTTTATCTGCCAACAGTGTGGAAAGAGTTTCAATCAAAAAGGAAGCCTTAAAGTCCACATGAAAATTCACACAGGAGAGAAGTCTTTCACGTGCCGTCAATGTGGAAAGAGTTTCAGTCAACAAGGAAACCTTGGAAGGCACATGAGAATTCACACTGGAGAGAAGCCTTTTATCTGCGAACAGTGTGGAAAGAGTTTCAATGAAAATGGAAACCTTAAAATCCACATGAGAATTCACACAGGAGAGAAGCCTTTTATCTGCCAACAGTGTGGAAAGAGTTTCAGTGTAAATAGAAACCTTAAAATCCACATGAGAATTCATACAGAAGAGAAGAGTTTTATCTGCAAACGGTGTGGAAGAAGTTTCAGTAATCCTGGATACCTTAGAGTCCACCTGAGAGTTCACCCTGGAGAGAGACCTTATGCCTGCAAACAGTGTGGAAAGGGTTTCATTCAACGAGGACACCTTGACAAGCACATGAGGATCCACAAAAGATAGAAGGCTGACAGATCCCCTCAGTGTGGAAAGAGTTTCAACCAAAATGTGTGAAACAGACAGTTCTGTCCTTTATTTTGATTGGTTGACCCACATCTGAAGCTCAAAAGTATGTAGAGAGAATTCTCCCTAACTGATACTCTAAAAAGGACACATACTGCCATAGGAACTGACAACTTTCATTAATTCTTAGAAAAAACTTTCTGTGAACAACACAGATCATTGTGTATATTATTACTGTTCATTTAGTTTGTCTTTTGTGAAAGATGTTTTTGTAAAAGATGGTGTATGTTATCTTTTGATACCTATACAACATATTAGTGTTTTAAGAATCTTTAGTCAATTTTGCATGAACAACCAATCCCAGTACATATGCAAATACCATGCTTACAGACGAAGAGTCGTAAACTTTCCCTCCAAAAGCAAAAGTCACCATTGGCTCTCTAGCCTCCCAATTATCAATTATCCTGGCCTCTCTTACCTTTGTCTCCTAACTGTGACCCCCATAGGAGATAAAAGCTTCACACAGCAGGGCTCGACATTAACGCTTGTCCGGGACAAGTGGTTTTGTAAAAGGGCAAGTGAAAGAGAATTTTACTGGCCGGAATAACAATCTTACTAAATTTACGTTTAGCATTAGCCAGCACTTTTAAATTTGCCAAGATGTCAGGTGCTCTGGCTCCCGGTAAACACTGGACTATGGTGTCTGGAGTCTCTATTTTCACGTTCCGTACAATAGAATCGCCAATTACTAGAGCACTTTCATCAGGTTTCTCAGTGGGTGCTCCACTGAGTGGGGAGAACCTGTTTGACGTTCTGATTGGAACGGAAGAGTGGTGTTTTGACCCGCGACTATGCCGTCTCACAGTCACCCAGTTGCCCTGCTGCATGGCCGCCTTAACTACCGGAACCGAACAATTTGCATGTCTCCCTGAGCTAGTCACATCCAAAGCCGAATCTAAGTCCCTCACGTTCTTACTATCCTCCATTAAAGTTTGGATGTGTGTCTCTAGTTCTGAAATCTTCTCTGTCAGCCTAGCTATTTCCTTGCATTTATCACATGTATAAGGCTCACTGCCGACAGAGATAGATTGGCTATACATGTGGCAGGTGGTGCAGACACCAATAGCAAGACAAGAAAAAGCCATTACTCACCGTTTTTGTAGAATGGTTCCAACTTACCACTGTCGTATAGATGAACTCTTGAAGAGAGGGATGGGATAAGGAACAACAGAGTGAATAGAACGTAAAAGAAATCGCGATTCGCAAGCTAATCGGCTAACAGAATGCTAACTTGTTGCAAATTGTGGTTGTGGAATAAAAGCGAAACGGTTCACGTGGGAGAAAGGAGAGGGGTAGTAGGCACGAGTAGAGAACGTGAATGTAAATGCAAGTCGCCAGTGGCAAGCTAAATAGCTAACCCACTGCACTCGTGGCTAACGGGTAAAGTGAGCGGTTAGTGTGACGGATAATTTCACAGGTATGTTGGGAGTAAAGCTGTTTTTAATTACTTTAAACAGCAGAGAGTAATAATAAGATAGAGATTTCTAAAGGAAACAAGCTCCAGAAAGCTACAATCACAGAGAGCTAAAAACACAAACCACACTGCAGCTCAGCACTACAACAACAGTTCAATAAACTAGTAGTTAATATTACCTGACTTACATTTTAGATAAATCATTGACCATTTTTGCAAAAAAAAAATAGCTCTAAGCCACAGCAGAACAGTCGCGAACTTAGCGCTTTTTTTAATGAATTATGTGACCTACTACCACCTATTGGTCGTTCAGTTTCATATTTAAAAGTATTGCATTTTTCCAACATTTTAGATTTATGTAAAAAAAAAAAATTTTAAACAGTAATCTTGTAACATTATTTATGTATTTGCAATTTTACTGTGTAAATGCATTTTTGGAAACCTCTTATCTTCATTAAACAGTCTGAGTAAATAAATTTAAATGGCATTTTCGATGCAGGCTAGGTTTTTCCTGTGCAGTGGAAAGATGGAGTTTGTTGATACTGATTTAATTTGAATGGTAGTGATACTGAGTCACATTAATTAAATGTATTGATAAAATTGAAGAATTAAATGATGACATACATTTAGTAAGGTTCGGAAAATAAATTTAAAAAGTGTCCTAGAAGGCAAATGTCACGTATCTGGTCTATCCTGTCATCATGAACTCTTGCACCACACTTCTGGACTGCAATCCCCACAAGCCACTGCACCAATCACTGCACACACCTGCTCCTCGTTTTCCACTGCACTGATTGCTGCACACACCTGTTTCACATTTACCCACATGCATTTGAGCCACAGACACACACACTTCTGGCGCAAAGTCTTATTGTTCCATCTGGTCATTATTTCCGAGCGTTTCTTTCTGTTTTTGTTTTCTCTGTGTTTGATTCCTGGACTCCTCCCCATGTTTTGATTCTCGCTGCCAGCCCCGACCTTCTGCCTGTGTTTGACTACTCTTTGGATTATCCTCGTTGTTGTTGTTTGCCGGTGATTGACCCTGTCTGTTTACCACGCCTTCTAATAAAGCCTGCATTTGGATCCGAAAGTCAGTCTCCAGACCTCCTTTGTGACAGAAGACTTCGCCGAAACAAGGATCCAGCGGCTTTATTCGTCAGCAGAACGACCACCCAAGAATGGATCTATCAGGAAGACAGTCCAATCCAGTAAGTTTGCTCTGCTCCATTTTTCAAGATGGCCGTCCCATCGAGGATTATGTGGAGAAATTCATTGCTTATAGTTACCTGGCACCTTGCGATGAAACTATGCTCAAGGAATGTTTTTGGAGCGGATTGGACACTGAGATCAGCTTGAACTTACCTGAGGAAGACCCCAGTTGGACCCTCACACAGTATATAGACTTTGTTTTGCTGTTTTGCCTCCGCTGGTTCCGCCCAGTCTTCCAGAGCCTCCGCTGGTTCCATCCAGTCGTCCTGAGATTCCTGTCTGCCCGGTTCTGGTCACGGAGCCCATGCATGGACTGTGTGGGTTCCCACCCACCCTCCCTGCTGCTCCAGGTTGCTCTGTCACGTATCTGGTCTATCCTGTCATCATGAACTCTTGCACCACACTTCTGGACTGCAATCCCCACAAGCCACTGCACCAATCACTGCACACACCTGCTCCTCTTTTTCCACTGCACTGATTGCTGCACGCACCTGTTTCACAATTACCCACATGCATTTAAGCCACAGACACACACACTTCCGGCGCGAAGTCTTATTGTTCCATCTGGTCATTATTTCCGAGCGTTTCTTTCCGTGTTTGTTTTCTCTGTGTTTGATTCCTGGACTCCTCCCCGTGTTTTGATTCTCGCTGCCAGCCCCGACCTTCTGCCTGTGTTTGACTACTCTTTGGATTAACCCTTAGTTGTTGTTGTTTGCCGGTGATTGACCCTGTCTGTTTACCACGCCTTCTAATAAAGCCTGCATTTGGATCCGAACGTCAGTCTCCAGACCTCCTTTGTGACAGCAAATATCACAAATATTCTGATTAAAGTAAGACTTTATAAAGTAGTGATGAGACTATTGCTACAGAAAGGATTCCTCAGTTCTCCAGGCTTTTCTGAGTTCTTTTAGTCCTGTGTCTCATCACTTTGCCATCTTCTGCAGCCTTGTCTTTTCATTCCACCAAAGTTTACAGGAATTCAATTCGGTCTCTTTCTCAGCTCATCATTCTTCTTCATTTTCCACCTTGGAAGAAACAACCAATCACCACAGAGTCAGGACACCTTTGGAACTCATAGCTCTTCAAACCTGGAAGAATGTGATTTCAAGTCAAAAACCTTGAAACCATCAAGACTTTCACCCAAGACTGCATCCAAACACTCGTTAACGACCAAGGCAATGCAAGTATCATAAATTTAACTAAACAAACAGAGGTTTATCGTTTTAAACAGTTGTAAAACAGCAGAGGTGTCGATCTCCGAATGCGAGGATGGATAGCTCCTAAAGCATATTTCCATATAAATGCACAGCTAATTCGTTGTTTTGTCACAAGTGAAAAACAATATTAACCTTCTAGTTGTAAAAAGAGCCTCATATAAGCCTAATATTTTGTGCTATGGAGTCCATTCATTCGCATTCAGAGATCGACACTTCTTGACTGGCAAGACGGCCGCGAGCGGAAATCCAAATAGTGTAGGTGAGTTGTCCAAAAACTTTCTTTTCAGTAAACTCAGTGTACACAAACAATGTTCTCAATGCTCGAGTTCATGTGTAGAGATCCAGGGGATACTTCGAGCAAAGTTTCATGGTGTGTCGAGCCTTCTTAAGTGTTTTAAAAATATCGATTTTGATGCGCTCAAATTTATGCCCCTAGTACTCGCATTCACCAGCCATTGAAAACAAAATGAAATCACGGTTAATCTCAAAATCGGCTCGTTTATCATAATTATGCTTTTAGATATATTGTATCCATTATATCTATTACTAACCAATAGTTTTTGCAGTTTACTTCAACTCACCTTGATGTACACCTTGATGTACAGTTGCATAACATACATTAGTGCACAAATTTCTAAGGAACTGATATACACTGTAAAGTGTATAATGTGAAATGACGCCTATTTTAAAATCACTTACACTGGCGGGTGGCATGAGGGGGGCGATAGTGAGCGGCAGGGAATTTCACTCATTATGTCTGTCATGTCAACACACTACAAGACTTTGGCTGTATCCGAAATCGCCCCCTTGCTTGCTGTTTAACAATCATTTAAAACTGACAGTTCGAGTAGTAAGATTAAAGGATTTATCTTGAACTAGGTTAAAAAAATTTATAATCACTTTACAACAAATTCGGTACCTGTGTTTTATGCTGTATTACGCCATGGACTAGCGCGTTGTAAAATGAATAGATGGATGATTCAGCTGCGGCGCCATCGTCTGGCAAGACGCGGGATTTCAGTCGGTGCGCGGCTCTCACAGTGCATTATGGGTTATCTCTAGCTGTTGAGTGTACATCGGTTGTACACTCGTTTTTGCGGTGTATTGTGGGATTAAATGAGTGCACTCGAGAACGTCCACTATGGTTTCGAACACCACTTAAAATGGCTGTCCCATTTTAAGTGGGACAGACAGGGGACGATTTCGGATACAGCCTTTGTCTAATTTCGTGTTGTGTTTATTAACTTTGCAGGTAAGACGAGAGACGTGGCATCGCAGTTTATGTTGATCAAATGTTTATGTGTGTATCCAATGTGTTTTTGTTTGAGACACCTGTGTTTAAAATCGATAAAATTAACCGCGTCAGCGCACCCGCGGCTGGGATTCGGCCAACTCTGCCGTGCTGACAGAGGCTGTGCAAGGTATTGCAACATGACAGATTAATTGACATCGGTAGAGACTAAAACGCGCTCAATATTGTTTGTAGAGAGAGCCCGTATATATTTGATTATTAAGTCATTAGTGGCTGTATTCTGTCATTGTTTGATGAGAAATATGATGCTGGTGAAGAGAGTTTATAGTTTTAAAAAAGAGTCTATAGTTTTATAAGGAAGATATCTAAATCGAAGATCGAAAATATCTATAAATGTGTTTTTTTACACAGTTTGTGTATGTTAGTACAGCATAATGATTTTATTATTGTACTGTTAAAAAAAGTGAGTTACATGATGTACATTGCAAACACTTAAATGTTGTGTATTTCAGGAAATTGTGTTATTTGAGTTTATTGAAGAGGGAGTTTTTGTCGCTGATAGAAGTCACACCTTCAGTCATGTCAACACACTACAAGACTGGGTGCGTTCGAAACCACATACTCAATGTGTAGGTGCTTATTTTCAATAAGTACTTACTTAACAAGCGCTAAAAGAGTACGTACTCTACAACCAAATCTCATTGAGTATGAATGTGATCTGCACCTCTTCCTCCATGTTGACGTTATCATGTGACCAACAACGTAATAAGAAGTGCAATAACTTAACATATAGCGACAGGTTTAAATCATCTTTCTATAAATATTTTGATATTGATGAAATTTGTTCATTTTGTGGTCATGTTGAAGAAACAGCTGTTCTTTTATTGTGATTGTAGTATAACGGATACGTTTTGAGGTTCATTTTGGTTTTTCTATTTTTTAATTCTTAAAGAAATAATTTTTGTTAGGAAAACCCAAATTCTTTATTTTTTGCAAAAGTTATTACTTTTGTTTAATGTTCAAAATTGTTTATCCACACGCAAAACTATAGTCTTAAATTCTTGTTGAATTTCTCTTTTCATCCCTGAGGCTTATCAATAACAAAAACAACAAATCCAATTTTTGATAAACTATGATGGGAATATTTGGATTATTCAGAGATATTTAATCATATTTCCATGTATATAATCGCATTCGATGATATAAGCAAGCCTAATAGTTATGTTTTCAGTTTTTCTCATTATGATTGTTCATTGTTAAAGATAAATACCATCTTTCCCTGAGCCTGTAATAAGAAGTTTTGTAGTAATAATAATAAAAAGAAAATAAGCACAACAGGTGCTCAAACACCTCATAGCATCAGTAACACAACGCCTCTACCTTGTACATCTTCCTCCATGTTTGCAATATCTGCACAAAGGAGACGTGGATCAGCTGCTTGAAGTTCTTGTGTTCGAAGAAGACACTTGATTTTACACTCAAAAAATGTAAGTACTACTACTTAGAAATTATGATGAACTCAGAATGCACTGATCAATAATAATGATAAATGCTGACCTATAATTATATTTTTTAGTAAAAGAAACATGTTTTTTTTAAATCAAGTAATTAATTAATGCATATGTTAATGAAACTTATATTTTATTTACTGATAACAACATGGATATATGAGTAAAATAATAAAGTAACCATGAACATAAATAAAGACACATGGAACAAAGCTTTATTCAGACATTTGGTATTTTAGTCTTTCTCTAGATGCTCTCGCTGGCTCTTTGGTCTCTGAGGATGAAGAGACCACAGCAACATCTGGTCCAGATGAGACAAAGGGCAGGTGGAGTGATGGAGGGTCTCATCGATGGCACTTGAGACCATTTCCAGGATGCTGCTGTGGATTTCTCTTTTCTCGATGCACACACCAGTCTGCAGACATTACAGATCATACAAAGATGCACAAATACAATACATAGGCTGTCATTTAAACAGCACAATGTCATTTGATCTCTGTGTTAGAAGTAACAAAAATTAACAATCTTTTAGTTAAGTTTCCGGTTTTATTTTTTCCCGCAAATGCTGATGTCAACTTTGCTTTCAGGTCCTGCTCCACCGCAAAATATCTGCAACAAAGGCACAGAAATCAAGAATCAGAAAAGTGCTGTAATAGCTCTGCTTAAAGTTATTATTTTTTTAATTGAATATTATTAATAATATCGCAACTTAAGGTTTCAAATATGTTTTATTGATGTCTGTACTGTACTCACTCAAAGCCTTTGATGGCAGCACTGCTTTATCAGTTATCTTGTCTCATCTGTCCCTGTAACATCCAGACAAGATTCAATTATCGCTGCTTCATGTGCTCAATACTACATTAATGAGGTAGCTGTTGTGTTAATTGGCTTTTAATCCAATAAAAATGCTCCTGAATTTTATCAACAGTACTATTAGACAAATGAAACAGATAACTCATGTTTAGTTACTATATTTACATGTGTTTATTTACATAACATTAATCTAAAGCAGTGTTGACAACAGTGAATTCTACATTAACTCACATAACGTCCATATCACTCGTTTAGATGTCTGTTTGGTGTTGTGATGTGCTCATTTAATTCTCTCAGAACATGTTCCTGTCAGTTGTTAAACATTTAGTAATCATTTTTAAGCTGTATATGATCGCTATATGTAATAAAACGTGTTTTACAGCGAAATCACAAATATACTTTAACGTTACTGTCTAACGTCTTGACACCTTATGCAAATCAGCAGTTTACGGTACAGTAGCTCAACAAATACGATTTTAAGACAGAGAACCTTGTTTTGGTTTGTAATACTTACATTTGTAAACATTCTCGCATACGGCATGGTGGCACTCAAAATGCGAATGAGTGCCTCAACTCCGTCATTTGGGCCCGCTGTCCAAAAACAGTGTTTGTAGGTAAGAGTAGAGTTGAGGCAGCTGCAAGTATGGCCATTTTAACTTTTAATGAAGGGTCCTCTGCCATGCTTTCCATTATGGATAAGCTTTGGCTGGAAAGCACTGTCGTTACCGTCACCACCATCAGGGAAACCGATATGCTGAGGACCTACATATGGTACAGGCACGGTGAGCTAGGCTTTCAACCCTTTAGGTGAACTTTGTGTTCCGATGGACATAGATGACTAGAGTTGCAGTTCTGATGATAAGTTTGTGTCTGTATTTGTGGTTCCCTGTGGTTAGTTGAAGGTCTTGTTTGGCAATGTTGTTTTATTCAGTAGTCATTGTTCCTGGTCTACATTGTTATAAACAATTACTTGGCCAGTTGTTTTGCTTGTTAGCAATGTTTTCGTATAAAAATGTGTGGAATTTTTACAATATAAATCTTTAAAGCCCATTTTCTCAAAATGACTTTTCTCTCATACTCCAAGTCCGAAATCTCCACTTGTCACGTGCGAGAAAGTGAGGTCTGGGTCCAAAAGCAGGTAAGTAATTTATTGAACAATTAAACACAAATAAACAAACAAAACAAAGGCCAACACGGCACACACGACAAGAACTGAGCAGGAGCAGGATAACACAGAGCTGGAGACACGAAACAGGAAACATCAAAGATAATGCAGACTCACAGTGTGAAGGACGAGTAGAGAATATAAGGACAAATCTTAAGTGTGATCAGCTGGGGAAGACGGGTGACAAAATCAAGGCAGGTGCAACAATCAGGGAAGGGAAAACAGCGACATCGTGTGGTGGAGGGAAAGGCTGCAGCCCAGAGTCATGAGAGTACCCCCTCCCTACGGAACGGCTTCCAGACGTTCCCAAAGTCTGGAGGGAGGAGGTACGGAGGAAGGCAACTCAGGGGGAGGGATGGCGGGCCAGGCCCGTGCAGCGCAGCCGCCTCCGCGTCAGAAACAGAAAGCGCGGTAGCCTCCGCGTTAAAAGCAGAGAGCGCAGCGTCAGGAACAGGACGCTCAGCCGCCTCAGCGTCAGGAACAGGACATAACATAAACTCAAATACTAGATAAACAAAAACCAAGGCCAGGAATACAGGAACGTAGAGCAGACAGTCAGTTGACAGAAGACAATGCAGCCATGAAAACGGAATGAAGAATGAGTGTTCTTATACAGAGTCCAGATAGTGAGCAGCTGTGAGTGAATCAGTGCAAATGACAAGACAGACGTGAACAATCAGAGGAGTGCAGTGCAAACACAGCGACCTCAGGTGTTTGAGGGAAAAACCACAGCCCCGATCATGACACCACTTCAGTAGCATCTATATACACCAAAATTTCCAGTCTTGTACCTAGTTATATTATGGAGACAAGTACAGAGGAGTTTGTAAATATATTATTCCTAGCCTGATTTCTATAACATTTTATTCCAAAAAACATGGCGAAAATACATTTTTTAAGGCTATTGACAGTATATTCTAATTTACAGGATAACAAAAGTAGATATCCATAAATCCCTCTGTAATTTTGCATCTAATACGTGAACACAATGAAAAATTAATTTTGAACTTGGCTTTATCCAATTCTGAGATTTCGTTTTTTAAAATATAGGCAAATTAGCGCATAATTTGCATATTTAAACATAAAATTACAGAAACTTTGTAATACATTTTTTTTCTCATCTTAATGTAGGTAATCAACTGGGAAAGTTTCATGATTATATCTGCTAGTAAAAACTTTTACCCTATTCACCTGTAGTGTCTCCCCTTAAGTCAACATAAAAAATTTATTTAGACCTCTTTAACGTGTAATACTAATGTTAGCATTAATAAAACAATCCTTGCGATCAGAATAAAATATTGAAAAAAAGGCATAACAACAGTATATTAAATTAAATAAAGTTTATTTAACATCCACAAACATTCCTAAACTGAAGGTTTCACACTTGCTTTTGCTGCACTCCTGCCAACGGAAATGGTCTTCCACATGATAAACAATCACGTTTATAATATAAAAAACTCATAAGCTCACTAAAAGAGCCCCCTTGTTGTAGTGCAGACTTTCCACCATCAGTGATGAATGCTTACAACAAAATATAAATAAAATAATAAATAAAAACTGTTTTACTTTTCAGATAAGTTGTTTGCTCCGAATAAATCAAAGAAAATGTTTTCAATTAACAAAACACAGAATATAAATGACAAGATACCATGAAATAAAAATGTGAGATACTCTAAAATACAGATTTGTTTAAAGGAAATTTACACTGACGCTCCATTTATATGAACTACCAATTCTGACCCTCCATTTATATGACCTACCAATGCAATGACACCCTGATGCTCCTTTTATATGAACTACCAATGCAATGACATGTTTTCATGTCACAACACTGATACCCCATAGCGTAAGCTCCCAGTATTGTGACATTTTACATTGACAACCCATAGCGTAAACTCCCAATATTTCTAGGTAGTATACTTTTGACACAAATTTCTCTTCATGGTAATTATTCTGTTGTGCACAAAGTACTTCACTGCTATCCAGTCTCTTTCGTTATTCATTAGAGATTGGTTTTCATTTAGGAATCTTTCACAGTCATTTTTTCCAGGGACTTTCATCTTCTTTAGGAAGTTTTTGAAGTGGTGTTCAATCATTTTACTCTCCACTTCTGTCCAGGCTTTTCTGGATTTTCCTTTTAAAATAAATAAGATTAAGTGGACACATTATTAATAATAATGAAATAATAACAAAAGTAAAAGGGACAGTAATTACATGATAAATGTGGATGATATTCATTATTATTAGTTGAATAATATACCCTTTTGATTTAGTGGCAGTGGTGGTTTCCTCAGGTATGTAGATGCTTCCCCTGATACAGTCTTTCTTGAAGTGGCAGTCCCTTTTTCGAAATAATTATCCTTTGCCCTCCTTTTATTAGATTCAGCATCCTCCGATTCGGAATCACTGGTGCCCTCTTCAACTGTAACAAAACAATCAAACACATTTTTAAAACTGACAGTAGATTTTTTTTTTAGATTTTTAAAATCATTGACACTTTGAATTGTTTAAAACAATAAAAGGCTTGAACTACTTCAGTTGTGTGTAATGAATCTAAAATATATGAAAGTCTAATGTTTATCAGTACATTACAGAAAATAATGAACTTTACCACAATATGCAATTTTTTTTAGAAGGACCTGTATATATAAAATATATTAGGGCTGCAACAACTAATCGATAAAATCGATTATTATCGATAATGAAATTTGTCGACAACGATTCTCATTATCGATGAATCGGGTCCGCCCACAGTGCACGTACAACTTCAGAGGATCACGTCAAATAACAGCAATGAATGACGCATTTCTATAGACAAAATGCATCTAAAAATAGTGGAGGAAACAGACTGAGATGCTGCAGGAGAGTTACGTGATCCAAGCTGCTCAAAACATGAGAATTCCTCATTTAAAACTAATAGAGTGATGGCTTGCCCTGTGAGGCGCTTTGAGATCCGTTTGCGT
This sequence comes from Garra rufa, assembly GCF_049309525.1. Lineage (NCBI taxonomy): Eukaryota > Metazoa > Chordata > Actinopteri > Cypriniformes > Cyprinidae > Garra > Garra rufa. The sequence continues at coordinate 7,545,587 of NW_027394277.1, forward strand.
CCTCAGCATGAAAACTTTCAGTTTGCGGTCATATCCTTATCTGTAAATGTCACAAATTTACTTGAGATTTTCCATTTAAAAATCCATTCTGGCAGTCTGTAAGTTTAAATCTTTACTGAATGAGCGTGTCAGACAGCCGGAACACAGAACACAGAAAGGGAGACAATTAATACTCAACTCAGCGCAAAAACATTCATTGTGCTGAAACATCTGTTGTTGAATGTTAAATTTAGATTTAAATACAACATGTAGTGCGCGTATTTATGGAGGGTATGAACAGTTGGGCTGTGACGGTGGCAGATTTTAACCACCGCCGGTGGTGCGGTGTTTTATATATAAATAAATGAGGCTTAAACATTATTCACGAACGTGCGTGTTTTGCAATTTCTGTCGGTGAACAAGCTGTCTACAGAACACTTAAATAAATCAACGAAATAATACATTTAAATAAGAAAGTAGCCTAAATAAGTGTTAAATAGGCTATTAAACAAGCATTCGTTGCAAAAATTCCTACAACCTCTAACGTTACAGCTCATCAGAATTACTGGCCGAGTTCTCTTTCTCTTCCCCATTGCACAGCTGCTGTTTTTAATAGCAAAGTAATTACATTCATTGTCGTTTCTTTAGTTTATAAAGTTAATTTAGAAATATATTTGGAACATGTTTTATTTGTGAAATTCAAGTTTTTGTTTTTTAAAGTAACGACAAAGCGGCCGGCGGCAGATAGATCAGTTTAGCCTTCTCAAATCATCACGATTTAAATTAAAATCCTTAGATAAATAAATAAATAAAAAAAATTAAGCATATCACAATATTAGTTTAATCGTTTAACCTAGATAAATGTGTAGGCTACTAATAGGTGCATATCCAATAGTTTGTGCGGAGATTAAAAGCTTTGCAGGACATGGAGGTGCAAGTGCTATGTGAAACTTCATTTTTGCTTATAAATGTAAGAGTAATAAATTTACTTTAAATTATTACTTCACTACTATAAAACGAAATAATTCAAATCGAAAACAAAACTCTTTTATTAGCTATAGGCCTAATCCATAAAGATGCACTCAGAAAATACTAGTTTATTAATAAATAATATGAATATCTCCTTACTTTTCCCCTCCACATTCATGGTAGGCCTAATAGGCTGTATGCACGGCGGTGAATGACGTACTTCCGGTGGAATATAAGGATGCTGGATTACTTCCGTTCCGGCGTGATTGTAGAGTGCTGTGTACTATTTTTTCTAATAACTTGTATTGTCTTCTATACTACGGTAACGTTAGACACAAAAACAGACTCCACTCATATTGTTGATGCTTATTTGCTTTATTATATTAAATAAACATATATCTAAACATCTAAACGTATGAAAGTATCTTTTAAAAGACGGGAGGACAGCCCCTCTAGCCACCACTGCTGTGTGCCGCAGTGTACAGCATCTGCTAAATTTAACACTTTTCTAAGTTTCCACACGTTTCCTAAAGAATGTGGGATTATAAAACCAACTTTGCCGCCTTGTATCTCCATTACCACTGTTTCAGCTATAATTAGCAGTGATAATGCAGTGCTATTCATCTGTCGTAGAACTGCATTACATTTTTTATTCTTATTATTTTGTACAATAATCATCCATACTAGCTAAGATAACAGCTGTGGTTATCCAAGCTGAACAGTGGTAACGTTAGAAAAGTAAAAACTGAACTGGACTGAACATGTCCAACAGAACTTTGAACGTCACTTTTAAGCTACTACTCCTTCTCTCAGTTGGTGTGGAGTCTCTGCTTTCCTCATAGAGCGGTAGCAGTGAGCTTTCACTGAGATCTCATTTGTGGCCCTGATTTTACCTCACACTTTCAGACAAAATTACAAACACATTAAATGTCAAACATTTGATAACGTGATTTGATAACGTGATTAGCCTGCTGCTGGACGAATCGTAAAAAAATAATAGAAGTTCAGTTCAGGCGGTTCAGGTCAGCTGAATTTACCTTCATAATTGCACAGATACGAAGACACATAAAACTTGAAACCTTTCTCAAGTTTGCTCTGTGGCGTTGTACTGCACATCAGTGATTGTACATTTGGGCAACTCCTGCAAACACCGAGTAAAATTCGTCGACTCTGCCATAATCGCGTTTTTCTCCGCTTCAAACCTCTCCAACCGGAAACGGAATAGCAGCCTTGCGTCAAACGCGGAAGTACGCGTGCATAGAGCCTATTACTTTAGCTGGGGCTTTGGGCCAGCTTCAGCTTACTGCGTGCATTTGAACGCGGAACTCTTGCGCTCGCTGCTGTTGGTGGGACACTAAACACCGCCACGGCAGAATAAATAGCAGAAAAACTGTATTTTATGCTTGTTAGTGTGTTTTTCTTCAGATATTTGTCCTTTCTCTTTATTACAACAGGTGAATTGTTGTAAATGGTTAAGCACTGTGTTTTCATAGCATTCAGAATGTGGAATAGTGTGATTAAAAAAATAAATAAATAATTGGAATTTTTAAGCCAACGAATCGATTAATTGAAAAATTAATCAGCGAACTAATCGATTATCAAAATAATCGTTAGTTGAAGCCCTAAATAGTAGTATCACCAAAGACAGTCTTACTATTGGGAGATGAGAGGATTTGTGTTACTTACTACTGAATAAAACGTAATGGTAAAGCATAACATTACAGCATTGATGTCATTGAATTTCTGTTTCTGAGTTGTGTGACACTTTATTGCAATTTGCGGACACCATAGGAATGAATGGGATGTGCTGAAAGCTGAATCCAAAAATCAGTGACTTCTCTTTAAAAAAAAAAATTTCAGTAGAAACTCTAAAAATAGTTCAATCCAAAATTATTGTTTAGTTTAAGACATGTTGAAGATTATCTGATAGGCTGTCGTTTCAATAAATCATAAGCTATTTCCTCTAAAAAGCTGTTCATTCAGCCTATTGAAGCCTCTCCACCATTGACATCAATTTAAAAAAATGGCGGCTAGTGTCCTTTCCTGCTAACTTTTTTGGTTTGCGGAAGAGAAAAATAAAAGATGTCTGTCTTTGTCATGGCTAATGACAATACCATCTGCTATACTATACTATACCATAGGTTTTGACTTGACTACAATTGTAAGCACAATGTCACAGCAAACTAGTATGAAAAACAACGAATCTACAACAGAAATCTAAATAGTGAATGGTTTTTACCATTGATGGTAATTAATATCACTGGTTTGCCTGGTAAAATGGTGAAGTTGGTGCCTTCACAGGAGCAGTCTGGCACCTTCACAGTCGGCAAAATGCAAGCTGGCAAAAAAAAAGAAAACCACAAATTAGATTATTTGTAACTGGCTGCAGACACACATGAACAGCAAAATGAGGGCTTTCATGAGAGCATACTGTACCTTGCTCATGGATGCAATATTCATCGTCCCCTTTGATGATGTACGAGGTTGGAGGAATGGCTTCAAAAAACCCATGGATGACACATTTCCTGTTGTGGAGTGGCTGTTTTTTGTGATACAATACATCACAGTCCCCACAGAACCACTCCTAGGGAAGACGCTCTGTGCACCTAGGGAGAAGATCCCCCCCCCCCCCCCCCCAATATATTACTTCAGGTGAATAACTAAAGTATAACACACTGAATTGAAGCTACTCAAAATTTAATCAGACACTAGGTTTGATTGTATTGCACTGCATAGTGGCTCAGTGTTTAGCACTTTCACCTTACAGCAAGAAGGTCCTTTGCTTTTCTCATAAATATGGTTTTCATCTGGGTTTCCAGGTTTTATACCATCCTAAAACACATGTATCCTAGCCTATACTGTATATAAGGGCACTAAAAATTAATTCTCAGCAAGCCTACACTAAAGTTAAATAATTATGAAAACCAACCTAATAACAGCAGGCTCATGGCAAAGCCAACACAATGGACAACCAACAGCCTCTTTTACAATAAGGCATTCAAGGTGGTATGGTCTTGCTTCTTTCCAGCGATCTGAGGCTTTCTGCTGGCGAAAAGACCATGATGACGCAGAGCTTCTTGGAGGCTCAGCAGAAGGATAAGATGCCAAAATATCAGAGAGCCTCTCCATATTTTTTTTTCTGTAAAGAAAATATGAAAAAAAAAATCAAAAGGGACAATTTAGATGAGGACCAATTAAAACTCCACTCATGAATATTTAGAATAAACACCATTTCATGATTCAGTATCAAACCAGCCTTAAACTTTACTAAATTGTGTTCTTAATCCATTTACAGCACTGTCAGATTTGTGTAAGCAGTTTTTTCTTTAATTACACATGGATTTTAGATTCATCACTGTGATTTACCAAATTCCTCTTGAGGATTTAGTTGAGCTGAGGGTACAGTAAGTGGAACCTCCACACTGGATGACAAGGAGCACTCAAGAGTAGGGTGTGCGACTGAACCGCTTTATTGGCGGATACGGTTACGGATCGGATATTGGCGGATCCGTTGCGCTGTGCAAGTGGACTCCAATGCCTACCCGTTTTGCGGATCCGTTCCGGATCTTGTGGTACATCCGGCACGGATCCGTTCTGGAATAATTTTGCTATCTGGGCGTATACGTTCTATATTGATATCAGAGACCAATTTAAATTATTGGATAAATGCATTCTATGGCACCTTTAACCCCTTAGAGTTCCTGTCAAACTTAACTCAATGCAAAACGTTCCGCCGTGTGTAAATACAAATGAGGAATCATGTTAAGCTAAATATATTCCGTTTATTTATTTTTATTTTTCTATCTGCTTTTTTTTCTTAGGCTATGATTAAATTTTGACCAACATAATTATATTTTGCGGTAATTGTTATTTACATCTATTTTAAGTAACTATTTGCTTATTTCTGTGGTTACTTTATTCTCCAAGGTACTTTAATGTATATATATATATATATATATATATATATATATATAAATAAATAAAACCATTTTAATTAAAGATTTCCATTCAGACAGACAGTCAAAATCAACTTAATCCACTTTCAATGTAATGCTTTACAGATGTATGGACCTTTAATGAATTCTGCTTGAACCAAATAAATATTATAAACCAAATTATTGCCTTTATAGTCCTGATATTTGATGAAAAGATACTGATTTTGCATTTAAAAAATGTCTTTTAATAATAAATGATATACTCTAACGAACAGGACTTTTATTTTGTCCTGCTGAAGACGTCATAAGGCTGCGCTGCGCTCCTGTCTGTGATTCGGTTGAAGAGAGGTGAGTGTTTTTAAACTTTTTTTTAAGTGTTTAAATCAAAACAACTCGGTTAGAGAATGGTTTATAAAAATGTGAAATGAATTATTACCGAGTGTAACTTATTAAGGCTATTTTGTGTGAATAAAGCGCTCCTGCACACGAGTAACAGAAACAGTGCGTCTCATTTATCTGAACCAGTTTATCATAAACACGAATTCACTGATGGAGAAACGGATCTTTGAGAAAATCCGAGTGAACTGAATCGGTTGATTCGCAAAAATGATTCAGTGTTTCGAATCACCACACGCTGATGACACACTGCTGACCAAAACTGCAAATGCAACGAAAATAACATAATAATAATCATCATGGTTAATGATTTTTTTATGAACCTGTAATACTTTAAATGTAGCATATTTCAGTAAAGACCAAGATAAACTTAATGCAAATAGGAATCTTCTGTGTGTGCTTTTTATTCATTTCAGTTTATTTTTCATTATTATTCTGATCTTAAACAGGACAAAGTGTTCAAACACACAGAAAAAACAGATCCATGCGACACAATTATAAAGATGGCGTTTATTAAAGAGGAGAGTGGAGACATGAAGATTGAGGAAGCATTCAGAGTCAAACATGAAGATACTGAGGAACAAACAGGTTGGTTTTCATTCTCAAAGCTGAAACAGTGGCGCCTCCAAGGGGGGGCCAGGGGGGGCCGCGGCCACCCCTAAAATGACACTGGCCACCCCATTGGCCCCCCCAACCAGCAAGAGTGGAGTTTTTTAGAATAATAATTTTATTTTATAAATTAACACGGACATTGACAAAACACAATATTAGAAATAAATATAATAAACTTCTATGATGTGTAATTTAGAATACGCTCTCAACCCCTCCACCTCTTGAGTTGCGGCGACTTCAAGGACTCTCACAAGCGCAGCCGCACCGCGAAGCATGCATAAATAGTTTTGTATGCAATGACAAAGAGATTATATTATATTTCGTTTCTTTATTATTTTAAGTTAATTTAGAAAAGCGTTTGGAGCATTTTTTTGTTCGTTAAATGTTAGTTTTTGATTTTCAAAACGACCAGCGAGTCGATCATAGCCTATGTTTGATCAATTTAGCCTTCTCAAATAATCACGACTTGCCTAAAATAAAATCTCTGGATATTAAACTGTTCAATCATATTATATATGTTAGTTTAAACATTTAACCTATATAAATATACGCTGATAGACCCATATCCAATCGTTTGTGCATGCGGAAAGTGAAAGCTAATTCTGGGCTTTAAACTTTGTGACTTTATAAAAAAAGAAAACATAGAAGACCACGTTCAGTGGGACTGGGAGGGGAGGGGTTCGCGATGGGCTCCCCCTCGCCAAGGGCCCCTGTTACTCTGTTCCACTATTACCCCCTGTCCGACGCCCCTGCATAGAAGATGCGCTTCTCTCCACGGCCATAGCCAGTAATGAGGTCACCGAGGTCCGGACCTCGGTCATTTTTTTATATTCAAAAATAAAATGTCAAGCTCTCTGAATGATTATTTAGCCGTTTAATTTAGCCGATTATATAGCCACCTCATATCACATGAGTGTTTGCAATTCATCTTGCTGCGAGAAGCCAGCGCAGTGAACGGGGCTTGAGAGCGCGTTGAGTGAGAGCGCGGGTTCAGCCTCTGTTTGTTGCCAGATCCACGTGTATTTTGACTCGTTTTTCCAATTTAGTGTGACACTTTGGGACGTTTATAAAGTGGAAAGTTGAACGTTAGTGTTAGTGATATATTAATAATATTTACAAAACACAAGCTTTGAACTTATTTCGGATATCTTTTTCTTTTTTTTTTTTTGTAATTGCTTGTTTTTCGTAGCAATATCTGGCAACATTGTACATTCATAAAAAAAGCTTATAGACTATCTGTAACTTAATTGCTGACAGGAAGATACTACAATCGATAAGACAAACGCAGTGATCATCGTTATTATCTGAAAGAAATGTATAACACTATCAAAAACAATAGCATAATACAAATCTGTTTGCTACAGAATGAAATAGGCTACTGGCCAGCAGGAAGACGTCTCGTGCTCTTTAGTTAACCTTAAGTCATCAAAAAACATTAAAGCAGTGTTTCTCAACTGGTGGGTCGCGGAGTGTGCAGTCAAAGAAACAACAAACGTAATTCTTTTTTTTTTCTGACGCTAGACTATATGTAGTGCATTTGTGGGTGTTATTATAGCAGAATTCTTAACACCTTACTTCGGACCTCACTAATTTTCAAACCCTGGTTACGGCCTTGATTCTGTCGTCTTGGTCTTGAACAGAAGCGTTTTACAATAATTAACCGAACCGAAAGCAAAATCTTTTATTAGGCTATGAAATCCTTAAAAATGCAGTTCTCTCTAAAGACGCGTCCACTGAGGAAATGGCGTGTCAGGATCGTCAGCTTAATGTTTTTTTTTTTTTTTTTTTTTTTTAATATTACCTTACTATTTCCCCCGACACGTTCATGGTAATTACCTCTGCCTGTGCTTCGTGGCAAGCTTTAGGCTATTGCATGCGCATGATCGCGCAACTCTTCAAACTGCGCTGCAGGCACGCTCGATGCTGCCCATCGGGCTCGGGCTGCGCTTGTATTAAGCTTGTGTCTATTTTGATGAATATGCCGATTAAATATCTATGCTTTCTTGTTTATTATTAATCTCATTTTAAATTAATTTGCACTCCAAATAAAGACGAGGTTATTTGCAGACTTTTTCTATTTTGCTCTGTACAGAGCATAGTAATACTTAAGTTTTGAAGCCTATAACTTTATATGCTACCAGAAATAATGCCAAAAATTATTGTCTTCAATCAGATTTAGGCTTTCAATTTTTTGTATTGTATTGTGCCACCCTAACATTTTTACTGGCCCCTTTCGGCCACCCTATGAAAAAAATCCTGGAGGCGCCACTGAGCTCAAATAGTTTTTTTTTCTCAAATAGAACTTAATGTTTTGTGTATTAATTAAACATTTTATTTGTGTAATACTAAAACTTGGATATTACAATATTCAGAGCTTCAAAAACATCAGTCTGCTAGTAATATGAAACATTTCTCCAGTGGACACCTCTTGCTCTAGTTACTGCATGCTGTCTACATGACCAGTACATTTATAATAATGCATAATAATATGTAAAACATATATTATAAAAAACTGTTATGACCTTGATCTTCTGTCCAGCTCAGTTGTAAATGTATCATCAGAAGTTGATCTAGGATGAGTGTTTCTTCTCTTCTTCACGTAGCAGCAGCACATGTTGGATCTTCTTCATATTAAGACCCACAATGTAGATTTGAGGAACAAACTTTTTTCAGACAGACTGAGACTAGCTCCTATATGATCCAGTGAGTTAGTGCTGTTTTTTACTTTACATTGACACAGAGAATACATTTTGAGAATAGTTTAGATAGTACCACACACAACTTGTGTACTATAGAGTTATTTTGAAATGCAATATTAGAAGCTTTCTTAAAGGCGTAGTTCACTTTCAGAAAAATAATTCACAGATAATGTACTCACCCCCTTGTCATCCAAGATGTTCATGTCTTTCTTTCTTCAGTTGTAAAGAAATTGTGTTTTTTGAGGAAAACATTTCAGGATTTCTCTCCATATAGTGGACTTCTATGGTGCCCCCGAGTTTGAACTTCCAAAAAGCAGTTTAAATGCAGCTTCAAAGGGCTCTAAATGATCCCAGCCGAAGAGAAGGGACTTATCTAGCGAAATGATCGGGTACTTTCAAGGGCTGGACCAGAATATTCGATTATTCGAATATTCGTTCGGTGGGTTGACATTTGATTTTACATTTTGAGATTTGAATATTCGTTTTTTTTTCATACACCTTGCATCCCCTGCGAAAAGGTTCTCATTCGCGCTTAAATATGAATGAAGAAGATCAGACTGCTGCGCCACTAACACAGAAACAGCAAAAAAAGAAAAAAAAAGAGAGAGATAAATTTAGTAATATTTGATAGACACTATAAAGTACAGTCGGGCCCACTTGAATGGTTGAAGCAAAACTAGGGCTGTGACTGTCGTAATGACAACTGCGCCTCTGCGTTTAAATGCACGCAGTAGCCTAAAGCTGACCAGCAAAGCCCCAGCAAAAATAATTACCATGAATGTGTCGGGGAAAAAGTAAGGAGATATTTGAATTATTTATTAATAAACTAGTATTTGACACAAAGATCCTGACGCCATTTGCTCATTGGACGCGCCTTTAATACTTAAATGCATATGCATTAGGCCTATAGCTAATGGAAGAGGTTTGTTTTCGATTTGAATTATTTAAATTATTTTTTTACAGTTTCGGATGATATATTAGTCTTACCTTTATGAGCAAAAATGAAGTTTCACATAGCGCTGGCTGGCGCTTCCATGTTCTGCAAAGCGTTCTTATATCGATGGGTTTTAAAGGTCCCATATTGTACACATTTCTGGAGGTTTATTTTAGTTGTTGATGTCCTTAAGAATATATATTTGCGGTATAAGTGCCAAAATCCATCTCAATATATTTTTACAGCTCCTTTTTTAGGAGCTCTGTCAAAAACAGGTCGATTTTGGCCCATCTAATTAATATTCATGAGCCTCTCTTCTGATTGGCCTGTTGTTTGCTGAGTGACGCACAGCCAGGCCAATCAGAGGTAACTACGGTCATGTATACTTTAGCCAAGCCCAGAGCCATAGAGAGAGCCTAGCCTGCTGATACTCAACAGGATATTTCAGAATGATCATTAATGTTTTTTCTTTTTCAAACACCGAATTCAGTGAGCTACATAACTGTTGCTTCAGTAAAGCCCCTTTCACAATGAGCGCTGATTCTGGAAAATTACTGGAACGAGCGCTGTGTGAACAAAAGCCAGAACCAGAAAGGCAGTGTTGTAGTGATTGATGCACGTTACCCTGCGACTCTTCACGACAAAAAAAAAAAAAAAAAAAACGTGCAAAGTGGAATGAAGCAGCGATCAGGCAGAGCCAGCTCCTCACTATCAGCGCTGAAGCACAGTTTGTTCAGGTTAGTTTCAGTTTAGTGAAACGTACGCGTCGCATTACATCTCACATCCAAACGTCACATGTCTTTATGGGTTGTGTGTAAAGCACGCACAGATTCCGGAAAACAACTGTGAATGAACCAAATCAAACAACTCCGGAACAAATCGTGGGAAACATTATCCCTGTATTTACCGGAATCGCTGTGTGAAAGAGGCTGAAGTTGGCTCATGAAAATGAACAGCTACTTTAAGCAGGCTGTGTGCAGTTTACAGTGGATTGACTGTTTTGAAACTCATATGATAGTTACATAGCCCCTAGACCTCAGTTATCATGAAAAAAAGCCAGGAAATTTCGATTTTGACAATATGGGACCTTTAATTGAAATCGTGATGACTTGGTCGTTACTTTAAAAAACAAAAACTTAAATTCAACAAATAAAAAGTGTTCCAAATATATTTCTAAATTAACTTTATAACCTAAATAAACGAAAATAAATGTAATCACCTTGCTATTAAAAACAGCAGCTGTGCAATGGGGAAGAGAAAGAGAAAACAGATCGGTGCCAGTAATTCTGATGAGCTTTCGGAGAAGGTCCGGGCGAGGTTTTAGTTTTGTTTGCAAAGAATGTTTGTTTAATAGCCTATTTAACACTCTTATTTAGGCTAGATTCATATTTAAATGTATTATTTATTTGATTTATTTTAGCGTTTTGTAGGCTGATTGTTCACGGACGGAAGTGCTCAAATAAACAGGCACGTTTGTTAATAATGTTTGGGCCTCATTTATTTGGGGTTTCAATAATATACATAGGCTATGTATTTTATATAGGCTTATATACACAAACGTTATATATAATGTATATATATTTATTTATAAATAATTTAGATATGAATAATTTATTTATATATAAACACTGCGCTAAATTTTTTTCGTTCTTCTTTTATTTAAATAGCCTACCCTTCACGGTGCCAGTAATTACTGTGCTAATTTCTGATTTGGGAGTGATTTGTTTGTAAAAAAAAATGTTAGGCTACCTTATTAAAAGTATTGCACTTAACAGACCTGTGTGTTTTATATCACGGTGTCCGTTCATGAAGCATATAAGCTCTGCCTGCGTGAGGCGCGCTGCATTCAACTAGCAATGTTCTATTACAATTTATTAATTCTGAACGTGTGGTGTGTCCATATTACACCAAAATGCAACACTGCACTCCCTTGGGTCCACAGCAAAAATCATTTGGATGAACTGTTCTCGACATAATAAAAATGCAAACAGAAAGACATACAGAGATTCCTGCCTTTATTAGACAGAAGAATATGTTCAGCCCCTCCCACCGAAGCTTCGAATATTTGATGTTGATTACTACCGAAGCTTCGAAGCTCAAAAAATGGTATTCGGACCAGCCCTAGTATTTTCGAAAAACATTTACAACTTATATACTTTTTAATCTCAAACCCTCATCTTGCTGAGACAAGACAAGAATTTGAGGTTAAAAAGTACAGAAATTGTAAACATTTTTAGAAAATAACCCATTTTTTTTCTAGATAAGACCTTTTTTTTCCTTGGCTGTGATCAGCTAGAGCCCTTTGAAGCTGCGTTTTGGAAGTTCAAACTCGGGGGCACCATAGACGTCCATTAAATGGAGAGAAATCCTGAAATGTTTTACTTAAAAAAAACTGTTTCCTTATGACGGAAGAAAAGACATGAACGTCTTGGATGACAAGGGGGTGAGTACATTATATGTATTTTTTTTTTTCTGAAAGTGAACTACTCCTTTAAGATGACATTTTTACACAATCATTATTATTTTTGATTCTGTAATTTTTTTAAGTGTTTCTAGCCATCCAAGCATGCTTATATGTCTATGTAAAGGTGCATAACACAAACTCAAAATGTGAATAATAATTCCGCTCCATAACGGATAGCATAGTGTTATGCTATTCAATTGGGCTTAACATGCATTTGTTTTTTTGCCTTAGACACTGTGACAGTAAAAGTGGAGAGTCAAGATCTGCATGAAATGAAAGAGAAAGATATAAAACATGATTTCATAACTGGAGAAAAATCTTTTAGTTTTTCACAGACTGAAAAAACTTCCTCTCAAAAAAGAGCTCAGAAGACTGGAACTACAAGTCTTTTCTTCTGCCAACATTGTGGAAAGAGTTTTAGTAAAAACAGAAACCTTAAAGTCCACATTAAAATTCACACTGGAGAGAAACCTTATACCTGCCAACATTGTGGGAAGAGCTTCCTAAGAACAGAGGATTTTAAGAGTCACCTGAGAGTTCACACTGGGGAGAAGCCGTTTGAATGTGGTCAGTGTGGAAAACGTTTCTCACATAAATCAACCGTTTCTAATCATATGAGGATTCACACTGGAGAGAAGCCTTTCATCTGCAAACTGTGTGGAAAAACCTGGAATCAAAAAGAAAAACTCAAGATTCACATGAGAGTTCACACTGGAGAGAAGCCTTTCACATGTGATCAGTGAGGAAAATGTTTCCCATACAGAGAAAGCCTTAATATCCACATGAGAATTCACACCGGAGAGAAACCTTACACCTGTCCTCAGTGTGGAAAGAGTTTCACGGTTAAAGGAAACCTTAAGATTCACATTAGAAGTCACACGGGAGAGAACCCACTCACATGCAATCAGTGTGGAAAGTGTTTCAGAAATAATTTAAGCCTTAATAATCACATGAGGATTCATTCAAGAGAGAACGGTTTTAAATGTCATCAATGTGAAAAGAGTTTCACAGACATGAATCACCTTAAGGAACATGTTGAAATTCACATTGGATAAACGCCTTTCATGTGTCATCACTGTGGAAAGAGTTTTACACACAAAGCAAACCTTGAGAATCACATGAGAGTTCACACTGGAGAAAAACCTTTCACCTGCCCTCAGTGTGGAAAGAGATTCACGGTTAAAGGAAACCTAAAAGTTCACATGAGAATACACACAGGAGAGAGACCTTACAAGTGTCTTCATTGTGAGGAGAGTTTCATATATCAAAATGACCTGAAAAACCATTTGCAAAATCATGTTTAGACAACAGAGTGATTCATTGGATTACCCTCTTCTCATTTCTTCACACATCTACAGCTATGGAATTATGTTAAAGGGATAGTTCACCCAGAAATGAAAATTTGATGTTTATCTGCTTACCCCCAGGGCATCTAAGATGTAGGTGACTTTGTTTCTTCAGCAGAACACAAACAAAGATTTTTGACTAAAACCGGTGCAGTCTGTCAGTCATATAATCGAAGTGGATGGGCACCAAACCTTTAAAAGTAAAACAACACATGCACAGACAAATCCAAATTACACCCTGCGGCTCATGAAGATAAAATGTATTAAATGTAAGTCCAACATGTGAACATTGGGTCATTTATTTTGGTTGAGTCCACAGATTTGAAAGTTCTGTTGTGAATGGTTTTGTTTTTATTCAAGGGCATTTGAGACTGATTTTGCCCATGACCCCATTGTTGTCCTATTAGGCTGGTCTTCATATTTGGAGACCCATGGTCCCAATCAGACTTAGGCAGTTCAGTGTGTGATGACAATAGCAAAAAAGACAACATATTCTGTGTGGGATGTGAGTTTATAATGTCTAATAAGGTAATAATGTAGCTGGCCATAACTGGATAAACACTAGTAGTGAAAATGTATTTTATATAACCTTTTCCTGTGATTTTTATTTATTTATTTTTACTTTTTTATGCATTTTAAATATGTTTTCTGTTTGCATGTGTACAAGTGTGTCTCAAAAAATTTGAATTTCATGGAAAAGTTCTTTATTTTTTGTAATTTAATTATTCAAAGGAAACTTTCTTATATTCTAGATTCATTGCAAACAAACTGAAATATTTCAAGAGGTTTTTTTTTTTTTGTTTTAATTCAGATTGATACAACCTAAAAATATATATACAAAAAATCAGTCCCTCAAAAAATTTGAATATTTTTTCCAAAGATCAAAAAGATATACAAAACAGAAATGTTCAAGATCTCTGAAGTAGATTTAATTATTCACTTAATAATTGGTTGGGGCTCCTTTTACACAAATTACGGCTTCAATGCGGCGTGACATGGAGGCAATAATCCTGTGGCACTGCTGAGGCGTTTTTGAAGCCCAGGCATCAGAATAATACATCAAAAAATATCTAGCAACATTTCAGTTTGTGTGCAATGAATCTAGAATAAAAAAAGTTTGCTTTTTTGAATTAAATTGCAACAAATATAGAACTTTTTCATGATATTCTATTTTTTTTTAGATGCACTAGTTGTGTATGTGCAATGTGATCTAATGAGAATTTGTATGTATTTTTTGTGAAACTATGTGCATGTGTTGATTAACAACTTCAGGCTAACTTTGAAGAGCTACATGTGCAAAGCTTGAAGACTACAGTGGAGAACTATATAACTTCAAAGAACATGACCCACATTTAATCTCAAGCTAGCTCAGAAACTTTATTTCAAATTAAAGAAACTGATGAAAGGATAGTTCACCAAAAATGAAAATTGTCATCATTTACTTGACATTTTAAAATGATTTCCAGTGAAGCGAATTAATATGTTGTCTAATATATAATATACCTCAACAGTATATCACAGATGGGGAGTTGAGCTTGCAGTGGCCACGTCTGATGACAGCCTTCAGACAGGTAAAGATTACCTGAATGTTGAGGTGAAGCTCTTCAAGGGCCTTGTCATGCCAGAAAAAAAAAACATGAAATATGGGCTGCATTTCAGTACAAATCCAAGACAGGAACTTGGTGTCTTGCATCATAGTCATCCTTGGAATCTGCGACTGTAAATAACAGCCTATTATTAAATGTTTTGCTGAATCATCACACAAGGGCATAGGTTTGTTTTGATAGTTGATCTGTAGTTTATGAATCTCACATCAGATTTTCTTGCCATAAATTTAGTCTTAATATAACACTATTAGATACGAAATATCTAAATACAATGCATTACAAATGCAACGTTTTGCTTAATAGTCAAATCTGAATAAAATCACATTCATCATTTGAGAGGGTGCCACACAGTTCACAGTTGTGCTTGTTGTCTGGTTTTCATTTATCAGGCTGTGTCAAGTTCTCTTTCTCTCCACTTTTGTTTACCACCAGAATAGCTTCCAAGTTCATTGGCCCATCCTGAACCAGCCAACCTAAACCAATGCATTTTACATTTAAAATGTGTGGCTCACCAGAATCAAATAAGATTGATAGATGATGAAGTGCATGGTAAAAACTAAAATTTAATTCATAATATGTCATATTTAAAATATAGAAAGAATACAAAAAGTAACAAAGCCATTAAGGTTTGGAATAACACGAGAGAGATAAAAGAATTTGAACTTTTTGGGTGGACCATATTTTAAGATTTTATAGCAGATAAAAAAAAAAATTATGAAGCAAAAAGAATCAATTACAGTATTGATCAAATGTCTGTTATTCTTATCAAATCTGCCTTTATGCGATAAAAATACAAAAATAAAGTGATTTTGTGAAATGTCATTATAACAATGTTTTCTGTTTTAATATAATTTTAAAAATAATTCATTTCTGTGATGCAAAGCTAAATAATCAGCATCATTATTTTTCTAGGTTTCAGTGTCATGCGATCCTTCAGAAATCTAATATGCTGATTTGATACTCTGAGCAGCCCTCCCCACGCCTAAAATGCGGGTTGGCGCCGTGGCTTAGTTGGTCAAAGCGCCTGTCTAGTGAACAGGAGATTCTGGGTTCGAATCCCAGCGGTGCCTTTCCACCGGTGGCTGTCTCTGGCCTCACTGTTGGATGGGAGACCCCAACTACGCTGTATATTTTTGAACCGTGCCTCAATTGTGCAAAGACCTGAGGACCTGTCTTTCTGTCCACACAGCGTGCCAGTCGGCTGAGCTGGATAGGCACAAATCTGTAAGAAAAGCCCTCAGTGGCCCAGCCTGGCATATTGACCGGCGCCGTGGCTTAGTTGGTTAAAGCGCCTGTCTAGTAAACAGGAGATCCTGGGTTCGAATCCCAGCGGAGCCTTGCAAACGACAGGTTGGATCTTTTTGCTCTCCCTTGGACCTGAGGCCCTTACAGTGCCTCTGCCTTTCAAACGACACCGCAATTGTGCAGAGACCCTAGGGCCTGTCCTTCCTGCAGAGAGAGCCTGCGCTCTCTTACTGTTAGTGCCATTTTCCATATTGTAATTTAGACTCAGAGTTGGATATAATATTATTTTATACATATTTACAGATTGTTTATTTTGGCTCCATTTTATTGTGCTGAGATTGCATTATTATAGTTATATTTCATTCAAGTTCAGTGCACATTTAGCGTACATTCATTGCAGTACCTGGACTGACCAGAGAGGCATGGGAGTGCGCGCTGAGCCATTACGTTGTCTGTTTGCTGTCAGAAGTAGAGTAAAAAAGGCTGTTTTGGTTTTGGTTTCTGTATTCAATAAAGGACGGAGCGAACACACCGTTTTCTACCGTCGTTCAACATAAACACGCGTAGAGACTCGTTCTTTCCGTCAGAGAGTGGTTAAATTAATTAATATGCTGTGGAATACCTACCGATCACAAGAAGGACATTTTAGCCACTACACTTACCGTTGGACGGCCACAGACCCGAAAGGTCAGCCTTCACGCGGCTCTGCTTGCTACCCCCTTATGGGCTCTGTGGCGCAATGGATAGCGCATTGGACTTCTAGACTGCCAGACGAGGCCATTCAAAGGTTGTGGGTTCGAGTCCCACCAGAGTCGTGGCTTTTGGCTTTCTAGTAACTCTCATACTGTGCAGTGTTGCCCCCAGGCAGTAGAAATTTGTAGACATTCTCTTTTAAGCGGACCAGCACCTGGCCTGCCTCTGGATGTTTTGATCCTCTGAGTCACCCTCCCGACAGCCTTGCATGCGGTTTGGCGCCGTGGCTTAGTTGGTTAAAGCGCCTGTCTCGTAAACAGGAGATCCTGGGTTCAAATCCCAGCGGTGCCTTGTGCGGCTTTGCAGTCCAGCAAGCGCAAGCTTGTCCGAAAGCGACCCGGAAACAGGGATAGCTAGGGCAGCGAGTGGGTAATTTTGCAAACCGCCCAGACTCAGTTGTCGGCAAACGCCTTAAAGCTGTCCAGCGCACGGTCAGCCAACCCTTGGCCTGTTCTCTGGAAGCCTGGATCGTCTGAGTCGCCCTCCCGGAGGGCGAACGTGCTGCCAGTCTAGTCTAGTAAACAGGAGATCCTGCGTCCGAATCCCAGCGATGCCTTTGGTTGCGCGCCACAATACCGCCGAGCTCGTGCTTTACCAAAAAACGGACGGCGAATGGGGACACAGAGAAGCTCGAGGTTAGCGGGCGGTTTCTCTTGCAACACTACCCTCTCACCTGCTTTTGAAGGATAGCATCCCAGGCTAACGGATCCAACCGAGGTGGCGCCGTGGCTTAGCTGGTCAAAGCGCCTGTCTTGTAAACAGGAGATCCTGGGTTCCAATCCCAGCGGTGCCTTTCCACCGGTGGCTGTCTCTGGCCTCACTGTTGGATTGGAGACCCCAACTACACTGTATATTTTTGAACCGTGCCTCAATTGTGCAAAGACCTGAGGACCTGTCTTTCTGCCCACACAGCGTGCCACTTGGCTGAGCTGGATAGGCACAAATCTGTAAGAAAAGCCCTCAGTGGCCCAGCCTGGCATATTGAACGGCTCTGTGGCGCAATGGACAGTGCATTGGACTTCTAGAATTCCAGATGAGGCCATTCAAAGGTTGTGGTTTTGAGTCTCACCAGAGTCACGCTTTTTGCCATTTTGTTAAGCCCATACTGCACAGTGTTGCCCTCGCACAGCAGAAACCATTTTGAGGCCTCCTGTTCTCAGCGTACATTGATTAAAAAAAAGTCAATCATATTTAAAAGGTAACAAAACATGCCCAAGAACCAATTCATTGAGGTATGGCAATCACTGTCTTGCATCAAGTGGAGGCAGCAGGATGTTCGAAGTGTTGATTCATGCATCCTCTGAGCCGCCCTCCCCACGCCTAACAAGAGGAGTGGCGCCGTGGCTTAGTTGGTTAAAGCGCCTGTCTAGTAAACAGGAGGTCCTGGGTTCGAATCCCAGCGGTGCCTTGGGCGGGGTTTGTGTCCAGCAAGCGCAAGCTTTTCCGCGAGCGACCTGCAAGCAGGGTCAGCGAGTGGTTTGGAAAGAAAGATATGATGTAGATGAAATAGGTATTTGGAAAAATGTGGGAATGAAATATATGGATCCAATTTTTGAAGATTTTAATTTCTTATTAAGACATAATGGTATTTTAACAGAAATGAGGTTGTGTAAAATTGGGATAGAAAAAGATGCAAGGTGTAAGGTATGCATGAAAAGTGATGAAGGTCTATTACATCTATTTTTTTATTGTGAAGAATTGGATGATTTTATGGGAAGAATGAAAAAATTTGTAAAATCCATGCTGAAAGAAAAATATAATGAGAATATGACACAAAATGCTTGGGAAAAAATTGTTTTATTTGGGTACAATGGTAAAGGTTGTAATGTGAATGTCTTTACTTTATTGACAACAATTGCAAAGAATGTAATATGGCTAAGAAGAAATGTATCAAAATATGAAAAAAGGAAAGTTGATGTATGGTTTTTGTTTAAAAACAAAATGGAAAATTCTGTGAATTTAATATGGAAATATTTTCTAATGAGTGACAGAGAGGATGATTTTATTGAAACGTTTGTAAAAGGAAACACATTGGTAGAGTATTCAGAAAACAGTTTGGAATGGAAATGGCAGAAATATGAATGAATTAATGTACATATCTGCATTTGTAATAGATGTGAAATGTATTTTGTACTTTTTGTGATGTAATATGTTTTTTTAAATAAAAAAAATAAAAAAAAAATAAATAAAAAAAAAGCGCCTGTCTCGTAAACAGGAGATCCTGGGTTCAAATCCCAGCGGTGCCTTGGGCGGGGTTCCAGCCCAGCTAGTGCAATGATATTCATATGATATATAGACAGTGATATTCTAGTGTAAAACAATTTTTTGACTTTTTTTGTGTGCACGCAAAATAGCAGGTAAGATTTATTGTTTCATTTGTTGAACAGAATTCAGAAGAAGTTTTCAGAAATGCCACAAAGTCTGTGCACATCTGTGTGGTTAGGAGAGGGAGCTCAATAATGTGTCTTTGACCTTCATTATGTATGCTTTGTTTATACAGTGTAGTAAATAAAATAAAAGTAATCTAAAACTCCATTCTCTGAATCTTCTCACATTGTTTCCAAGTCAGTCATTGATGGGGCCATTAGGGAGGGCTCTTTTGTCTCTCAGGTGTGAACTGCTAAATATTCATGGGTCATTGCCACACCTATGAATAATCCCTTTCGATCACAAAACATGTTTTATAAAATTTAAATCAATATATTGTTTTCTCTGAACGAGTGAACGAGATGATTTTCACATCATTTGGTTTAAAAAATTCTAGCCTACGACATCCAATTATCTAAAGTCTTGTAAAGAAATGTCCTATAAGTCGTTCATGGCCTTATTTCAGTGACTTCAAAACTTTAGATTTTCAATAACCACGCATAAACATAGGTTTCTCAAAAACACAAACATGCACATTAATGTTGCTTGCATATTATTGTAGCCCAATATGTGCTGATTACAATGTAATCTGACTTTAACCATTCATATGTTTTTAAGATACTGAAAAAAAACAAATGTCAGGGCATGTCAAAACTTCTTCAGGGCCCCAAAACACCTCAGACCCCAGAGGGTTAACCAACTAAGCCACGGAGCCACCCCGCATGCTAGGCGAGGGGAGGGCGGCTCAGAGGATTCATGAATCAACACTTCGAACGTCCTGCTGCCTTCACTTGATGCAAGACAGTGATTGCCATACCTCACTGAATTGGATCTTGGGCATGTTTTGCTACCTTTTAAATATGATTGACATTTTTTTTTTAAATCAATGTACGCTGAGAACAGGAGGCCTCAAAATGGTTTCTGCTGTCCGAGACACTGCACAGTACGGGCTTAACAAAATGCCAAAGAGCACGACTCTGGTGGGACTCGAACCCACAACCTTTGAATGGCCTCATCTGGCAGCCTAGAAGTCCAATGCGCTATCCATTGCACCACAGAGCCCGTCGGTATGCCAGGCTGGGCCACTGAGGGCTTTCCTTAAAGATTTGTGCCCGTCCAGCTCAGCCGAGTGGCATGCTGTGTGGGCAGAAAGACAGGTCCTCGGGTCTTTGCACGGTTCAAAAACAGCGCCGTCGGGGTCCCCATCCAACAGCGAGACCAGAGACAGCCACCGGTGGAAAGACACCGCTGGGATTCGAACCCAGGATCTCCTGTTTACAAGACAGGCGCATTGACCAGCTAAGCCACGGTACCTCCTTGGTGGGACCCGTTAGCCTGGGATGCTATCCTCCAAAAGCAGGTGAGAGGGTAGTGTTGCAAGAGAAACCGCCCGCGGTCCACAAGCTCCTCTATGTCGCCATTCGCCGTCCGTTTTTTGGTAAAGCACGAGCTCGGCTGTATTGTGGTGCGCAACCAAAGGCATCGCTGGGATTCGAAACGCAGGATCTCCTGTTTACTAGACTAGCCTGGTAGCACGTTCGCCCTACGAGAAGGCGACTCAGACAATCCAGGCTTCCAGAGAAGAGGCCAGGGGTTGGCTGACTGGGCGCTGGACAGCTTTAAGGTGCTTGCCGACAACTGAGTCGGGGCGGTTTACAAAATTAACCACTCGCTGCCCCCTGTTTGCGGGTCGCTTTCGGAAAAGCTTGCGCTTGCTGGACAACAACCTCGCTCAAGGCACCGCTGGGATTTGAACCCAGGATCTCCTGTTTACGAGACAGGCACTTTAACCAACTAAGCCACGGCGCCAAACCTCTTGCAGTGTCGGGAGGGTGACTCAGAGGGTTAAAACATCCAGAGGCGGATGCTAAAAGAACATGTCTACAAATTTCTACTGCCTGAGGGCTAAAACTCCACAGTATGAGAGTTACCAGAAAGCCATGACTCTGGTGGGACTTGAACCCACAACCTTTGAATGACCTCATCTGGCAGCAACTTAGAGGATGCATGAATCAACACTTCAAACATCCTGCTGCGTGGGCAGAAAGACAGGTCCTCAGGTCTGTGCACAGTTGAGGCACACTTGGGGGACTGGAGCGCCACCCAAGGCACTGTTGCGACTCGAACCCAGGATCTCCTGTGTACTAGACAGGAACTTTTACCAACTAAGCCACGGCACCTCCTCGGTGGGACTCGATAGCCTGGGATGCTATCCTGTCAAAAGCAGGTGAGAGGGTAGTGTCGCAAGAGAAACCACCCGCTGTCCTCGAGCTACTCTGTGTCCCCATTCGTCGTCTGTTTTTTGGTAAAGCACGAGCTCGGCTGTATTGTGGCGCTCAACCAAAGACACCGCTGGGATTTGAACCCATGATCTCCTGTTTACGAGACAGGCGCTTTAACCAACTAAGCCACGGCGCCACCCCGCACGCTAGGCGAGGGAAGGCAAGCTTTCGTGAACCTTAAAGCAATGTTGCCTTCATCTTAAGGAAATATTGACTCGATTCTAATACGACTTGACATAGTCTTTCAAGGCATTCTTTAAAAGGGCCTGCAACTTGGTATCGGGGAAGGAGTGACGTCGCACAAACGATACAACGGAGTAATTCTCAAGTTTAACGGAACGCCCGTCGGCGTTACTGCCACTTTATACTAATTCTGACGTCGACTGAAATGTGGTGCTTTGGCAAAGTTAATGCCCTGACACAAGGCAAAGTTACAGCCTTGCGGCTGAAGACCGTAGCCGAAACTTAAGTCTGTCAGAAGTGGGATTCGAACCCACGCCTCCAGGGGAGACTGCGACCTGAACGCAGCGCCTTAGACCGCTCGGCCATCCTGACACGCTTGCGTGGTGGGAGCTGACCCGTTGCGGCTACACCCAGCTTGTGGTCTTAATCCCTAACGAAATGTTGATTCGATTCAAATATAGCTCCACATGTTCTGCCAAGCGCTGAAGACTGTAGCTGTTATCCGAAGCCAAAGGACAAAGGACAGTTCTGTCGGAAAAGTGGGATTCGAAGCCACACCTCCAGAGGAGACTGCGACCTGAACGCAGCTTTTGGATCTACGCCCTTCAGGCAGGCACCGACACGCTAACTCTTCGGTTTCAGACCGGTCATCCCGTCGGCCTCGTTGGCGCAGATAGGCAGCGCGTCAGTCTCATAATCTGAAGGTCGTCAGTTCGAGCCTCACACGGGGCAGCGTGGTGCCTTTTGATAGCTGAGAGCGCTTACACGACAGAGCGGGCTTCTCTGTTCCCGTCCGCCTGCTTGTCTCCTTCGCCTGAGGGAAAAAGGACACAGCTCATCTGAAGGGTGGACGACACGACATTGCGGGAGAAACTGTGAGTTTCCAGGTAAATTCCCTAAATCCCATCCAGGGAAGTTACTGCCACTTTATACTAATTCTGACGTCGACTGAAATGTGGTGCTTTGGCAAAGTTAATGCCCTGACACAAGGCAAAGTTGGCAAAGTTACAGCCTTGCGGCTGAAGACCGTAGCTGTTGTCCGTAGCCGAAACTTAAGTCTGTCAGAAGTGGGATTCGAACCCACGCCTCCAGGGGAGACTGCGACCTGAACGCAGCGCCTTAGACCGCTCGGCCATCCTGACACGCTTGCGTGGTGGGAGCTGACCCGTTGCGGCTACACCCAGCTTGTGGTCTGAATCCCTAACGAAATGTTGATTCGATTCAAATATAGCTCCACATGTTCTGCCAAGCGCTGAAGACTGTAGCTGTTATCCGAAGCCAAAGGACAAAGGACAGTTCTGTCGGAAAAGTGGGATTCGAAGCCACACCTCCAGAGGAGACTGCGACCTGAACGCAACTTTTGGATCTACGCCCTTCAGGCAGGCACCGACACGCTAACGCTTCGGATTTCAGACCGGTCATCCCGTCGGCCTCGTTGGCGCAGTTAGGCAGCGCGTCAGTCTCATAATCTGAAGGTCGTGCCTCACACGGGGCAGCGTGGTGCCTTTTGATAGCTGAGAGCGCTTACACGACAGAGCGGGCTTCTCTGTTCCCGTCCGCCTGCTTGTCTCCTTCGCCTGAGGGAAAAAGGCCACAGCTCATCTGAAGGGTGGACGACACGACATTGCGAGAGAAACTGTGAGTTTCCAGGTAAATTCCCTAAATCCCATCCAGCGACATTGCATTCAGTCCTAGGCCACCCTTTGACATGCAATATAATCGAAATTCAGTGTTCACGCTGGGCTAATGCTGAATGAATGCAGGAATACCATCCCTGTCGTATTCATGTAACATGTGGCGGTGTTCTTGTGAGATTTTCTTAAGGGTAATATCATGCTGGCATTGGAAATGAAATTCCCTATTAATGGGAAGGCAAGCTTTCGTGAACCTTAAAGCAATGTTGCCTTCATCTTAAGGAAATATTGACTCGATTCTATTACGACTTGACATAGTCTTTCAAGGCATTCTTTAAAAGTGCCTGCAACTTGGTATCAGGGAAGGAGTGACGTCGCACAAACGATAAAACGGAGTAATTCTCAAGTTTAACGGAAGTTACTGCCACTTTATACTAATTCTGACGTCGACTGAAATGTGGTGCTTTGGCAAAGTTAATGCCCTGACACAAGGCAAAGTTGGCAAAGTTACAGCCTTGCGGCTGAAGACCGTAGCTGTTGTCCGTAGCCAAAACTTAAGTCTGTCAGAAGTGGGATTCGAACCCACACCTCCAGGGGAGACTGCGACCTGAACGCAGCGCCTTAGACCGCTCGGCCATCCTGACACGCTTGCGTGGTGGGAGCTGACCCGTTGCGGCTACACCCAGCTTGTGGTCTGAATCCCTAACGAAATGTTGATTCGATTCAAATATAGCTCCACATGTTCTGCCAAGCGCTGAAGACTGTAGCTGTTATCCGAAGCCAAAGGACAAAGGACAGTTCTGTCGGAAAAGTGGGATTCGAACCCACACCTCCAGAGGAGACTGCGACCTGAACGCAGCTTTTGGATCTACGCCCTGCAGGCAGGCACCGACACGCTAGCGCTTCGCATTTCAGACCGGTCATCCCGCCGGCCTCGTTGGCGCAGTTAGGCAGCGCGTCAGTCTCATAATCTGAAGGTCGTGCCTCACACGGGGCAGCGTGGTGCCTTTTGATAGCTGAGAGCGCTTACACGACAGAGCGGGCTTCTCTGTTCCCGTCCGCCTGCTTGTCTCCTTCGCCTGAGGGAAAAAGGCCACAGCTCATCTGAAGGGCGGACGACACGACATTGCGGGAGAAACTGTGAGTTTCCAGGTAAATTCCCTAAATACCATCCAGCGACATTGCATTCAGTCCTAGGCCACCCTTTGACATGCAATATAATCGAAATTCAGTGTTCACGCTGGGCTAATGCTGAATGAATGCAGGAATACCATCCCTGTCGTATTCATGTAACATGTGGCGGTGTTCTTGTGAGGTTTTCTTAAGGGTAATATCATGCTGGCATTGGAAATGAAATTCCCTATTAATGGGAAGGCAAGCTTTCGTGAACCTTAAAGCAATGTTGCCTTCATCTTAAGGAAATATTGACTCGATTCTATTACGACTTGACATAGTCTTTCAAGGCATTCTTTAAAAGTGCCTGCAACTTGGTATCGGGGAAGGAGTGACGTCGCACAAACGATAAAACGGAGTAATTCTCAAGTTTAACGGAAGTTACTGCCACTTTATACTAATTCTGACGTCGACTGAAATGTGGTGCTTTGGCAAAGTTAATGCCCTGACACAAGGCAAAGTTGGCAAAGTTACAGCCTTGCGGCTGAAGACCGTAGCTGTTGTCCGTAGCCAAAACTTAAGTCTGTCAGAAGTGGGATTCGAACCCACGCCTCCAGGGGAGACTGCGACCTGAACGCAGCGCCTTAGACCGCTCGGCCATCCTGACACGCTTGCGTGGTGGGAGCTGACCCGTTGCGGCTACACCCAGCTTGTGGTCTGAATCCCTAACGAAATGTTGATTCGATTCAAATATAGCTCCACATGTTCTGCCAAGCGCTGAAGACTGTAGCTGTTATCCGAAGCCAAAGGACAAAGGACAGTTCTGTCGGAAAAGTGGGATTCGAACCCACACCTCCAGAGGAGACTGCGACCTGAACGCAGCTTTTGGATCTACGCCCTGCAGGCAGGCACCGACACGCTAGCGCTTCGCATTTCAGACCGGTCATCCCGCCGGCCTCGTTGGCGCAGTTAGGCAGCGCGTCAGTCTCATAATCTGAAGGTCGTGAGTTCGAGCCTCACACGGGGCAGCGTGGTGCCTTTTGATAGCTGAGAGCGCTTACACGACAGAGCGGGCTTCTCTGTTCCCGTCCGCCTGCTTGTCTCCTTCGCCTGAGGGAAAAAGGCCACAGCTCATCTGAAGGGTGGACGACACGACATTGTGGGAGAAACTGTGAGTTTCCAGGTAAATTCCCTAAATACCATCCAGCGACATTGCATTCAGTCCTAGGCCACCCTTTGACATGCAATATAATCGAAATTCAGTGTTCACGCTGGGCTAATGCTGAATGAATGCAGGAATACCATCCCTGTCGTATTCATGTAACATGTGGCGGTGTTCTTGTGAGGTTTTCTTAAGGGTAATATCATGCTGGCATTGGAAATGAAATTCCCTATTAATGGGAAGGCAAGCTTTCGTGAACCTTAAAGCAATGTTGCCTTCATCTTAAGGAAATATTGACTCGATTCTATTACGACTTGACATAGTCTTTCAAGGCATTCTTTAAAAGTGCCTGCAACTTGGTATCGGGGAAGGAGTGACGTCGCACAAACGATACAACGGAGTAATTCTCAAGTTTAACGGAACGCCCGTCGGCGTTACTGCCACTTTATACTAATTCTGACGTCGACTGAAATGTGGTGCTTTGGCAAAGTTAATGCCCTGACACAAGGCAAAGTTGGCAAAGTTACAGCCTTGCGGCTGAAGACCGTAGCTGTTGTCCGTAGCAGAAACTTAAGTCTGTCAGAAGTGGGATTCGAACCCACGCCTCCAGGGGAGACTGCGACCTGAACGCAGCGCCTTAGACCGCTCGGCCATCCTGACACGCTTGCGTGGTGGGAGCTGACCCGTTGCGGCTACACCCAGCTTGTGGTCTGAATCCCTAACGAAATGTTGATTCGATTCAAATATAGCTCCACATGTTCTGCCAAGCGCTGAAGACTGTAGCTGTTATCCGAAGCCAAAGGACAAAGGACAGTTCTGTCGGAAAAGTGGGATTCGAACCCACACCTCCAGAGGAGACTGCGACCTGAACGCAGCTTTTGGATCTACGCCCTGCAGGCAGGCACCGACACGCTAGCGCTTCGCATTTCAGACCGGTCATCCCGCCGGCCTCGTTGGCGCAGTTAGGCAGCGCGTCAGTCTCATAATCTGAAGGTCGTGAGTTCGAGCCTCACACGGGGCAGCGTGGTGCCTTTTGATAGCTGAGAGCGCTTACACGACAGAGCGGGCTTCTCTGTTCCCGTCCGCCTGCTTGTCTCCTTCGCCTGAGGGAAAAAGGCCACAGCTCATCTGAAGGGTGGACGACACGACATTGTGGGAGAAACTGTGAGTTTCCAGGTAAATTCCCTAAATACCATCCAGCGACATTGCATTCAGTCCTAGGCCACCCTTTGACATGCAATATAATCGAAATTCAGTGTTC
Source organism: Garra rufa (assembly GCF_049309525.1). Classification (NCBI taxonomy): domain Eukaryota; kingdom Metazoa; phylum Chordata; class Actinopteri; order Cypriniformes; family Cyprinidae; genus Garra; species Garra rufa. The sequence goes on from NW_027394277.1 coordinate 7,572,528, forward strand.
ACGCTGGGCTAATGCTGAATGAATGCAGGAATACCATCCCTGTCGTATTCATGTAACATGTGGCGGTGTTCTTGTGAGGTTTTCTTAAGGGTAATATGATGCTGGCATTGGAAATGAAATTCCCTATTAATGGGAAGGCAAGCTTTCGTGAACCTTAAAGCAATGTTGCCTTCATCTTAAGGAAATATTGACTCGATTCTATTACGACTTGACATAGTCTTTCAAGGCATTCTTTAAAAGTGCCTGCAACTTGGTATCGGGGAAGGAGTGACGTCGCACAAAACGATAAAACGGAGTAATTCTCAAGTTTAACGGAAGTTACTGCCACTTTATACTAATTCTGACGTCGACTGAAATGTGGTGCTTTGGCAAAGTTAATGCCCTGACACAAGGCAAAGTTGGCAAAGTTACAGCCTTGCGGCTGAAGACCGTAGCTGTTGTCCGTAGCCAAAACTTAAGTCTGTCAGAAGTGGGATTCGAACCCACGCCTCCAGGGGAGACTGCGACCTGAACGCAGCGCCTTAGACCGCTCGGCCATCCTGACACGCTTGCGTGGTGGGAGCTGACCCGTTGCGGCTACACCCAGCTTGTGGTCTGAATCCCTAACGAAATGTTGATTCGATTCAAATATAGCTCCACATGTTCTGCCAAGCGCTGAAGACTGTAGCTGTTATCCGAAGCCAAAGGACAAAGGACAGTTCTGTCGGAAAAGTGGGATTCGAACCCACACCTCCAGAGGAGACTGCGACCTGAACGCAGCTTTTGGATCTACGCCCTGCAGGCAGGCACCGACACGCTAGCGCTTCGCATTTCAGACCGGTCATCCCGCCGGCCTCGTTGGCGCAGTTAGGCAGCGCGTCAGTCTCATAATCTGAAGGTCGTGCCTCACACGGGGCAGCGTGGTGCCTTTTGATAGCTGAGAGCGCTTACACGACAGAGCGGGCTTCTCTGTTCCCGTCCGCCTGCTTGTCTCCTTCGCCTGAGGGAAAAAGGCCACAGCTCATCTGAAGGGCGGACGACACGACATTGCGGGAGAAACTGTGAGTTTCCAGGTAAATTCCCTAAATACCATCCAGCGACATTGCATTCAGTCCTAGGCCACCCTTTGACATGCAATATAATCGAAATTCAGTGTTCACGCTGGGCTAATGCTGAATGAATGCAGGAATACCATCCCTGTCGTATTCATGTAACATGTGGCGGTGTTCTTGTGAGGTTTTCTTAAGGGTAATATCATGCTGGCATTGGAAATGAAATTCCCTATTAATGGGAAGGCAAGCTTTCGTGAACCTTAAAGCAATGTTGCCTTCATCTTAAGGAAATATTGACTCGATTCTATTACGACTTGACATAGTCTTTCAAGGCATTCTTTAAAAGTGCCTGCAACTTGGTATCGGGGAAGGAGTGACGTCGCACAAACGATAAAACGGAGTAATTCTCAAGTTTAACGGAAGTTACTGCCACTTTATACTAATTCTGACGTCGACTGAAATGTGGTGCTTTGGCAAAGTTAATGCCCTGACACAAGGCAAAGTTGGCAAAGTTACAGCCTTGCGGCTGAAGACCGTAGCTGTTGTCCGTAGCCAAAACTTAAGTCTGTCAGAAGTGGGATTCGAACCCACGCCTCCAGGGGAGACTGCGACCTGAACGCAGCGCCTTAGACCGCTCGGCCATCCTGACACGCTTGCGTGGTGGGAGCTGACCCGTTGCGGCTACACCCAGCTTGTGGTCTGAATCCCTAACGAAATGTTGATTCGATTCAAATATAGCTCCACATGTTCTGCCAAGCGCTGAAGACTGTAGCTGTTATCCGAAGCCAAAGGACAAAGGACAGTTCTGTCGGAAAAGTGGGATTCGAACCCACACCTCCAGAGGAGACTGCGACCTGAACGCAGCTTTTGGATCTACGCCCTGCAGGCAGGCACCGACACGCTAGCGCTTCGCATTTCAGACCGGTCATCCCGCCGGCCTCGTTGGCGCAGTTAGGCAGCGCGTCAGTCTCATAATCTGAAGGTCGTGCCTCACACGGGGCAGCGTGGTGCCTTTTGATAGCTGAGAGCGCTTACACGACAGAGCGGGCTTCTCTGTTCCCGTCCGCCTGCTTGTCTCCTTCGCCTGAGGGAAAAAGGCCACAGCTCATCTGAAGGGCGGACGACACGACATTGCGGGAGAAACTGTGAGTTTCCAGGTAAATTCCCTAAATACCATCCAGCGACATTGCATTCAGTCCTAGGCCACCCTTTGACATGCAATATAATCGAAATTCAGTGTTCACGCTGGGCTAATGCTGAATGAATGCAGGAATACCATCCCTGTCGTATTCATGTAACATGTGGCGGTGTTCTTGTGAGGTTTTCTTAAGGGTAATATCATGCTGGCATTGGAAATGAAATTCCCTATTAATGGGAAGGCAAGCTTTCGTGAACCTTAAAGCAATGTTGCCTTCATCTTAAGGAAATATTGACTCGATTCTATTACGACTTGACATAGTCTTTCAAGGCATTCTTTAAAAGTGCCTGCAACTTGGTATCGGGGAAGGAGTGACGTCGCACAAACGATAAAACGGAGTAATTCTCAAGTTTAACGGAAGTTACTGCCACTTTATACTAATTCTGACGTCGACTGAAATGTGGTGCTTTGGCAAAGTTAATGCCCTGACACAAGGCAAAGTTGGCAAAGTTACAGCCTTGCGGCTGAAGACCGTAGCTGTTGTCCGTAGCCAAAACTTAAGTCTGTCAGAAGTGGGATTCGAACCCACGCCTCCAGGGGAGACTGCGACCTGAACGCAGCGCCTTAGACCGCTCGGCCATCCTGACACGCTTGCGTGGTGGGAGCTGACCCGTTGCGGCTACACCCAGCTTGTGGTCTGAATCCCTAACGAAATGTTGATTCGATTCAAATATAGCTCCACATGTTCTGCCAAGCGCTGAAGACTGTAGCTGTTATCCGAAGCCAAAGGACAAAGGACAGTTCTGTCGGAAAAGTGGGATTCGAACCCACACCTCCAGAGGAGACTGCGACCTGAACGCAGCTTTTGGATCTACGCCCTGCAGGCAGGCACCGACACGCTAGCGCTTCGCATTTCAGACCGGTCATCCCGCCGGCCTCGTTGGCGCAGTTAGGCAGCGCGTCAGTCTCATAATCTGAAGGTCGTGAGTTCGAGCCTCACACGGGGCAGCGTGGTGCCTTTTGATAGCTGAGAGCGCTTACACGACAGAGCGGGCTTCTCTGTTCCCGTCCGCCTGCTTGTCTCCTTCGCCTGAGGGAAAAAGGCCACAGCTCATCTGAAGGGTGGACGACACGACATTGTGGGAGAAACTGTGAGTTTCCAGGTAAATTCCCTAAATACCATCCAGCGACATTGCATTCAGTCCTAGGCCACCCTTTGACATGCAATATAATCGAAATTCAGTGTTCACGCTGGGCTAATGCTGAATGAATGCAGGAATACCATCCCTGTCGTATTCATGTAACATGTGGCGGTGTTCTTGTGAGGTTTTCTTAAGGGTAATATCATGCTGGCATTGGAAATGAAATTCCCTATTAATGGGAAGGCAAGCTTTCGTGAACCTTAAAGCAATGTTGCCTTCATCTTAAGGAAATATTGACTCGATTCTATTACGACTTGACATAGTCTTTCAAGGCATTCTTTAAAAGTGCCTGCAACTTGGTATCGGGGAAGGAGTGACGTCGCACAAACGATACAACGGAGTAATTCTCAAGTTTAACGGAACGCCCGTCGGCGTTACTGCCACTTTATACTAATTCTGACGTCGACTGAAATGTGGTGCTTTGGCAAAGTTAATGCCCTGACACAAGGCAAAGTTGGCAAAGTTACAGCCTTGCGGCTGAAGACCGTAGCTGTTGTCCGTAGCAGAAACTTAAGTCTGTCAGAAGTGGGATTCGAACCCACGCCTCCAGGGGAGACTGCGACCTGAACGCAGCGCCTTAGACCGCTCGGCCATCCTGACACGCTTGCGTGGTGGGAGCTGACCCGTTGCGGCTACACCCAGCTTGTGGTCTGAATCCCTAACGAAATGTTGATTCGATTCAAATATAGCTCCACATGTTCTGCCAAGCGCTGAAGACTGTAGCTGTTATCCGAAGCCAAAGGACAAAGGACAGTTCTGTCGGAAAAGTGGGATTCGAACCCACACCTCCAGAGGAGACTGCGACCTGAACGCAGCTTTTGGATCTACGCCCTGCAGGCAGGCACCGACACGCTAGCGCTTCGCATTTCAGACCGGTCATCCCGCCGGCCTCGTTGGCGCAGTTAGGCAGCGCGTCAGTCTCATAATCTGAAGGTCGTGAGTTCGAGCCTCACACGGGGCAGCGTGGTGCCTTTTGATAGCTGAGAGCGCTTACACGACAGAGCGGGCTTCTCTGTTCCCGTCCGCCTGCTTGTCTCCTTCGCCTGAGGGAAAAAGGCCACAGCTCATCTGAAGGGTGGACGACACGACATTGTGGGAGAAACTGTGAGTTTCCAGGTAAATTCCCTAAATACCATCCAGCGACATTGCATTCAGTCCTAGGCCACCCTTTGACATGCAATATAATCGAAATTCAGTGTTCACGCTGGGCTAATGCTGAATGAATGCAGGAATACCATCCCTGTCGTATTCATGTAACATGTGGCGGTGTTCTTGTGAGGTTTTCTTAAGGGTAATATGATGCTGGCATTGGAAATGAAATTCCCTATTAATGGGAAGGCAAGCTTTCGTGAACCTTAAAGCAATGTTGCCTTCATCTTAAGGAAATATTGACTCGATTCTATTACGACTTGACATAGTCTTTCAAGGCATTCTTTAAAAGTGCCTGCAACTTGGTATCGGGGAAGGAGTGACGTCGCACAAAACGATAAAACGGAGTAATTCTCAAGTTTAACGGAAGTTACTGCCACTTTATACTAATTCTGACGTCGACTGAAATGTGGTGCTTTGGCAAAGTTAATGCCCTGACACAAGGCAAAGTTGGCAAAGTTACAGCCTTGCGGCTGAAGACCGTAGCTGTTGTCCGTAGCCAAAACTTAAGTCTGTCAGAAGTGGGATTCGAACCCACGCCTCCAGGGGAGACTGCGACCTGAACGCAGCGCCTTAGACCGCTCGGCCATCCTGACACGCTTGCGTGGTGGGAGCTGACCCGTTGCGGCTACACCCAGCTTGTGGTCTGAATCCCTAACGAAATGTTGATTCGATTCAAATATAGCTCCACATGTTCTGCCAAGCGCTGAAGACTGTAGCTGTTATCCGAAGCCAAAGGACAAAGGACAGTTCTGTCGGAAAAGTGGGATTCGAACCCACACCTCCAGAGGAGACTGCGACCTGAACGCAGCTTTTGGATCTACGCCCTGCAGGCAGGCACCGACACGCTAGCGCTTCGCATTTCAGACCGGTCATCCCGCCGGCCTCGTTGGCGCAGTTAGGCAGCGCGTCAGTCTCATAATCTGAAGGTCGTGCCTCACACGGGGCAGCGTGGTGCCTTTTGATAGCTGAGAGCGCTTACACGACAGAGCGGGCTTCTCTGTTCCCGTCCGCCTGCTTGTCTCCTTCGCCTGAGGGAAAAAGGCCACAGCTCATCTGAAGGGCGGACGACACGACATTGCGGGAGAAACTGTGAGTTTCCAGGTAAATTCCCTAAATACCATCCAGCGACATTGCATTCAGTCCTAGGCCACCCTTTGACATGCAATATAATCGAAATTCAGTGTTCACGCTGGGCTAATGCTGAATGAATGCAGGAATACCATCCCTGTCGTATTCATGTAACATGTGGCGGTGTTCTTGTGAGGTTTTCTTAAGGGTAATATCATGCTGGCATTGGAAATGAAATTCCCTATTAATGGGAAGGCAAGCTTTCGTGAACCTTAAAGCAATGTTGCCTTCATCTTAAGGAAATATTGACTCGATTCTATTACGACTTGACATAGTCTTTCAAGGCATTCTTTAAAAGTGCCTGCAACTTGGTATCGGGGAAGGAGTGACGTCGCACAAACGATAAAACGGAGTAATTCTCAAGTTTAACGGAAGTTACTGCCACTTTATACTAATTCTGACGTCGACTGAAATGTGGTGCTTTGGCAAAGTTAATGCCCTGACACAAGGCAAAGTTGGCAAAGTTACAGCCTTGCGGCTGAAGACCGTAGCTGTTGTCCGTAGCCAAAACTTAAGTCTGTCAGAAGTGGGATTCGAACCCACGCCTCCAGGGGAGACTGCGACCTGAACGCAGCGCCTTAGACCGCTCGGCCATCCTGACACGCTTGCGTGGTGGGAGCTGACCCGTTGCGGCTACACCCAGCTTGTGGTCTGAATCCCTAACGAAATGTTGATTCGATTCAAATATAGCTCCACATGTTCTGCCAAGCGCTGAAGACTGTAGCTGTTATCCGAAGCCAAAGGACAAAGGACAGTTCTGTCGGAAAAGTGGGATTCGAACCCACACCTCCAGAGGAGACTGCGACCTGAACGCAGCTTTTGGATCTACGCCCTGCAGGCAGGCACCGACACGCTAGCGCTTCGCATTTCAGACCGGTCATCCCGCCGGCCTCGTTGGCGCAGTTAGGCAGCGCGTCAGTCTCATAATCTGAAGGTCGTGAGTTCGAGCCTCACACGGGGCAGCGTGGTGCCTTTTGATAGCTGAGAGCGCTTACACGACAGAGCGGGCTTCTCTGTTCCCGTCCGCCTGCTTGTCTCCTTCGCCTGAGGGAAAAAGGCCACAGCTCATCTGAAGGGTGGACGACACGACATTGTGGGAGAAACTGTGAGTTTCCAGGTAAATTCCCTAAATACCATCCAGCGACATTGCATTCAGTCCTAGGCCACCCTTTGACATGCAATATAATCGAAATTCAGTGTTCACGCTGGGCTAATGCTGAATGAATGCAGGAATACCATCCCTGTCGTATTCATGTAACATGTGGCGGTGTTCTTGTGAGGTTTTCTTAAGGGTAATATCATGCTGGCATTGGAAATGAAATTCCCTATTAATGGGAAGGCAAGCTTTCGTGAACCTTAAAGCAATGTTGCCTTCATCTTAAGGAAATATTGACTCGATTCTATTACGACTTGACATAGTCTTTCAAGGCATTCTTTAAAAGTGCCTGCAACTTGGTATCGGGGAAGGAGTGACGTCGCACAAACGATACAACGGAGTAATTCTCAAGTTTAACGGAACGCCCGTCGGCGTTACTGCCACTTTATACTAATTCTGACGTCGACTGAAATGTGGTGCTTTGGCAAAGTTAATGCCCTGACACAAGGCAAAGTTGGCAAAGTTACAGCCTTGCGGCTGAAGACCGTAGCTGTTGTCCGTAGCAGAAACTTAAGTCTGTCAGAAGTGGGATTCGAACCCACGCCTCCAGGGGAGACTGCGACCTGAACGCAGCGCCTTAGACCGCTCGGCCATCCTGACACGCTTGCGTGGTGGGAGCTGACCCGTTGCGGCTACACCCAGCTTGTGGTCTGAATCCCTAACGAAATGTTGATTCGATTCAAATATAGCTCCACATGTTCTGCCAAGCGCTGAAGACTGTAGCTGTTATCCGAAGCCAAAGGACAAAGGACAGTTCTGTCGGAAAAGTGGGATTCGAACCCACACCTCCAGAGGAGACTGCGACCTGAACGCAGCTTTTGGATCTACGCCCTGCAGGCAGGCACCGACACGCTAGCGCTTCGCATTTCAGACCGGTCATCCCGCCGGCCTCGTTGGCGCAGTTAGGCAGCGCGTCAGTCTCATAATCTGAAGGTCGTGAGTTCGAGCCTCACACGGGGCAGCGTGGTGCCTTTTGATAGCTGAGAGCGCTTACACGACAGAGCGGGCTTCTCTGTTCCCGTCCGCCTGCTTGTCTCCTTCGCCTGAGGGAAAAAGGCCACAGCTCATCTGAAGGGTGGACGACACGACATTGTGGGAGAAACTGTGAGTTTCCAGGTAAATTCCCTAAATACCATCCAGCGACATTGCATTCAGTCCTAGGCCACCCTTTGACATGCAATATAATCGAAATTCAGTGTTCACGCTGGGCTAATGCTGAATGAATGCAGGAATACCATCCCTGTCGTATTCATGTAACATGTGGCGGTGTTCTTGTGAGGTTTTCTTAAGGGTAATATGATGCTGGCATTGGAAATGAAATTCCCTATTAATGGGAAGGCAAGCTTTCGTGAACCTTAAAGCAATGTTGCCTTCATCTTAAGGAAATATTGACTCGATTCTATTACGACTTGACATAGTCTTTCAAGGCATTCTTTAAAAGTGCCTGCAACTTGGTATCGGGGAAGGAGTGACGTCGCACAAACGATAAAACGGAGTAATTCTCAAGTTTAACGGAAGTTACTGCCACTTTATACTAATTCTGACGTCGACTGAAATGTGGTGCTTTGGCAAAGTTAATGCCCTGACACAAGGCAAAGTTGGCAAAGTTACAGCCTTGCGGCTGAAGACCGTAGCTGTTGTCCGTAGCCAAAACTTAAGTCTGTCAGAAGTGGGATTCGAACCCACGCCTCCAGGGGAGACTGCGACCTGAACGCAGCGCCTTAGACCGCTCGGCCATCCTGACACGCTTGCGTGGTGGGAGCTGACCCGTTGCGGCTACACCCAGCTTGTGGTCTGAATCCCTAACGAAATGTTGATTCGATTAAAATATAGCTCCACATGTTCTGCCAAGCGCTGAAGACTGTAGCTGTTATCCGAAGCCAAAGGACAAAGGACAGTTCTGTCGGAAAAGTGGGATTCGAACCCACACCTCCAGAGGAGACTGCGACCTGAACGCAGCTTTTGGATCTACGCCCTGCAGGCAGGCACCGACACGCTAGCGCTTCGCATTTCAGACCGGTCATCCCGCCGGCCTCGTTGGCGCAGTTAGGCAGCGCGTCAGTCTCATAATCTGAAGGTCGTGAGTTCGAGCCTCACACGGGGCAGCGTGGTGCCTTTTGATAGCTGAGAGCGCTTACACGACAGAGCGGGCTTCTCTGTTCCCGTCCGCCTGCTTGTCTCCTTCGCCTGAGGGAAAAAGGCCACAGCTCATCTGAAGGGTGGACGACACGACATTGTGGGAGAAACTGTGAGTTTCCAGGTAAATTCCCTAAATACCATCCAGCGACATTGCATTCAGTCCTAGGCCACCCTTTGACATGCAATATAATCGAAATTCAGTGTTCACGCTGGGCTAATGCTGAATGAATGCAGGAATACCATCCCTGTCGTATTCATGTAACATGTGGCGGTGTTCTTGTGAGGTTTTCTTAAGGGTAATATCATGCTGGCATTGGAAATGAAATTCCCTATTAATGGGAAGGCAAGCTTTCGTGAACCTTAAAGCAATGTTGCCTTCATCTTAAGGAAATATTGACTCGATTCTATTACGACTTGACATAGTCTTTCAAGGCATTCTTTAAAAGTGCCTGCAACTTGGTATCGGGGAAGGAGTGACGTCGCACAAACGATACAACGGAGTAATTCTCAAGTTTAACGGAAGTTACTGCCACTTTATACTAATTCTGACGTCGACTGAAATGTGGTGCTTTGGCAAAGTTAATGCCCTGACACAAGGCAAAGTTGGCAAAGTTACAGCCTTGCGGCTGAAGACCGTAGCTGTTGTCCGTAGCCAAAACTTAAGTCTGTCAGAAGTGGGATTCGAACCCACGCCTCCAGGGGAGACTGCGACCTGAACGCAGCGCCTTAGACCGCTCGGCCATCCTGACACGCTTGCGTGGTGGGAGCTGACCCGTTGCGGCTACACCCAGCTTGTGGTCTGAATCCCTAACGAAATGTTGATTCGATTCAAATATAGCTCCACATGTTCTGCCAAGCGCTGAAGACTGTAGCTGTTATCCGAAGCCAAAGGACAAAGGACAGTTCTGTCGGAAAAGTGGGATTCGAACCCACACCTCCAGAGGAGACTGCGACCTGAACGCAGCTTTTGGATCTACGCCCTGCAGGCAGGCACCGACACGCTAGCGCTTCGCATTTCAGACCGGTCATCCCGCCGGCCTCGTTGGCGCAGTTAGGCAGCGCGTCAGTCTCATAATCTGAAGGTCGTGCCTCACACGGGGCAGCGTGGTGCCTTTTGATAGCTGAGAGCGCTTACACGACAGAGCGGGCTTCTCTGTTCCCGTCCGCCTGCTTGTCTCCTTCGCCTGAGGGAAAAAGGCCACAGCTCATCTGAAGGGCGGACGACACGACATTGCGGGAGAAACTGTGAGTTTCCAGGTAAATTCCCTAAATACCATCCAGCGACATTGCATTCAGTCCTAGGCCACCCTTTGACATGCAATATAATCGAAATTCAGTGTTCACGCTGGGCTAATGCTGAATGAATGCAGGAATACCATCCCTGTCGTATTCATGTAACATGTGGCGGTGTTCTTGTGAGGTTTTCTTAAGGGTAATATCATGCTGGCATTGGAAATGAAATTCCCTATTAATGGGAAGGCAAGCTTTCGTGAACCTTAAAGCAATGTTGCCTTCATCTTAAGGAAATATTGACTCGATTCTATTACGACTTGACATAGTCTTTCAAGGCATTCTTTAAAAGTGCCTGCAACTTGGTATCGGGGAAGGAGTGACGTCGCACAAACGATAAAACGGAGTAATTCTCAAGTTTAACGGAATGCCCGTCGGCGTTACTGCCACTTTATACTAATTCTGACGTCGACTGAAATGTGGTGCTTTGGCAAAGTTAATGCCCTGAAACAAGGCAAAGTTGGCAAAGTTACAGCCTTGCGGCTGAAGACCGTAGCTGTTGTCCGTAGCAGAAACTTAAGTCTGTCAGAAGTGGGATTCGAACCCACACCTCCAGGGGAGACTGCGACCTGAACGCAGCGCCTTAGACCGCTCGGCCATCCTGACACGCTTGCATGGTGGGAGCTGACCCGTTGCGGCTACACCCAGCTTGTGGTCTGAATCCCTAACGAAATGTTGATTCGATTCAAACATAGCTCCACATGTTCTGCCAAGCGCTGAAGACTGTAGCTGTTATCCGAAGCCAAAGGACAAAGGACAGTTCTGTCGGAAAAGTGGGATTCGCACCCACACCTCCAGAGGAGACTGCGACCTGAACGCAGCTTTTGGATCTACGCCCTGCAGGCAGGCACCGACACGCTAGCGCTTCGCATTTCAGACCAGTCATCCCGCCGGCCTCGTTGGCGCAGTTAGGCGGCGCGTCAGTCTCATAATCTGAAGGTCGTGAGTTCGAGCCTCACACGGGGCAGCGTGGTGCCTTTTGATAGCTGAGAGCGCTTACACGACAGAGCGGGCTTCTCTGTTCCCGTCCGCCTGCTTGTCTCCTTCGCCTGAGGGAAAAGGCCACAGCTCATCTGAAGGGTGGACGACACGACATTGCGGGAGAAACTGTGAGTTTCCAGGTAAATTCCCTAAATCCCATCCAGCGACATTGCATTCAGTCCTAGGCCACCCTTTGACATGCAATATAATCGAAATTCAGTGTTCACGCTGGGCTAATGCTGAATGAATGCAGGAATACCATCCCTGTCGTATTCATGTAACATGTGGCGGTGTTCTTGTGAGGTTTTCTTAAGGGTAATATCATGCTGGCATTGGAAATGAAATTCCCTATTAATGGGAAGGCAAGCTTTCGTGAACCTTAAAGCAATGTTGCCCTCATCTTAAGGAAATATTGACTCGATTCTATTACGACTTGACATAGTCTTTCAAGGCATTCTTTAAAAGTGCCTGCAACTTGGTATCGGGGAAGGAGTGACGTCGCACAAACGATAAAACGGAGTAATTCTCAAGTTTAACGGAACGCCCGTCGGCGTTACTGCCACTTTATACTAATTCTGACGTCGACTGAAATGTGGTGCTTTGGCAAAGTTAATGCCCTGACACAAGGCAAAGTTGGCAAAGTTACAGCCTTGCGGCTGAAGACCGTAGCTGTTGTCCGTAGCAGAAACTTAAGTCTGTCAGAAGTGGGATTCGAACCCACGCCTCCAGGGGAGACTGCGACCTGAACGCAGCGCCTTAGACCGCTCGGCCATCCTGACACGCTTGCGTGGTGGGAGCTGACCCGTTGCGGCTACACCCAGCTTGTGGTCTGAATCCCTAACGAAATGTTGATTCGATTCAAATATAGCTCCACATGTTCTGCCAAGCGCTGAAGACTGTAGCTGTTATCCGAAGCCAAAGGACAAAGGACAGTTCTGTCGGAAAAGTGGGATTCGAACCCACACCTCCAGAGGAGACTGCGACCTGAACGCAGCTTTTGGATCTACGCCCTGCAGGCAGGCACCGACACGCTAGCGCTTCGCATTTCAGACCGGTCATCCCGCCGGCCTCGTTGGCGCAGTTAGGCAGCGCGTCAGTCTCATAATCTGAAGGTCGTGAGTTCGAGCCTCACACGGGGCAGCGTGGTGCCTTTCGATAGCTGAGAGCGCTTACACGACAGAGCGGGCTTCTCTGTTCCCGTCCGCCTGCTTGTCTCCTTCGCCTGAGGGAAAAAGGCCACAGCTCATCTGAAGGGTGGACGACACGACATTGCGGGAGAAACTGTGAGTTTCCAGGTAAATTCCCTAAATCCCATCCAGCGACATTGCATTCAGTCCTAGGCCACCCTTTGACATGCAATATAATCGAAATTCAGTGTTCACGCTGGGCTAATGCTGAATGAATGCAGGAATACCATCCCTGTCGTATTCATGTAACATGTGGCGGTGTTCTTGTGAGGTTTTCTTAAGGGTAATATGATGCTGGCATTGGAAATGAAATTCCCTATTAATGGGAAGGCAAGCTTTCGTGAACCTTAAAGCTTCGCATTTCAGACCGGTCATCCCGCCGGCCTCGTTGGCGCAGTTAGGCAGCGCGTCAGTCTCATAATCTGAAGGTCGTGCCTCACACGGGGCAGCGTGGTGCCTTTTGATAGCTGAGAGCGCTTACACGACAGAGCGGGCTTCTCTGTTCCCGTCCGCCTGCTTGTCTCCTTCGCCTGAGGGAAAAAGGCCACAGCTCATCTGAAGGGCGGACGACACGACATTGCGGGAGAAACTGTGAGTTTCCAGGTAAATTCCCTAAATCCCATCCAGCGACATTGCATTCAGTCCTAGGCCACCCTTTGACATGCAATATAATCGAAATTCAGTGTTCACGCTGGGCTAATGCTGAATGAATGCAGGAATACCATCCCTGTCGTATTCATGTAACATGTGGCGGTGTTCTTGTGAGGTTTTCTTAAGGGTAATATCATGCTGGCATTGGAAATGAAATTCCCTATTAATGGGAAGGCAAGCTTTCGTGAACCTTAAAGCAATGTTGCCTTCATCTTAAGGAAATATTGACTCGATTCTATTACGACTTGACATAGTCTTTCAAGGCATTCTTTAAAAGTGCCTGCAACTTGGTATCGGGGAAGGAGTGACGTCGCACAAACGATAAAACGGAGTAATTCTCAAGTTTAACGGAAGTTACTGCCACTTTATACTAATTCTGACGTCGACTGAAATGTGGTGCTTTGGCAAAGTTAATGCCCTGACACAAGGCAAAGTTGGCAAAGTTACAGCCTTGCGGCTGAAGACCGTAGCTGTTGTCCGTAGCCAAAACTTAAGTCTGTCAGAAGCGGGATTCGAACCCACGCCTCCAGGGGAGACTGCGACCTGAACGCAGCGCCTTAGACCGCTCGGCCATCCTGACACGCTTGCGTGGTGGGAGCTGACCCGTTGCGGCTACACCCAGCTTGTGGTCTGAATCCCTAACGAAATGTTGATTCGATTAAAATATAGCTCCACATGTTCTGCCAAGCGCTGAAGACTGTAGCTGTTATCCGAAGCCAAAGGACAAAGGACAGTTCTGTCGGAAAAGTGGGATTCGAACCCACACCTCCAGAGGAGACTGCGACCTGAACGCAGCTTTTGGATCTACGCCCTGCAGGCAGGCACCGACACGCTAGCGCTTCGCATTTCAGACCGGTCATCCCGCCGGCCTCGTTGGCGCAGTTAGGCAGCGCGTCAGTCTCATAATCTGAAGGTCGTGAGTTCGAGCCTCACACGGGGCAGCGTGGTGCCTTTTGATAGCTGAGAGCGCTTACACGACAGAGCGGGCTTCTCTGTTCCCGTCCGCCTGCTTGTCTCCTTCGCCTGAGGGAAAAAGGCCACAGCTCATCTGAAGGGTGGACGACACGACATTGTGGGAGAAACTGTGAGTTTCCAGGTAAATTCCCTAAATACCATCCAGCGACATTGCATTCAGTCCTAGGCCACCCTTTGACATGCAATATAATCGAAATTCAGTGTTCACGCTGGGCTAATGCTGAATGAATGCAGGAATACCATCCCTGTCGTATTCATGTAACATGTGGCGGTGTTCTTGTGAGGTTTTCTTAAGGGTAATATCATGCTGGCATTGGAAATGAAATTCCCTATTAATGGGAAGGCAAGCTTTCGTGAACCTTAAAGCAATGTTGCCTTCATCTTAAGGAAATATTGACTCGATTCTATTACGACTTGACATAGTCTTTCAAGGCATTCTTTAAAAGTGCCTGCAACTTGGTATCGGGGAAGGAGTGACGTCGCACAAACGATACAACGGAGTAATTCTCAAGTTTAACGGAAGTTACTGCCACTTTATACTAATTCTGACGTCGACTGAAATGTGGTGCTTTGGCAAAGTTAATGCCCTGACACAAGGCAAAGTTGGCAAAGTTACAGCCTTGCGGCTGAAGACCGTAGCTGTTGTCCGTAGCCAAAACTTAAGTCTGTCAGAAGTGGGATTCGAACCCACGCCTCCAGGGGAGACTGCGACCTGAACGCAGCGCCTTAGACCGCTCGGCCATCCTGACACGCTTGCGTGGTGGGAGCTGACCCGTTGCGGCTACACCCAGCTTGTGGTCTGAATCCCTAACGAAATGTTGATTCGATTCAAATATAGCTCCACATGTTCTGCCAAGCGCTGAAGACTGTAGCTGTTATCCGAAGCCAAAGGACAAAGGACAGTTCTGTCGGAAAAGTGGGATTCGAACCCACACCTCCAGAGGAGACTGCGACCTGAACGCAGCTTTTGGATCTACGCCCTGCAGGCAGGCACCGACACGCTAGCGCTTCGCATTTCAGACCGGTCATCCCGCCGGCCTCGTTGGCGCAGTTAGGCAGCGCGTCAGTCTCATAATCTGAAGGTCGTGCCTCACACGGGGCAGCGTGGTGCCTTTTGATAGCTGAGAGCGCTTACACGACAGAGCGGGCTTCTCTGTTCCCGTCCGCCTGCTTGTCTCCTTCGCCTGAGGGAAAAAGGCCACAGCTCATCTGAAGGGCGGACGACACGACATTGCGGGAGAAACTGTGAGTTTCCAGGTAAATTCCCTAAATACCATCCAGCGACATTGCATTCAGTCCTAGGCCACCCTTTGACATGCAATATAATCGAAATTCAGTGTTCACGCTGGGCTAATGCTGAATGAATGCAGGAATACCATCCCTGTCGTATTCATGTAACATGTGGCGGTGTTCTTGTGAGGTTTTCTTAAGGGTAATATCATGCTGGCATTGGAAATGAAATTCCCTATTAATGGGAAGGCAAGCTTTCGTGAACCTTAAAGCAATGTTGCCTTCATCCTAAGGAAATATTGACTCGATTCTATTACGACTTGACATAGTCTTTCAAGGCATTCTTTAAAAGTGCCTGCAACTTGGTATCGGGGAAGGAGTGACGTCGCACAAACGATACAACGGAGTAATTCTCAAGTTTAACGGAACGCCCGTCGGCGTTACTGCCACTTTATACTAATTCTGACGTCGACTGAAATGTGGTGCTTTGGCAAAGTTAATGCCCTGACACAAGGCAAAGTTGGCAAAGTTACAGCCTTGCGGCTGAAGACCGTAGCTGTTGTCCGTAGCAGAAACTTAAGTCTGTCAGAAGTGGGATTCGAACCCACGCCTCCAGGGGAGACTGCGACCTGAACGCAGCGCCTTAGACCGCTCGGCCATCCTGACACGCTTGCGTGGTGGGAGCTGACCCGTTGCGGCTACACCCAGCTTGTGGTCTGAATCCCTAACGAAATGTTGATTCGATTCAAATATAGCTCCACATGTTCTGCCAAGCGCTGAAGACTGTAGCTGTTATCCGAAGCCAAAGGACAAAGGACAGTTCTGTCGGAAAAGTGGGATTCGAACCCACACCTCCAGAGGAGACTGCGACCTGAACGCAGCTTTTGGATCTACGCCCTGCAGGCAGGCACCGACACGCTAGCGCTTCGCATTTCAGACCGGTCATCCCGCCGGCCTCGTTGGCGCAGTTAGGCAGCGCGTCAGTCTCATAATCTGAAGGTCGTGCCTCACACGGGGCAGCGTGGTGCCTTTTGATAGCTGAGAGCGCTTACACGACAGAGCGGGCTTCTCTGTTCCCGTCCGCCTGCTTGTCTCCTTCGCCTGAGGGAAAAAGGCCACAGCTCATCTGAAGGGCGGACGACACGACATTGCGGGAGAAACTGTGAGTTTCCAGGTAAATTCCCTAAATCCCATCCAGCGACATTGCATTCAGTCCTAGGCCACCCTTTGACATGCAATATAATCGAAATTCAGTGTTCACGCTGGGCTAATGCTGAATGAATGCAGGAATACCATCCTTGTCATATTCATGTAACATGTGGCGGTGTTCTTGTGAGGTTTTCTTAAGGGTAATATCATGCTGGCATTGGAAATGAAATTCCCTATTAATGGGAAGGCAAGCTTTCGTGAACCTTAAAGCAATGTTGCCTTCATCTTAAGGAAATATTGACTCGATTCTATTACGACTTGACATAGTCTTTCAAGGCATTCTTTAAAAGTGCCTGCAACTTGGTATCGGGGAAGGAGTGACGTCGCACAAACGATACAACGGAGTAATTCTCAAGTTTAACGGAACGCCCGTCGGCGTTACTGCCACTTTATACTAATTCTGACGTCGACTGAAATGTGGTGCTTTGGCAAAGTTAATGCCCTGACACAAGGCAAAGTTGGCAAAGTTACAGCCTTGCGGCTGAAGACCGTAGCTGTTGTCCGTAGCAGAAACTTAAGTCTGTCAGAAGTGGGATTCGAACCCACGCCTCCAGGGGAGACTGCGACCTGAACGCAGCGCCTTAGACCGCTGGGCCATCCTGACACGCTTGCGTGGTGGGAGCTGACCCGTTGCGGCTACACCCAGCTTGTGGTCTGAATCCCTAACGAAATGTTGATTCGATTCAAACATAGCTCCACATGTTCTGCCAAGCGCTGAAGACTGTAGCTGTTATCCGAAGCCAAAGGACAAAGGACAGTTCTATCGGAAAAGTGGGATTCGCACCCACACCTCCAGAGGAGACTGCGACCTGAACGCAGCTTTTGGATCTACGCCCTGCAGGCAGGCACCGACACGCTAGCGCTTCGCATTTCAGACCGGTCATCCCGCCGGCCTCGTTGGCGCAGTTAGGCAGCGCGTCAGTCTCATAATCTGAAGGTCGTGAGTTCGAGCCTCACACAGGGCAGCGTGGTGCCTTTTGATAGCTGAGAGCGCTTACACGACAGAGCGGGCTTCTCTGTTCCCGTCCGCCTGCTTGTCTCCTTCGCCTGAGGGAAAAAGGCCACAGCTCATCTGAAGGGTGGACGACACGACATTGCGGGAGAAACTGTGAGTTTCCAGGTAAATTCCCTAAATACCATCCAGCGACATTGCATTCAGTCCTAGGCCACCCTTTGACATGCAATATAATAGAAATTCAGTGTTCACGCTGGGCTAATGCTGAATGAATGCAGGAATACCATCCCTGTCATATTCATGTAACATGTGGCGGTGTTCTTGTGAGGTTTTCTTAAGGGTAATATCATGCTGGCATTGGAAATGAAATTCCCTATTAATGGGAAGGCAAGCTTTCGTGAACCTTAAAGCAATGTTGCCTTCATCTTAAGGAAATATTGACTCGATTCTATTACGACTTGACATAGTCTTTCAAGGCATTCTTTAAAAGTGCCTGCAACTTGGTATCGGGGAAGGAGTGACGTCGCACAAACGATACAACGGAGTAATTCTCAAGTTTAACGGAACGCCCGTCGGCGTTACTGCCACTTTATACTAATTCTGACGTCGACTGAAATGTGGTGCTTTGGCAAAGTTAATGCCCTGACACAAGGCAAAGTTGGCAAAGTTACAGCCTTGCGGCTGAAGACCGTAGCTGTTGTCCGTAGCAGAAACTTAAGTCTGTCAGAAGTGGGATTCGAACCCACGCCTCCAGGGGAGACTGCGACCTGAACGCAGCGCCTTAGACCGCTCGGCCATCCTGACACGCTTGCGTGGTGGGAGCTGACCCGTTGCGGCTACACCCAGCTTGTGGTCTGAATCCCTAACGAAATGTTGATTCGATTCAAATATAGCTCCACATGTTCTGCCAAGCGCTGAAGACTGTAGCTGTTATCCGAAGCCAAAGGACAAAGGACAGTTCTGTCGGAAAAGTGGGATTCGAACCCACACCTCCAGAGGAGACTGCGACCTGAACGCAGCTTTTGGATCTACGCCCTGCAGGCAGGCACCGACACGCTAGCGCTTCGCATTTCAGACCGGTCATCCCGCCGGCCTCGTTGGCGCAGTTAGGCAGCGCGTCAGTCTCATAATCTGAAGGTCGTGAGTTCGAGCCTCACACGGGGCAGCGTGGTGCCTTTTGATAGCTGAGAGCGCTTACACGACAGAGCGGGCTTCTCTGTTCCCGTCCGCCTGCTTGTCTCCTTCGCCTGAGGGAAAAAGGCCACAGCTCATCTGAAGGGTGGACGACACGACATTGTGGGAGAAACTGTGAGTTTCCAGGTAAATTCCCTAAATACCATCCAGCGACATTGCATTCAGTCCTAGGCCACCCTTTGACATGCAATATAATCGAAATTCAGTGTTCACGCTGGGCTAATGCTGAATGAATGCAGGAATACCATCCCTGTCGTATTCATGTAACATGTGGCGGTGTTCTTGTGAGGTTTTCTTAAGGGTAATATGATGCTGGCATTGGAAATGAAATTCCCTATTAATGGGAAGGCAAGCTTTCGTGAACCTTAAAGCAATGTTGCCTTCATCTTAAGGAAATATTGACTCGATTCTATTACGACTTGACATAGTCTTTCAAGGCATTCTTTAAAAGTGCCTGCAACTTGGTATCGGGGAAGGAGTGACGTCGCACAAAACGATAAAACGGAGTAATTCTCAAGTTTAACGGAAGTTACTGCCACTTTATACTAATTCTGACGTCGACTGAAATGTGGTGCTTTGGCAAAGTTAATGCCCTGACACAAGGCAAAGTTGGCAAAGTTACAGCCTTGCGGCTGAAGACCGTAGCTGTTGTCCGTAGCCAAAACTTAAGTCTGTCAGAAGTGGGATTCGAACCCACGCCTCCAGGGGAGACTGCGACCTGAACGCAGCGCCTTAGACCGCTCGGCCATCCTGACACGCTTGCGTGGTGGGAGCTGACCCGTTGCGGCTACACCCAGCTTGTGGTCTGAATCCCTAACGAAATGTTGATTCGATTCAAATATAGCTCCACATGTTCTGCCAAGCGCTGAAGACTGTAGCTGTTATCCGAAGCCAAAGGACAAAGGACAGTTCTGTCGGAAAAGTGGGATTCGAACCCACACCTCCAGAGGAGACTGCGACCTGAACGCAGCTTTTGGATCTACGCCCTGCAGGCAGGCACCGACACGCTAGCGCTTCGCATTTCAGACCGGTCATCCCGCCGGCCTCGTTGGCGCAGTTAGGCAGCGCGTCAGTCTCATAATCTGAAGGTCGTGAGTTCGAGCCTCACACGGGGCAGCGTGGTGCCTTTTGATAGCTGAGAGCGCTTACACGACAGAGCGGGCTTCTCTGTTCCCGTCCGCCTGCTTGTCTCCTTCGCCTGAGGGAAAAAGGCCACAGCTCATCTGAAGGGTGGACGACACGACATTGTGGGAGAAACTGTGAGTTTCCAGGTAAATTCCCTAAATACCATCCAGCGACATTGCATTCAGTCCTAGGCCACCCTTTGACATGCAATATAATCGAAATTCAGTGTTCACGCTGGGCTAATGCTGAATGAATGCAGGAATACCATCCCTGTCGTATTCATGTAACATGTGGCGGTGTTCTTGTGAGGTTTTCTTAAGGGTAATATCATGCTGGCATTGGAAATGAAATTCCCTATTAATGGGAAGGCAAGCTTTCGTGAACCTTAAAGCAATGTTGCCTTCATCTTAAGGAAATATTGACTCGATTCTATTACGACTTGACATAGTCTTTCAAGGCATTCTTTAAAAGTGCCTGCAACTTGGTATCGGGGAAGGAGTGACGTCGCACAAACGATACAACGGAGTAATTCTCAAGTTTAACGGAAGTTACTGCCACTTTATACTAATTCTGACGTCGACTGAAATGTGGTGCTTTGGCAAAGTTAATGCCCTGACACAAGGCAAAGTTGGCAAAGTTACAGCCTTGCGGCTGAAGACCGTAGCTGTTGTCCGTAGCCAAAACTTAAGTCTGTCAGAAGTGGGATTCGAACCCACGCCTCCAGGGGAGACTGCGACCTGAACGCAGCGCCTTAGACCGCTCGGCCATCCTGACACGCTTGCGTGGTGGGAGCTGACCCGTTGCGGCTACATCCAGCTTGTGGTCTGAATCCCTAACGAAATGTTGATTCGATTCAAATATAGCTCCACATGTTCTGCCAAGCGCTGAAGACTGTAGCTGTTATCCGAAGCCAAAGGACAAAGGACAGTTCTGTCGGAAAAGTGGGATTCGAACCCACACCTCCAGAGGAGACTGCGACCTGAACGCAGCTTTTGGATCTACGCCCTGCAGGCAGGCACCGACACGCTAGCGCTTCGCATTTCAGACCGGTCATCCCGCCGGCCTCGTTGGCGCAGTTAGGCAGCGCGTCAGTCTCATAATCTGAAGGTCGTGAGTTCGAGCCTCACACGGGGCAGCGTGGTGCCTTTTGATAGCTGAGAGCGCTTACACGACAGAGCGGGCTTCTCTGTTCCCGTCCGCCTGCTTGTCTCCTTCGCCTGAGGGAAAAAGGCCACAGCTCATCTGAAGGGTGGACGACACGACATTGTGGGAGAAACTGTGAGTTTCCAGGTAAATTCCCTAAATACCATCCAGCGACATTGCATTCAGTCCTAGGCCACCCTTTGACATGCAATATAATCGAAATTCAGTGTTCACGCTGGGCTAATGCTGAATGAATGCAGGAATACCATCCCTGTCGTATTCATGTAACATGTGGCGGTGTTCTTGTGAGGTTTTCTTAAGGGTAATATCATGCTGGCATTGGAAATGAAATTCCCTATTAATGGGAAGGCAAGCTTTCGTGAACCTTAAAGCAATGTTGCCTTCATCTTAAGGAAATATTGACTCGATTCTATTACGACTTGACATAGTCTTTCAAGGCATTCTTTAAAAGTGCCTGCAACTTGGTATCGGGGAAGGAGTGACGTCGCACAAACGATAAAACGGAGTAATTCTCAAGTTTAACGGAAGTTACTGCCACTTTATACTAATTCTGACGTCGACTGAAATGTGGTGCTTTGGCAAAGTTAATGCCCTGACACAAGGCAAAGTTGGCAAAGTTACAGCCTTGCAGCTGAAGACCGTAGCAGAAACTTAAGTCTGTCAGAAGTGGGATTCGAACCCACGCCTCCAGGGGAGACTGCGACCTGAACGCAGCGCCTTAGACCGCTCGGCCATCCTGACACGCTTGCGTGGTGGGAGCTGACCCGTTGCGGCTACACCCAGCTTGTGGTCTGAATCCCTAACGAAATGTTGATTCGATTCAAATATAGCTCCACATGTTCTGCCAAGCGCTGAAGACTGTAGCTGTTATCCGAAGCCAAAGGACAAAGGACAGTTCTGTCGGAAAAGTGGGATTCGAACCCACACCTCCAGAGGAGACTGCGACCTGAACGCAGCTTTTGGATCTACGCCCTGCAGGCAGGCACCGACACGCTAGCGCTTCGCATTTCAGACCGGTCATCCCGCCGGCCTCGTTGGCGCAGTTAGGCAGCGCGTCAGTCTCATAATCTGAAGGTCGTGCCTCACACGGGGCAGCGTGGTGCCTTTTGATAGCTGAGAGCGCTTACACGACAGAGCGGGCTTCTCTGTTCCCGTCCGCCTGCTTGTCTCCTTCGCCTGAGGGAAAAAGGCCACAGCTCATCTGAAGGGCGGACGACACGACATTGTGGGAGAAACTGTGAGTTTCCAGGTAAATTCCCTAAATACCATCCAGCGACATTGCATTCAGTCCTAGGCCACCCTTTGACATGCAATATAATCGAAATTCAGTGTTCACGCTGGGCTAATGCTGAATGAATGCAGGAATACCATCCCTGTCGTATTCATGTAACATGTGGCGGTGTTCTTGTGAGGTTTTCTTAAGGGTAATATCATGCTGGCATTGGAAATGAAATTCCCTATTAATGGGAAGGCAAGCTTTCGTGAACCTTAAAGCAATGTTGCCTTCATCTTAAGGAAATATTGACTCGATTCTATTACGACTTGACATAGTCTTTCAAGGCATTCTTTAAAAGTGCCTGCAACTTGGTATCGGGGAAGGAGTGACGTCGCACAAACGATAAAACGGAGTAATTCTCAAGTTTAACGGAAGTTACTGCCACTTTATACTAATTCTGACGTCGACTGAAATGTGGTGCTTTGGCAAAGTTAATGCCCTGACACAAGGCAAAGTTGGCAAAGTTACAGCCTTGCGGCTGAAGACCGTAGCTGTTGTCCGTAGCCAAAACTTAAGTCTGTCAGAAGTGGGATTCGAACCCACGCCTCCAGGGGAGACTGCGACCTGAACGCAGCGCCTTAGACCGCTCGGCCATCCTGACACGCTTGCGTGGTGGGAGCTGACCCGTTGCGGCTACACCCAGCTTGTGGTCTGAATCCCTAACGAAATGTTGATTCGATTCAAATATAGCTCCACATGTTCTGCCAAGCGCTGAAGACTGTAGCTGTTATCCGAAGCCAAAGGACAAAGGACAGTTCTGTCGGAAAAGTGGGATTCGAACCCACACCTCCAGAGGAGACTGCGACCTGAACGCAGCTTTTGGATCTACGCCCTGCAGGCAGGCACCGACACGCTAGCGCTTCGCATTTCAGACCGGTCATCCCGCCGGCCTCGTTGGCGCAGTTAGGCAGCGCGTCAGTCTCATAATCTGAAGGTTGTGAGTTCGAGCCTCACACGGGGCAGCGTGGTGCCTTTTGATAGCTGAGAGCGCTTACACGACAGAGCGGGCTTCTCTGTTCCCGTCCGCCTGCTTGTCTCCTTCGCCTGAGGGAAAAAGGCCACAGCTCATCTGAAGGGTGGACGACACGACATTGTGGGAGAAACTGTGAGTTTCCAGGTAAATTCCCTAAATACCATCCAGCGACATTGCATTCAGTCCTAGGCCACCCTTTGACATGCAATATAATCGAAATTCAGTGTTCACGCTGGGCTAATGCTGAATGAATGCAGGAATACCATCCCTGTCGTATTCATGTAACATGTGGCGGTGTTCTTGTGAGGTTTTCTTAAGGGTAATATCATGCTGGCATTGGAAATGAAATTCCCTATTAATGGGAAGGCAAGCTTTCGTGAACCTTAAAGCAATGTTGCCTTCATCTTAAGGAAATATTGACTCGATTCTATTACGACTTGACATAGTCTTTCAAGGCATTCTTTAAAAGTGCCTGCAACTTGGTATCGGGGAAGGAGTGACGTCGCACAAACGATAAAACGGAGTAATTCTCAAGTTTAACGGAACGCCCGTCGGCGTTACTGCCACTTTATACTAATTCTGACGTCGACTGAAATGTGGTGCTTTGGCAAAGTTAATGCCCTGACACAAGGCAAAGTTGGCAAAGTTACAGCCTTGCAGCTGAAGACCGTAGCAGAAACTTAAGTCTGTCAGAAGTGGGATTCGAACCCACGCCTCCAGGGGAGACTGCGACCTGAACGCAGCGCCTTAGACCGCTCGGCCATCCTGACACGCTTGCGTGGTGGGAGCTGACCCGTTGCGGCTACACCCAGCTTGTGGTCTGAATCCCTAACGAAATGTTGATTCGATTCAAATATAGCTCCACATGTTCTGCCAAGCGCTGAAGACTGTAGCTGTTATCCGAAGCCAAAGGACAAAGGACAGCTCTGTCGGAAAAGTGGGATTCGAACCCACACCTCCAGAGGAGACTGCGACCTGAACGCAGCTTTTGGATCTACGCCCTGCAGGCAGGCACCGACACGCTAGCGCTTCGCATTTCAGACCGGTCATCCCGCCGGCCTCGTTGGCGCAGTTAGGCAGCGTGTCAGTCTCATAATCTGAAGGTCGTGAGTTCGAGCCTCACACGGGGCAGCGTGGTGCCTTTTGATAGCTGAGAGCGCTTACACGACAGAGCGGGCTTCTCTGTTCCCGTCCGCCTGCTTGTCTCCTTCGCCTGAGGGAAAAAGGCCACAGCTCATCTGAAGGGTGGACGACACGACATTGCGGGAGAAACTGTGAGTTTCCAGGTAAATTCCCTAAATCCCATCCAGCGACATTGCATTCAGTCCTAGGCCACCCTTTGACATGCAATATAATCGAAATTCAGTGTTCACGCTGGGCTAATGCTGAATGAATGCAGGAATACCATCCCTGTCATATTCATGTAACATGTGGCGGTGTTCTTGTGAGGTTTTCTTAAGGGTAATATCATGCTGGCATTGGAAATGAAATTCCCTATTAATGGGAAGGCAAGCTTTCGTGAACCTTAAAGCAATGTTGCCTTCATCTTAAGGAAATATTGACTCGATTCTATTACGACTTGACATAGTCTTTCAAGGCATTCTTTAAAAGTGCCTGCAACTTGGTATCGGGGAAGGAGTGACGTCGCACAAACGATAAAACGGAGTAATTCTCAAGTTTAACGGAACGCCCGTCGGCGTTACTGCCACTTTATACTAATTCTGACGTTGACTGAAATGTGGTGCTTTGGCAAAGTTAATGCCCTGATAAAGGCAAAGTTGGCAAAGTTACAGCCTTGCGGCTGAAGACCATAGCTGTTGTCCGTAGCAGAAACTTAAGTCTGTCAGAATTGGGATTCGAACCCACGCCTCCAGGGGAGACTGCGACCTGAACGCAGCGCCTTAGACCGCTCGGCCATCCTGACACGCTTGCGTGGTGGGAGCTGACCCGTTGCGGCTACACCCAGCTTGTGGTCTGAATCCCTAACGAAATGTTGATTCGATTCAAATATAGCTCCACATGTTCTGCCAAGCGCTGAAGACTGTAGCTGTTATCCGAAGCCAAAGGACAAAGGACAGTTCTGTCGGAAAAGTGGGATTCGAACCCACACCTCCAGAGGAGACTGCGACCTGAACGCAGCTTTTGGATCTACGCCCTGCAGGCAGGCACCGACACGCTAGCGCTTCGCATTTCAGACCGGTCATCCCGCCGGCCTCGTTGGCGCAGTTAGGCAGCGCGTCAGTCTCATAATCTGAAGGTCGTGCCTCACACGGGGCAGCGTGGTGCCTTTTGATAGCTGAGAGCGCTTACACGACAGAGCGGGCTTCTCTGTTCCCGTCCGCCTGCTTGTCTCCTTCGCCTGAGGGAAAAAGGCCACAGCTCATCTGAAGGGTGGACGACACGACATTGCGGGAGAAACTGTGAGTTTCCAGGTAAATTCCCTAAATACCATCCAGTGACATTGCATTCAGTCCTAGGCCACCCTTTGACATGCAATATAATCGAAATTCAGTGTTCACGCTGGGCTAATGCTGAATGAATGCAGGAATACCATCCCTGTCGTATTCATGTAACATGTGGCGGTGTTCTTGTGAGGTTTTCTTAAGGGTAATATCATGCTGGCATTGGAAATGAAATTCCCTATTAATGGGAAGGCAAGCTTTCGTGAACCTTAAAGCAATGTTGCCTTCATCTTAAGGAAATATTGACTCGATTCTATTACGACTTGACATAGTCTTTCAAGGCATTCTTTAAAAGTGCCTGCAACTTGGTATCGGGGAAGGAGTGACGTCGCACAAACGATACAACGGAGTAATTCTCAAGTTTAACGGAACGCCCGTCGGCGTTACTGCCACTTTATACTAATTCTGACGTCGACTGAAATGTGGTGCTTTGGCAAAGTTAATGCCCTGACACAAGGCAAAGTTACAGCCTTGCGGCTGAAGACCGTAGCTGTTGTCCGTAGCCGAAACTTAAGTCTGTCAGAAGTGGGATTCGAACCCACGCCTCCAGGGGAGACTGCGACCTGAACGCAGCGCCTTAGACCGCTCGGCCATCCTGACACGCTTGCGTGGTGGGAGCTGACCCGTTGCGGCTACACCCAGCTTGTGGTCTGAATCCCTAACGAAATGTTGATTCGATTCAAATATAGCTCCACATGTTCTGCCAAGCGCTGAAGACTGTAGCTGTTATCCGAAGCCAAAGGACAAAGGACAGTTCTGTCGGAAAAGTGGGATTCGAACCCACACCTCCAGAGGAGACTGCGACCTGAACGCAGCTTTTGGATCTACGCCCTGCAGGCAGGCACCGACACGCTAGCGCTTCGCATTTCAGACCGGTCATCCCGCCGGCCTCGTTGGCGCAGTTAGGCAGCGCGTCAGTCTCATAATCTGAAGGTCGTGAGTTCGAGCCTCACACGGGGCAGCGTGGTGCCTTTCGATAGCTGAGAGCGCTTACACGACAGAGCGGGCTTCTCTGTTCCCGTCCGCCTGCTTGTCTCCTTCGCCTGAGGGAAAAAGGCCACAGCTCATCTGAAGGGTGGACGACACGACATTGCGGGAGAAACTGTGAGTTTCCAGGTAAATTCCCTAAATCCCATCCAGCGACATTGCATTCAGTCCTAGGCCACCCTTTGACATGCAATATAATCGAAATTCAGTGTTCACGCTGGGCTAATGCTGAATGAATGCAGGAATACCATCCCTGTCGTATTCATGTAACATGTGGCGGTGTTCTTGTGAGGTTTTCTTAAGGGTAATATGATGCTGGCATTGGAAATGAAATTCCCTATTAATGGGAAGGCAAGCTTTCGTGAACCTTAAAGCAATGTTGCCTTCATCTTAAGGAAATATTGACTCGATTCTATTACGACTTGACATAGTCTTTCAAGGCATTCTTTAAAAGTGCCTGCAACTTGGTATCGGGGAAGGAGTGACGTCGCACAAACGATAAAACGGAGTAATTCTCAAGTTTAACGGAAGTTACTGCCACTTTATACTAATTCTGACGTCGACTGAAATGTGGTGCTTTGGCAAAGTTAATGCCCTGACACAAGGCAAAGTTGGCAAAGTTACAGCCTTGCGGCTGAAGACCGTAGCTGTTGTCTGTAGCCGAAACTTAAGTCTGTCAGAAGTGGGATTCAAACCCACGCCTCCAGGGGAGACTGCGACCTGAACGCAGCGCCTTAGACCGCTCGGCCATCCTGACACGCTTGCGTGGTGGGAGCTGACCCGTTGCGGCTACACCCAGCTTGTGGTCTGAATCCCTAACGAAATGTTGATTCGATTCAAACATAGCTCCACATGTTCTGCCAAGCGCTGAAGACTGTAGCTGTTATCCGAAGCCAAAGGACAAAGGACAGTTCTGTCGGAAAAGTGGGATTCGCACCCACACCTCCAGAGGAGACTGCGACCTGAACGCAGCTTTTGGATCTACGCCCTGCAGGCAGGCACCGACACGCTAGCGCTTCGCATTTCAGACCGGTCATGCCGCCGGCCTCGTTGGCGCAGTTAGGCGGCGCGTCAGTCTCATAATCTGAAGGTCGTGAGTTCGAGCCTCACACGGGGCAGCGTGGTGCCTTTTGATAGCTGAGAGCGCTTACACGACAGAGCGGGCTTCTCTGTTCCCGTCCGCCTGCTTGTCTCCTTCGCCTGAGGGAAAAAGGCCACAGCTCATCTGAAGGGTGGACGACACGACATTGCGGGAGAAACTGTGAGTTTCCAGGTAAATTCCCTAAATCCCATCCAGCGACATTGCATTCAGTCCTAGGCCACCCTTTGACATGCAATATAATCGAAATTCAGTGTTCACGCTGGGCTAATGCTGAATGAATGCAGGAATACCATCCCTGTCGTATTCATGTAACATGTGGCGGTGTTCTTGTGAGGTTTTCTTAAGGGTAATATCATGCTGGCATTGGAAATGAAATTCCCTATTAATGGGAAGGCAAGCTTTCGTGAACCTTAAAGCAATGTTGCCTTCATCTTAAGGAAATATTGACTTGATTCTATTACGACTTGACATAGTCTTTCAAGGCATTCTTTAAAAGTGCCTGCAACTTGGTATCGGGGAAGGAGTGACGTCGCACAAACGATAAAACGGAGTAATTCTCAAGTTTAACGGAACGCCCGTCGGCGTTACTGCCACTTTATACTAATTCTGACGTCGACTGAAATGTGGTGCTTTGGCAAAGTTAATGCCCTGACACAAGGCAAAGTTGGCAAAGTTACAGCCTTGCAGCTGAAGACCGTAGCAGAAACTTAAGTCTGTCAGAAGTGGGATTCGAACCCACGCCTCCAGGGGAGACTGCGACCTGAACGCAGCGCCTTAGACCGCTCGGCCATCCTGACACGCTTGCGTGGTGGGAGCTGACCCGTTGCGGCTACACCCAGCTTGTGGTCTGAATCCCTAACGAAATGTTGATTCGATTCAAATATAGCTCCACATGTTCTGCCAAGCGCTGAAGACTGTAGCTGTTATCCGAAGCCAAAGGACAAAGGACAGCTCTGTCGGAAAAGTGGGATTCGAACCCACACCTCCAGAGGAGACTGCGACCTGAACGCAGCTTTTGGATCTACGCCCTGCAGGCAGGCACCGACACGCTAGCGCTTCGCATTTCAGACCGGTCATCCCGCCGGCCTCGTTGGCGCAGTTAGGCAGCGTGTCAGTCTCATAATCTGAAGGTCGTGAGTTCGAGCCTCACACGGGGCAGCGTGGTGCCTTTTGATAGCTGAGAGCGCTTACACGACAGAGCGGGCTTCTCTGTTCCCGTCCGCCTGCTTGTCTCCTTCGCCTGAGGGAAAAAGGCCACAGCTCATCTGAAGGGTGGACGACACGACATTGCGGGAGAAACTGTGAGTTTCCAGGTAAATTCCCTAAATCCCATCCAGCGACATTGCATTCAGTCCTAGGCCACCCTTTGACATGCAATATAATCGAAATTCAGTGTTCACGCTGGGCTAATGCTGAATGAATGCAGGAATACCATCCCTGTCGTATTCATGTAACATGTGGCGGTGTTCTTGTGAGGTTTTCTTAAGGGTAATATCATGCTGGCATTGGAAATGAAATTCCCTATTAATGGGAGGGCAAGCTTTCGTGAACCTTAAAGCAATGTTGCCTTCATCTTAAGGAAATATTGACTCGATTCTATTACGACTTGACATAGTCTTTCAAGGCATTCTTTAAAAGTGCCTGCAACTTGGTATCGGGGAAGGAGTGACGTCGCACAAACGATAAAACGGAGTAATTCTCAAGTTTAACGGAAGTTACTGCCACTTTATACTAATTCTGACGTCGACTGAAATGTGGTGCTTTGGCAAAGTTAATGCCCTGACACAAGGCAAAGTTAGCTGAAGACCATAGCTGTTGTCCGTAGCCGAAACTTAAGTCTGTCAGAAGTGGGATTCGAACCCACGCCTCCAGGGGAGACTGCGACCTGAACGCAGCGCCTTAGACCGCTCGGCCATCCTGACACGCTTGCGTGGTGGGAGCTGACCCGTTGCGGCTACACCCAGCTTGTGGTCTGAATCCCTAACGAAATGTTGATTCGATTCAAATATAGCTCCACATGTTCTGCCAAGCGCTGAAGACTGTAGCTGTTATCCGAAGCCAAAGGACAAAGGACAGTTCTGTCGGAAAAGTGGGATTCGAACCCACACCTCCAGAGGAGACTGCGACCTGAACGCAGCTTTTGGATCTACGCCCTGCAGGCAGGCACCGACACGCTAGCGCTTCGCATTTCAGACCGGTCATCCCGCCGGCCTCGTTGGCGCAGTTAGGCAGCGCGTCAGTCTCATAATCTGAAGGTCGTGAGTTCGAGCCTCACACGGGGCAGCGTGGTGCCTTTCGATAGCTGAGAGCGCTTACACGACAGAGCGGGCTTCTCTGTTCCCGTCCGCCTGCTTGTCTCCTTCGCCTGAGGGAAAAAGGCCACAGCTCATCTGAAGGGTGGACGACACGACATTGCGGGAGAAACTGTGAGTTTCCAGGTAAATTCCCTAAATCCCATCCAGCGACATTGCATTCAGTCCTAGGCCACCCTTTGACATGCAATATAATCGAAATTCAGTGTTCACGCTGGGCTAATGCTGAATGAATGCAGGAATACCATCCCTGTCGTATTCATGTAACATGTGGCGGTGTTCTTGTGAGGTTTTCTTAAGGGTAATATGATGCTGGCATTGGAAATGAAATTCCCTATTAATGGGAAGGCAAGCTTTCGTGAACCTTAAAGCAATGTTGCCTTCATCTTAAGGAAATATTGACTCGATTCTATTACGACTTGACATAGTCTTTCAAGGCATTCTTTAAAAGTGCCTGCAACTTGGTATCGGGGAAGGAGTGACGTCGCACAAACGATAAAACGGAGTAATTCTCAAGTTTAACGGAAGTTACTGCCACTTTATACTAATTCTGACGTCGACTGAAATGTGGTGCTTTGGCAAAGTTAATGCCCTGACACAAGGCAAAGTTGGCAAAGTTACAGCCTTGCGGCTGAAGACCGTAGCTGTTGTCCGTAGCCAAAACTTAAGTCTGTCAGAAGTGGGATTCGAACCCACGCCTCCAGGGGAGACTGCGACCTGAACGCAGCGCCTTAGACCGCTCGGCCATCCTGACACGCTTGCGTGGTGGGAGCTGACCCGTTGCGGCTACACCCAGCTTGTGGTCTGAATCCCTAACGAAATGTTGATTCGATTCAAATATAGCTCCACATGTTCTGCCAAGCGCTGAAGACTGTAGCTGTTATCCGAAGCCAAAGGACAAAGGACAGTTCTGTCGGAAAAGTGGGATTCGAACCCACACCTCCAGAGGAGACTGCGACCTGAACGCAGCTTTTGGATCTACGCCCTGCAGGCAGGCACCGACACGCTAGCGCTTCGCATTTCAGACCTGTCATCCCGCCGGCCTCGTTGGCGCAGTTAGGCAGCGCGTCAGTCTCATAATCTGAAGGTCGTGAGTTCGAGCCTCACACGGGGCAGCGTGGTGCCTTTTGATAGCTGAGAGCGCTTACACGACAGAGCGGGCTTCTCTGTTCCCGTCCGCCTGCTTGTCTCCTTCGCCTGAGGGAAAAAGGCCACAGCTCATCTGAAGGGTGGACGACACGACATTGCGGGAGAAACTGTGAGTTTCCAGGTAAATTCCCTAAATACCATCCAGCGACATTGCATTCAGTCCTAGGCCACCCTTTGACATGCAATATAATCGAAATTCAGTGTTCACGCTGGGCTAATGCTGAATGAATGCAGGAATACCATCCCTGTCATATTCATGTAACATGTGGCGGTGTTCTTGTGAGGTTTTCTTAAGGGTAATATCATGCTGGCATTGGAAATGAAATTCCCTATTAATGGGAAGGCAAGCTTTCGTGAACCTTAAAGCAATGTTGCCTTCATCTTAAGGAAATATTGACTCGATTCTATTACGACTTGACATAGTCTTTCAAGGCATTCTTTAAAAGTGCCTGCAACTTGGTATCGGGGAAGGAGTGACGTCGCACAAACGATACAACGGAGTAATTCTCAAGTTCGCCACTTTATACTAATTCTGACGTCGACTGAAATGTGGTGCTTTGGCAAAGTTAATGCCCTGACACAAGGCAAAGTTGGCAAAGTTACAGCCTTGCGGCTGAAGACCGTAGCTGTTGTCTGTAGCCGAAACTTAAGTCTGTCAGAAGTGGGATTCAAACCCACGCCTCCAGGGGAGACTGCGACCTGAACGCAGCGCCTTAGACCGCTCGGCCATCCTGACACGCTTGCGTGGTGGGAGCTGACCCGTTGCGGCTACACCCAGCTTGTGGTCTGAATCCCTAACGAAATGTTGATTCGATTCAAACATAGCTCCACATGTTCTGCCAAGCGCTGAAGACTGTAGCTGTTATCCGAAGCCAAAGGACAAAGGACAGTTCTGTCGGAAAAGTGGGATTCGCACCCACACCTCCAGAGGAGACTGCGACCTGAACGCAGCTTTTGGATCTACGCCCTGCAGGCAGGCACCGACACGCTAGCGCTTCGCATTTCAGACCGGTCATCCCGCCGGCCTCGTTGGCGCAGTTAGGCAGCGCGTCAGTCTCATAATCTGAAGGTCGTGAGTTCGAGCCTCACACGGGGCAGCGTGGTGCCTTTTGATAGCTGAGAGCGCTTACACGACAGAGCGGGCTTCTCTGTTCCCGTCCGCCTGCTTGTCTCCTTCGCCTGAGGGAAAAAGGCCACAGCTCATCTGAAGGGTGGACGACACGACATTGCGGGAGAAACTGTGAGTTTCCAGGTAAATTCCCTAAATCCCATCCAGCGACATTGCATTCAGTCCTAGGCCACCCTTTGACATGCAATATAATCGAAATTCAGTGTTCACGCTGGGCTAATGCTGAATGAATGCAGGAATACCATCCCTGTCGTATTCATGTAACATGTGGCGGTGTTCTTGTGAGGTTTTCTTAAGG
This sequence comes from Garra rufa, assembly GCF_049309525.1. Taxonomy (NCBI): domain Eukaryota; kingdom Metazoa; phylum Chordata; class Actinopteri; order Cypriniformes; family Cyprinidae; genus Garra; species Garra rufa. The sequence goes on from NW_027394277.1 coordinate 7,605,123, forward strand.
GTAATATCATGCTGGCATTGGAAATGAAATTCCCTATTAATGGGAAGGCAAGCTTTCGTGAACCTTAAAGCAATGTTGCCTTCATCTTAAGGAAATATTGACTCGATTCTATTACGACTTGACATAGTCTTTCAAGGCATTCTTTAAAAGTGCCTGCAACTTGGTATCGGGGAAGGAGTGACGTCGCACAAACGATAAAACGGAGTAATTCTCAAGTTTAACGGAACGCCCGTCGGCGTTACTGCCACTTTATACTAATTCTGACGTCGACTGAAATGTGGTGCTTTGGCAAAGTTAATGCCCTGACACAAGGCAAAGTTGGCAAAGTTACAGCCTTGCAGCTGAAGACCGTAGCAGAAACTTAAGTCTGTCAGAAGTGGGATTCGAACCCACGCCTCCAGGGGAGACTGCGACCTGAACGCAGCGCCTTAGACCGCTCGGCCATCCTGACACGCTTGCGTGGTGGGAGCTGACCCGTTGCGGCTACACCCAGCTTGTGGTCTGAATCCCTAACGAAATGTTGATTCGATTCAAATATAGCTCCACATGTTCTGCCAAGCGCTGAAGACTGTAGCTGTTATCCGAAGCCAAAGGACAAAGGACAGTTCTGTCGGAAAAGTGGGATTCGAACCCACACCTCCAGAGGAGACTGCGACCTGAACGCAGCTTTTGGATCTACGCCCTGCAGGCAGGCACCGACACGCTAGCGCTTCGCATTTCAGACCGGTCATCCCGCCGGCCTCGTTGGCGCAGTTAGGCAGCGCGTCAGTCTCATAATCTGAAGGTCGTGCCTCACACGGGGCAGCGTGGTGCCTTTTGATAGCTGAGAGCGCTTACACGACAGAGCGGGCTTCTCTGTTCCCGTCCGCCTGCTTGTCTCCTTCGCCTGAGGGAAAAAGGCCACAGCTCATCTGAAGGGCGGACGACACGACATTGCGGGAGAAACTGTGAGTTTCCAGGTAAATTCCCTAAATACCATCCAGCGACATTGCATTCAGTCCTAGGCCACCCTTTGACATGCAATATAATCGAAATTCAGTGTTCACGCTGGGCTAATGCTGAATGAATGCAGGAATACCATCCCTGTCGTATTCATGTAACATGTGGCGGTGTTCTTGTGAGGTTTTCTTAAGGGTAATATCATGCTGGCATTGGAAATGAAATTCCCTATTAATGGGAAGGCAAGCTTTCGTGAACCTTAAAGCAATGTTGCCTTCATCTTAAGGAAATATTGACTCGATTCTATTACGACTTGACATAGTCTTTCAAGGCATTCTTTAAAAGTGCCTGCAACTTGGTATCGGGGAAGGAGTGACGTCGCACAAACGATAAAACGGAGTAATTCTCAAGTTTAACGGAAGTTACTGCCACTTTATACTAATTCTGACGTCGACTGAAATGTGGTGCTTTGGCAAAGTTAATGCCCTGACACAAGGCAAAGTTGGCAAAGTTACAGCCTTGCGGCTGAAGACCGTAGCTGTTGTCCGTAGCCAAAACTTAAGTCTGTCAGAAGTGGGATTCGAACCCACGCCTCCAGGGGAGACTGCGACCTGAACGCAGCGCCTTAGACCGCTCGGCCATCCTGACACGCTTGCGTGGTGGGAGCTGACCCGTTGCGGCTACACCCAGCTTGTGGTCTGAATCCCTAACGAAATGTTGATTCGATTCAAATATAGCTCCACATGTTCTGCCAAGCGCTGAAGACTGTAGCTGTTATCCGAAGCCAAAGGACAAAGGACAGTTCTGTCGGAAAAGTGGGATTCGAACCCACACCTCCAGAGGAGACTGCGACCTGAACGCAGCTTTTGGATCTACGCCCTGCAGGCAGGCACCGACACGCTAGCGCTTCGCATTTCAGACCGGTCATCCCGCCGGCCTCGTTGGCGCAGTTAGGCAGCGCGTCAGTCTCATAATCTGAAGGTCGTGAGTTCGAGCCTCACACGGGGCAGCGTGGTGCCTTTTGATAGCTGAGAGCGCTTACACGACAGAGCGGGCTTCTCTGTTCCCGTCCGCCTGCTTGTCTCCTTCGCCTGAGGGAAAAAGGCCACAGCTCATCTGAAGGGTGGACGACACGACATTGCGGGAGAAACTGTGAGTTTCCAGGTAAATTCCCTAAATCCCATCCAGCGACATTGCATTCAGTCCTAGGCCACCCTTTGACATGCAATATAATCGAAATTCAGTGTTCACGCTGGGCTAATGCTGAATGAATGCAGGAATACCATCCCTGTCATATTCATGTAACATGTGGCGGTGTTCTTGTGAGGTTTTCTTAAGGGTAATATCATGCTGGCATTGGAAATGAAATTCCCTATTAATGGGAAGGCAAGCTTTCGTGAACCTTAAAGCAATGTTGCCTTCATCTTAAGGAAATATTGACTCGATTCTATTACGACTTGACATAGTCTTTCAAGGCATTCTTTAAAAGTGCCTGCAACTTGGTATCGGGGAAGGAGTGACGTCGCACAAACGATAAAACGGAGTAATTCTCAAGTTTAACGGAACGCCCGTCGGCGTTACTGCCACTTTATACTAATTCTGACATCGACTGAAATGTGGTGCTTTGGCAAAGTTAATGCCCTGACACAAGGCAAAGTTGGCAAAGTTACAGCCTTGCAGCTGAAGACCGTAGCAGAAACTTAAGTCTGTCAGAAGTGGGATTCGAACCCACGCCTCCAGGGGAGACTGCGACCTGAACGCAGCGCCTTAGACCGCTCGGCCATCCTGACACGCTTGCGTGGTGGGAGCTGACCCGTTGCGGCTACACCCAGCTTGTGGTCTGAATCCCTAACGAAATGTTGATTCGATTCAAATATAGCTCCACATGTTCTGCCAAGCGCTGAAGACTGTAGCTGTTATCCGAAGCCAAAGGACAAAGGACAGTTCTGTCGGAAAAGTGGGATTCGAACCCACACCTCCAGAGGAGACTGCGACCTGAACGCAGCTTTTGGATCTACGCCCTGCAGGCAGGCACCGACACGCTAGCGCTTCGCATTTCAGACCGGTCATCCCGCCGGCCTCGTTGGCGCAGTTAGGCAGCGCGTCAGTCTCATAATCTGAAGGTCGTGCCTCACACGGGGCAGCGTGGTGCCTTTTGATAGCTGAGAGCGCTTACACGACAGAGCGGGCTTCTCTGTTCCCGTCCGCCTGCTTGTCTCCTTCGCCTGAGGGAAAAAGGCCACAGCTCATCTGAAGGGTGGACGACACGACATTGCGGGAGAAACTGTGAGTTTCCAGGTAAATTCCCTAAATCCCATCCAGCGACATTGCATTCAGTCCTAGGCCACCCTTTGACATGCAATATAATCGAAATTCAGTGTTCACGCTGGGCTAATGCTGAATGAATGCAGGAATACCATCCCTGTCGTATTCATGTAACATGTGGCGGTGTTCTTGTGAGGTTTTCTTAAGGGTAATATCATGCTGGCATTGGAAATGAAATTCCCTATTAATGGGAGGGCAAGCTTTCGTGAACCTTAAAGCAATGTTGCCTTCATCTTAAGGAAATATTGACTCGATTCTATTACGACTTGACATAGTCTTTCAAGGCATTCTTTAAAAGTGCCTGCAACTTGGTATCGGGGAAGGAGTGACGTCGCACAAACGATAAAACGGAGTAATTCTCAAGTTTAACGGAACGCCCGTCGGCGTTACTGCCACTTTATACTAATTCTGACGTCGACTGAAATGTGGTGCTTTGGCAAAGTTAATGCCCTGACACAAGGCAAAGTTGGCAAAGTTACAGCCTTGCGGCTGAAGACCGTAGCTGTTGTCCGTAGCCGAAACTTAAGTCTGTCAGAAGTGGGATTCGAACCCACGCCTCCAGGGGAGACTGCGACCTGAACGCAGCGCCTTAGACCGCTCGGCCATCCTGACACGCTTGCGTGGTGGGAGCTGACCCGTTGTGGCTACACCCAGCTTGTGGTCTGAATCCCTAACGAAATGTTGATTCGATTCAAATATAGCTCCACATGTTCTGCCAAGCGCTGAAGACTGTAGCTGTTATCCGAAGCCAAAGGACAAAGGACAGTTCTGTCGGAAAAGTGGGATTCGCACCCACACCTCCAGAGGAGACTGTGACCTGAACGTAGCTTTTGGATCTACGCCCTGCAGGCAGGCACCGACACGCTAGCGCTTCGCATTTCAGACCGGTCATCCCGCCGGCCTCGTTGGCGCAGTTAGGCAGCGCGTCAGTCTCATAATCTGAAGGTCGTGCCTCACACGGGGCAGCGTGGTGCCTTTTGATAGCTGAGAGCGCTTACACGACAGAGCGGGCTTCTCTGTTCCCGTCCGCCTGCTTGTCTCCTTCGCCTGAGGGAAAAAGGCCACAGCTCATCTGAAGGGTGGACGACACGACATTGCGGGAGAAACTGTGAGTTTCCAGGTAAATTCCCTAAATCCCATCCAGCGACATTGCATTCAGTCCTAGGCCACCCTTTGACATGCAATATAATCGAAATTCAGTGTTCACGCTGGGCTAATGCTGAATGAATGCAGGAATACCATCCCTGTCGTATTCATGTAACATGTGGCGGTGTTCTTGTGAGGTTTTCTTAAGGGTAATATCATGCTGGCATTGGAAATGAAATTCCCTATTAATGGGAGGGCAAGCTTTCGTGAACCTTAAAGCAATGTTGCCTTCATCTTAAGGAAATATTGACTCGATTCTATTACGACTTGACATAGTCTTTCAAGGCATTCTTTAAAAGTGCCTGCAACTTGGTATCGGGGAAGGAGTGACGTCGCACAAACGATAAAACGGAGTAATTCTCAAGTTTAACGGAACGCCCGTCGGCGTTACTGCCACTTTATACTAATTCTGACGTCGACTGAAATGTGGTGCTTTGGCAAAGTTAATGCCCTGACACAAGGCAAAGTTACAGCCTTGCGGCTGAAGACCGTAGCTGTTGTCCGTAGCCGAAACTTAAGTCTGTCAGAAGTGGGATTCGAACCCACGCCTCCAGGGGAGACTGCGACCTGAACGCAGCGCCTTAGACCGCTCGGCCATCCTGACACGCTTGCGTGGTGGGAGCTGACCCGTTGCGGCTACACCCAGCTTGTGGTCTGAATCCCTAACGAAATGTTGATTCGATTCAAATATAGCTCCACATGTTCTGCCAAGCGCTGAAGACTGTAGCTGTTATCCGAAGCCAAAGGACAAAGGACAGTTCTGTCGGAAAAGTGGGATTCGCACCCACACCTCCAGAGGAGACTGCGACCTGAACGCAGCTTTTGGATCTACGCCCTGCAGGCAGGCACCGACACGCTAGCGCTTCGCATTTCAGACCGGTCATCCCGCCGGCCTCGTTGGCGCAGTTAGGCAGCGCGTCAGTCTCATAATCTGAAGGTCGTGAGTTCGAGCCTCACACAGGGCAGCGTGGTGCCTTTTGATAGCTGAGAGCGCTTACACGACAGAGCGGGCTTCTCTGTTCCCGTCCGCCTGCTTGTCTCCTTCGCCTGAGGGAAAAAGGCCACAGCTCATCTGAAGGGTGGACGACACGACATTGCGGGAGAAACTGTGAGTTTCCAGGTAAATTCCCTAAATACCATCCAGCGACATTGCATTCAGTCCTAGGCCACCCTTTGACATGCAATATAATCGAAATTCAGTGTTCACGCTGGGCTAATGCTGAAGGAATGCAGGAATACCATCCCTGTCGTATTCATGTAACATGTGGCGGTGTTCTTGTGAGGTTTTCTTAAGGGTAATATCATGCTGGCATTGGAAATGAAATTCCCTATTAATGGGAAGGCAAGCTTTCGTGAACCTTAAAGCAATGTTGCCTTCATCTTAAGGAAATATTGACTCGATTCTATTACGACTTGACATAGTCTTTCAAGGCATTCTTTAAAAGTGCCTGCAACTTGGTATCGGGGAAGGAGTGACGTCGCACAAACGATACAACGGAGTAATTCTCAAGTTTAACGGAACGCCCGTCGGCGTTACTGCCACTTTATACTAATTCTGACGTTGACTGAAATGTGGTGCTTTGGCAAAGTTAATGCCCTGATAAAGGCAAAGTTGGCAAAGTTACAGCCTTGCGGCTGAAGACCATAGCTGTTGTCCGTAGCAGAAACTTAAGTCTGTCAGAATTGGGATTCGAACCCACGCCTCCAGGGGAGACTGCGACCTGAACGCAGCGCCTTAGACCGCTCGGCCATCCTGACACGCTTGTGTGGTGGGAGCTGACCCGTTGCGGCTACACCCAGCTTGTGGTCTGAATCCCTAACGAAATGTTGATTCGATTCAAATATAGCTCCACATGTTCTGCCAAGCGCTGAAGACTGTAGCTGTTATCCGAAGCCAAAGGACAAAGGACAGTTCTGTCGGAAAAGTGGGATTCGAACCCACACCTCCAGAGGAGACTGCGACCTGAACGCAGCTTTTGGATCTACGCCCTGCAGGCAGGCACCGACACGCTAGCGCTTCGCATTTCAGACCGGTCATCCCGCCGGCCTCGTTGGCGCAGTTAGGCAGCGCGTCAGTCTCATAATCTGAAGGTCGTGCCTCACACGGGGCAGCGTGGTGCCTTTTGATAGCTGAGAGCGCTTACACGACAGAGCGGGCTTCTCTGTTCCCGTCCGCCTGCTTGTCTCCTTCGCCTGAGGGAAAAAGGCCACAGCTCATCTGAAGGGTGGACGACACGACATTGCGGGAGAAACTGTGAGTTTCCAGGTAAATTCCCTAAATACCATCCAGTGACATTGCATTCAGTCCTAGGCCACCCTTTGACATGCAATATAATCGAAATTCAGTGTTCACGCTGGGCTAATGCTGAATGAATGCAGGAATACCATCCCTGTCGTATTCATGTAACATGTGGCGGTGTTCTTGTGAGGTTTTCTTAAGGGTAATATCATGCTGGCATTGGAAATGAAATTCCCTATTAATGGGAAGGCAAGCTTTCGTGAACCTTAAAGCAATGTTGCCTTCATCTTAAGGAAATATTGACTCGATTCTATTACGACTTGACATAGTCTTTCAAGGCATTCTTTAAAAGTGCCTGCAACTTGGTATCGGGGAAGGAGTGACGTCGCACAAACGATACAACGGAGTAATTCTCAAGTTTAACGGAACGCCCGTCGGCGTTACTGCCACTTTATACTAATTCTGACGTCGACTGAAATGTGGTGCTTTGGCAAAGTTAATGCCCTGACACAAGGCAAAGTTGGCAAAGTTACAGCCTTGCGGCTGAAGACCGTAGCTGTTGTCCGTAGCCGAAACTTAAGTCTGTCAGAAGTGGGATTCGAACCCACGCCTCCAGGGGAGACTGCGACCTGAACGCAGCGCCTTAGACCGCTCGGCCATCCTGACACGCTTGCGTGGTGGGAGCTGACCCGTTGCGGCTACACCCAGCTTGTGGTCTGAATCCCTAACGAAATGTTGATTCGATTCAAATATAGCTCCACATGTTCTGCCAAGCGCTGAAGACTGTAGCTGTTATCCGAAGCCAAAGGACAAAGGACAGTTCTGTCGGAAAAGTGGGATTCGCACCCACACCTCCAGAGGAGACTGTGACCTGAACGTAGCTTTTGGATCTACGCCCTGCAGGCAGGCACCGACACGCTAGCGCTTCGCATTTCAGACCGGTCATCCCGCCGGCCTCGTTGGCGCAGTTAGGCAGCGCGTCAGTCTCATAATCTGAAGGTCGTGCCTCACACGGGGCAGCGTGGTGCCTTTTGATAGCTGAGAGCGCTTACACGACAGAGCGGGCTTCTCTGTTCCCGTCCGCCTGCTTGTCTCCTTCGCCTGAGGGAAAAAGGCCACAGCTCATCTGAAGGGTGGACGACACGACATTGCGGGAGAAACTGTGAGTTTCCAGGTAAATTCCCTAAATCCCATCCAGCGACATTGCATTCAGTCCTAGGCCACCCTTTGACATGCAATATAATCGAAATTCAGTGTTCACGCTGGGCTAATGCTGAATGAATGCAGGAATACCATCCCTGTCGTATTCATGTAACATGTGGCGGTGTTCTTGTGAGGTTTTCTTAAGGGTAATATCATGCTGGCATTGGAAATGAAATTCCCTATTAATGGGAGGGCAAGCTTTCGTGAACCTTAAAGCAATGTTGCCTTCATCTTAAGGAAATATTGACTCGATTCTATTACGACTTGACATAGTCTTTCAAGGCATTCTTTAAAAGTGCCTGCAACTTGGTATCGGGGAAGGAGTGACGTCGCACAAACGATAAAACGGAGTAATTCTCAAGTTTAACGGAACGCCCGTCGGCGTTACTGCCACTTTATACTAATTCTGACGTCGACTGAAATGTGGTGCTTTGGCAAAGTTAATGCCCTGACACAAGGCAAAGTTACAGCCTTGCGGCTGAAGACCGTAGCTGTTGTCCGTAGCCGAAACTTAAGTCTGTCAGAAGTGGGATTCGAACCCACGCCTCCAGGGGAGACTGCGACCTGAACGCAGCGCCTTAGACCGCTCGGCCATCCTGACACGCTTGCGTGGTGGGAGCTGACCCGTTGCGGCTACACCCAGCTTGTGGTCTGAATCCCTAACGAAATGTTGATTCGATTCAAATATAGCTCCACATGTTCTGCCAAGCGCTGAAGACTGTAGCTGTTATCCGAAGCCAAAGGACAAAGGACAGTTCTGTCGGAAAAGTGGGATTCGAACCCACACCTCCAGAGGAGACTGCGACCTGAACGCAGCTTTTGGATCTACGCCCTGCAGGCAGGCACCGACACGCTAGCGCTTCGCATTTCAGACCGGTCATCCCGCCGGCCTCGTTGGCGCAGTTAGGCAGCGCGTCAGTCTCATAATCTGAAGGTCGTGAGTTCGAGCCTCACACGGGGCAGCGTGGTGCCTTTCGATAGCTGAGAGCGCTTACACGACAGAGCGGGCTTCTCTGTTCCCGTCCGCCTGCTTGTCTCCTTCGCCTGAGGGAAAAAGGCCACAGCTCATCTGAAGGGTGGACGACACGACATTGCGGGAGAAACTGTGAGTTTCCAGGTAAATTCCCTAAATCCCATCCAGCGACATTGCATTCAGTCCTAGGCCACCCTTTGACATGCAATATAATCGAAATTCAGTGTTCACGCTGGGCTAATGCTGAATGAATGCAGGAATACCATCCCTGTCGTATTCATGTAACATGTGGCGGTGTTCTTGTGAGGTTTTCTTAAGGGTAATATGATGCTGGCATTGGAAATGAAATTCCCTATTAATGGGAAGGCAAGCTTTCGTGAACCTTAAAGCAATGTTGCCTTCATCTTAAGGAAATATTGACTCGATTCTATTACGACTTGACATAGTCTTTCAAGGCATTCTTTAAAAGTGCCTGCAACTTGGTATCGGGGAAGGAGTGACGTCGCACAAACGATAAAACGGAGTAATTCTCAAGTTTAACGGAAGTTACTGCCACTTTATACTAATTCTGACGTCGACTGAAATGTGGTGCTTTGGCAAAGTTAATGCCCTGACACAAGGCAAAGTTGGCAAAGTTACAGCCTTGCGGCTGAAGACCGTAGCTGTTGTCTGTAGCCGAAACTTAAGTCTGTCAGAAGTGGGATTCAAACCCACGCCTCCAGGGGAGACTGCGACCTGAACGCAGCGCCTTAGACCGCTCGGCCATCCTGACACGCTTGCGTGGTGGGAGCTGACCCGTTGCGGCTACACCCAGCTTGTGGTCTGAATCCCTAACGAAATGTTGATTCGATTCAAACATAGCTCCACATGTTCTGCCAAGCGCTGAAGACTGTAGCTGTTATCCGAAGCCAAAGGACAAAGGACAGTTCTGTCGGAAAAGTGGGATTCGCACCCACACCTCCAGAGGAGACTGCGACCTGAACGCAGCTTTTGGATCTACGCCCTGCAGGCAGGCACCGACACGCTAGCGCTTCGCATTTCAGACCGGTCATCCCGCCGGCCTCGTTGGCGCAGTTAGGCAGCGCGTCAGTCTCATAATCTGAAGGTCGTGAGTTCGAGCCTCACACGGGGCAGCGTGGTGCCTTTTGATAGCTGAGAGCGCTTACACGACAGAGCGGGCTTCTCTGTTCCCGTCCGCCTGCTTGTCTCCTTCGCCTGAGGGAAAAAGGCCACAGCTCATCTGAAGGGTGGACGACACGACATTGCGGGAGAAACTGTGAGTTTCCAGGTAAATTCCCTAAATCCCATCCAGCGACATTGCATTCAGTCCTAGGCCACCCTTTGACATGCAATATAATCGAAATTCAGTGTTCACGCTGGGCTAATGCTGAATGAATGCAGGAATACCATCCCTGTCGTATTCATGTAACATGTGGCGGTGTTCTTGTGAGGTTTTCTTAAGGGTAATATCATGCTGGCATTGGAAATGAAATTCCCTATTAATGGGAAGGCAAGCTTTCGTGAACCTTAAAGCAATGTTGCCTTCATCTTAAGGAAATATTGACTCGATTCTATTACGACTTGACATAGTCTTTCAAGGCATTCTTTAAAAGTGCCTGCAACTTGGTATCGGGGAAGGAGTGACGTCGCACAAACGATAAAACGGAGTAATTCTCAAGTTTAACGGAACGCCCGTCGGCGTTACTGCCACTTTATACTAATTCTGACATCGACTGAAATGTGGTGCTTTGGCAAAGTTAATGCCCTGACACAAGGCAAAGTTGGCAAAGTTACAGCCTTGCAGCTGAAGACCGTAGCAGAAACTTAAGTCTGTCAGAAGTGGGATTCGAACCCACGCCTCCAGGGGAGACTGCGACCTGAACGCAGCGCCTTAGACCGCTCGGCCATCCTGACACGCTTGCGTGGTGGGAGCTGACCCGTTGCGGCTACACCCAGCTTGTGGTCTGAATCCCTAACGAAATGTTGATTCGATTCAAATATAGCTCCACATGTTCTGCCAAGCGCTGAAGACTGTAGCTGTTATCCGAAGCCAAAGGACAAAGGACAGTTCTGTCGGAAAAGTGGGATTCGAACCCACACCTCCAGAGGAGACTGCGACCTGAACGCAGCTTTTGGATCTACGCCCTGCAGGCAGGCACCGACACGCTAGCGCTTCGCATTTCAGACCGGTCATCCCGCCGGCCTCGTTGGCGCAGTTAGGCAGCGCGTCAGTCTCATAATCTGAAGGTCGTGCCTCACACGGGGCAGCGTGGTGCCTTTTGATAGCTGAGAGCGCTTACACGACAGAGCGGGCTTCTCTGTTCCCGTCCGCCTGCTTGTCTCCTTCGCCTGAGGGAAAAAGGCCACAGCTCATCTGAAGGGTGGACGACACGACATTGCGGGAGAAACTGTGAGTTTCCAGGTAAATTCCCTAAATACCATCCAGTGACATTGCATTCAGTCCTAGGCCACCCTTTGACATGCAATATAATCGAAATTCAGTGTTCACGCTGGGCTAATGCTGAATGAATGCAGGAATACCATCCCTGTCGTATTCATGTAACATGTGGCGGTGTTCTTGTGAGGTTTTCTTAAGGGTAATATCATGCTGGCATTGGAAATGAAATTCCCTATTAATGGGAAGGCAAGCTTTCGTGAACCTTAAAGCAATGTTGCCTTCATCTTAAGGAAATATTGACTCGATTCTATTACGACTTGACATAGTCTTTCAAGGCATTCTTTAAAAGTGCCTGCAACTTGGTATCGGGGAAGGAGTGACGTAGCACAAACGATACAACGGAGTAATTCTCAAGTTTAACGGAACGCCCGTCGGCGTTACTGCCACTTTATACTAATTCTGACGTCGACTGAAATGTGGTGCTTTGGCAAAGTTAATGCCCTGACACAAGGCAAAGTTGGCAAAGTTACAGCCTTGCGGCTGAAGACCGTAGCTGTTGTCCGTAGCCGAAACTTAAGTCTGTCAGAAGTGGGATTCGAACCCACGCCTCCAGGGGAGACTGCGACCTGAACGCAGCGCCTTAGACCGCTCGGCCATCCTGACACGCTTGCGTGGTGGGAGCTGACCCGTTGCGGCTACACCCAGCTTGTGGTCTGAATCCCTAACGAAATGTTGATTCGATTCAAATATAGCTCCACATGTTCTGCCAAGCGCTGAAGACTGTAGCTGTTATCCGAAGCCAAAGGACAAAGGACAGTTCTGTCGGAAAAGTGGGATTCGCACCCACACCTCCAGAGGAGACTGTGACCTGAACGTAGCTTTTGGATCTACGCCCTGCAGGCAGGCACCGACACGCTAGCGCTTCGCATTTCAGACCGGTCATCCCGCCGGCCTCGTTGGCGCAGTTAGGCAGCGCGTCAGTCTCATAATCTGAAGGTCGTGCCTCACACGGGGCAGCGTGGTGCCTTTTGATAGCTGAGAGCGCTTACACGACAGAGCGGGCTTCTCTGTTCCCGTCCGCCTGCTTGTCTCCTTCGCCTGAGGGAAAAAGGCCACAGCTCATCTGAAGGGTGGACGACACGACATTGCGGGAGAAACTGTGAGTTTCCAGGTAAATTCCCTAAATCCCATCCAGCGACATTGCATTCAGTCCTAGGCCACCCTTTGACATGCAATATAATCGAAATTCAGTGTTCACGCTGGGCTAATGCTGAATGAATGCAGGAATACCATCCCTGTCGTATTCATGTAACATGTGGCGGTGTTCTTGTGAGGTTTTCTTAAGGGTAATATCATGCTGGCATTGGAAATGAAATTCCCTATTAATGGGAGGGCAAGCTTTCGTGAACCTTAAAGCAATGTTGCCTTCATCTTAAGGAAATATTGACTCGATTCTATTACGACTTGACATAGTCTTTCAAGGCATTCTTTAAAAGTGCCTGCAACTTGGTATCGGGGAAGGAGTGACGTCGCACAAACGATAAAACGGAGTAATTCTCAAGTTTAACGGAACGCCCGTCGGCGTTACTGCCACTTTATACTAATTCTGACGTCGACTGAAATGTGGTGCTTTGGCAAAGTTAATGCCCTGACACAAGGCAAAGTTACAGCCTTGCGGCTGAAGACCGTAGCTGTTGTCCGTAGCCGAAACTTAAGTCTGTCAGAAGTGGGATTCGAACCCACGCCTCCAGGGGAGACTGCGACCTGAACGCAGCGCCTTAGACCGCTCGGCCATCCTGACACGCTTGCGTGGTGGGAGCTGACCCGTTGCGGCTACACCCAGCTTGTGGTCTGAATCCCTAACGAAATGTTGATTCGATTCAAATATAGCTCCACATGTTCTGCCAAGCGCTGAAGACTGTAGCTGTTATCCGAAGCCAAAGGACAAAGGACAGTTCTGTCGGAAAAGTGGGATTCGCACCCACACCTCCAGAGGAGACTGCGACCTGAACGCAGCTTTTGGATCTACGCCCTGCAGGCAGGCACCGACACGCTAGCGCTTCGCATTTCAGACCGGTCATCCCGCCGGCCTCGTTGGCGCAGTTAGGCAGCGCGTCAGTCTCATAATCTGAAGGTCGTGAGTTCGAGCCTCACACAGGGCAGCGTGGTGCCTTTTGATAGCTGAGAGCGCTTACACGACAGAGCGGGCTTCTCTGTTCCCGTCCGCCTGCTTGTCTCCTTCGCCTGAGGGAAAAAGGCCACAGCTCATCTGAAGGGTGGACGACACGACATTGCGGGAGAAACTGTGAGTTTCCAGGTAAATTCCCTAAATACCATCCAGCGACATTGCATTCAGTCCTAGGCCACCCTTTGACATGCAATATAATCGAAATTCAGTGTTCACGCTGGGCTAATGCTGAAGGAATGCAGGAATACCATCCCTGTCGTATTCATGTAACATGTGGCGGTGTTCTTGTGAGGTTTTCTTAAGGGTAATATCATGCTGGCATTGGAAATGAAATTCCCTATTAATGGGAAGGCAAGCTTTCGTGAACCTTAAAGCAATGTTGCCTTCATCTTAAGGAAATATTGACTCGATTCTATTACGACTTGACATAGTCTTTCAAGGCATTCTTTAAAAGTGCCTGCAACTTGGTATCGGGGAAGGAGTGACGTCGCATTGCTGACCCATTGCGGCTACACCTACAGGCAAGGACAGAGAAGCTAGTTCTTCGCTGTTCAGACCGGTCAACCCACCGGCCTCATTGACGCAGTTGGGCAGCGTGTCAGTCTCATAATCTGAAGGATCCCTTCCGCCTGCTTGTCCCTTTTCTCCCGAGTCAAAAGGCCACAGCTCCTCTGGAGGGCGTGCGACATGATGTTTTGTGAGAAACTGTGAGGTTCCAGGTAAATTCCCTGACTTCCACCCAGTCCTAGACCAACCGTTGATATACAGTGTAATCGAAATTCAGTGTTGATGCTGGGCTAATGCTGAATGAATGCAGTAATAGCATTCATAATCATGTAACATGTGGCCGTGTCCTTGTGAGGCTTTCTTGAGGTTAGTATAATGCTGGCATTCGATGAAATGAAATTACATGTCATTGGGAAGACAAGCTTTCGTAAACCTAAAGGCCCGGACACACCAAGCCTAATAGTCTGTGGCCTTCATCCTGTAGTGCCACAAACTGTAAGCAGACAGAGAATGCACATTTTCTGCTGTCATGCAGGTGGCCCGGATAGCTCAGTCGGTAGAGCATCAGAGTTTTAATCTGAGGGTCCAGGGTGATAAGCTGTCAGTTTGCTGAGGCCTCCCCTCATGACCTGAATTAAGTACATGCAGCGCTGTTTGCTAAAGTAGCATACTTTGCAGGCATCCTATCATATGCACACTGCTGGTATGGATACAGTCAGTTTTGACTGCAAGAGATGAGGTAATTTGATGTCTTTGATTGTTTACGGCACTCCCATTTTCCTGTTTCAGCATAAAAGCGGCATTTTGCTTGTCAGAAATACATGCTCTGTTTTAATGTTACTTTAAATTGGGGTAGAACTAAATGAATGGCAAAGCTCAGCATTTTTTTGGCAACTCCCTTCCGTCACCTCGCATACCCCAGTTTGAGAACAAGTGCTATAGAGTGTCCCACAAAAGTGAGTACACCCCTCACACAAATTTAGTATATTGTCTTAAGGGATAATACTATAGAAATTTAACTTGGATATATTTTATAGTCAGTGTGCAGCTTGTATAGCAGTATAGATTTACTGTCCTATGAAAATAACTCAGCATACAGCCATTATTGTCAAAATAGCTGGCAACAAAAGTGAGTACACCCTAAGTGAACTTGTCAAAACTGTGTCCAAAGTGTCAATATTTTATGTTAGCACCATTGTTATCCAGCACTGCCTTAATCCTGCAAGGCATGGAATTGACCAGAGCTGCACAGGTTGTTGCTGGGATCCTCTTCCATATAATGGCATCACATAGCTGCAGTACATTAGACACATTGTGCTTCTCTACCTTCCATCTGAGGATGCCCCACAGGGTTCAGGTCTGGAGACAAACTTGGCCACTCATTCACCTTCAGCTTCCTCAGCAAGGCGGCTATCATTTTGGTGGTGTGATTGGGATCGTTATCATGGAAAACTGCCGATCTGCCTGGTTTCTGGAGGGAAGGCACCGTGTTCTGCTACAGAATGTACAGTACATAATGGACTCCATGTTTCCCTCAATGAACTGCAACTCCCCAGAACCAACAGCACTCATGCAGCCCCAGACCATGATGCTACCACCACCATGCTTGACTGTAGGCAAGACACAGTTTTCTTGGTACTCTTAACCAGGGCATCACCACACATGCTGGACACCATCTGAGTTGATCTTATAGTCTCATCAGACCACAGAACATGGTTCCAGTTATTCATGCTCATGGACAGGTTGTCTTCAGCAAACTGTTTGCGGGCTTTCTTATGAGCCAGCTTCAGAAGAGGCTTTCATGTGGGATGACGCCTGTGCAAACTGACTTTTAGCACTGTGCAGCGTATGGTGTGAGCACTGACAAACTGACCTTTTACTTCTGCAACCTTTAAAGCAAAGCTGGCAGCACTCATGCATCTGTTTTTTTTTTTTTTTTTTTTTTTTTGAAGCCAGGTTCTGCACTTGATGCACAGAACAGTCAAGCAGACAAAAACATAAACATAATGAATAGGACATGTGGCTTTACATGGCTAAACAACATACTGCTGTTATCACTTAGGGTGTACTCACTTTTGTTGCCAGCTATTTTGGCAATAATGGCTGTATTTTTAGAGGACAGTAAATCTATACTGCTATACAAGCTGGACACTGACTACTCTAAAATATATCCAAGTTTCATTTCTATAGTATTATCCCTTGGGAAGATATACTAAAATGGTTGCTGAAATGTAAGAGGTGTACTTACTTTTGTGAGATACTGTATGTTTCTCATCCCCCACCCAATTTTTGTATTATTGTTTGTTGACAATGAAACAGAAAAAGGGGGTTTGGAGCGTTTTGGGATTTTTAAAATCCAAATACTGGTTAATGGCTGGTAAGCAATATTTTGGCCTGTGCATTTTCTCAGTTCGGTTGCTGTTGGCAAGTGATTTTTTTGTAATCTTGTTTGCTTTCCTCCTGCTTTGTTGTTCATGTCTTACTTTCTTTAGTCGTAAAGAAATGTTTTTTGAGGAAAACATTTCAGGATTTCTCTCCATATAGTGGACTTCTATGGTGCCCCCAAGTTTGAACTTCCAAAATGCAGTTTAAATGTGGCGTCAAAGGGCTTTTAATGATCCCAGCCGAGGAAGAAGTTTATTATCTAGCGAAACGATCAGATATATACTTTTTAATCTCAAATGCTTGTCTTGCTGAGCTAGACAAGACTTTGAGGTTAAAAAGTATATAATTTGTAATTTTTTTTTTTTTTTTTTAGAAAATAACATTGTTTGCTAAATAAAACCCTTCTTTCCTTGGCTGCGATCATTTAGAGCCCTTTGAAGCTGCATTTTAGAAGTTCAAACCATATAAATCCTGAATGCTTTACTCAAAAAACATAATTTCCTTACGACTGAAGAAAGAAGGACATGAACATCTTGGATGACAAGTGTGTGAGTACATTATCTGTAAATTTTTGTTCTGAAATGTGCATTTCTCAAATCTCTCACAATTGTGATTTTCATGCTGCCCAAATGTGGTTTACATACATGACACTATTAATCTTAGTTAAAAATTACAGAAGTTTCCCCCAAAATCCCAAGCATACCTTTACGTCTATGTAATGCTGCATTTAAAAAAAAAAAAAACCTTGATTCCAAGTTTTCAATGAGGAATTAAAACAGTAGTCAAACATCAAACACTTCAAACATCCCCAGTAGAACACATTTTGATGTTTTCACATATCCAAGACTTTCTATAAATGTAAACTGGGGTGTCAAGCTCAGCTCTGCAGAGTTTAACTCCAATTCTAACTGAACACACCTGAATCATGGTCTTCAAGGTTAACTTATTAGAGGTGTGTTGGAGCTTTACTCTGCAGGACTGTGACTCTCCAGAATAAATGCCAGATCTGGGCCATTGTTGCACTCTGTTCTACTGTTGCTTTTAAACAGGGGTTAACTTGTATTTGTCTCTTTTTAGAACTGGTGGTGCCCAGAATGGAGAGTGAAGTACTAGATGAAATGCAAGATGAAGATCAGTATTTTATAACTGGACGAGAATCAATTAGTTGCTCTCAGACAGAAAATACTTCAAGTAAAACTCATTTCACCTGCCAGTATTGTGGAAAGAGTTTCAGTCAACATGGAAACCTTATAGTCCACTTGAGGATTCACACTGGAGAGAAGCCTTTTACCTGCCAACAGTGTGGAAAACATTTCAGTGAACATGGAAATCTTAAAGTCCACATGAGGATTCACACTGGAGAGAAGCCTTTTACCTGCCAACAGTTTGGAAAACATTTCAGTGAACATGGAAATCTTAAAGTCCACATGAGGATTCACACTGGAGAGAAGCCTTTCACCTGCCAAGAGTGTGGAAAATCTTTCACTAAAAAAGCAGCCCTCAAAAGCCACATGAACGTCCACACAGGTGAAAAGCCCTTCACATGCCCTCTGTGTGGAAAACATTTCAGTCAACAAGGAAGCATTAACAGGCACATGAGAACTCACACTGGAGAGAAGCCGTACCTTTGCAAACTTTGTGGAATAGGTTTTACAACCAAACCAAACCTTGAGTATCACATGAACATTCACACTGGTGAGAAGCCATATGCATGCGATCAGTGTGAAAAGAAGTTCAGTCATAAGGGAACCCTTAAAAAGCACATGGTGGTTCACTCAGGAGCTCCCTCTCTCAGTTTTATATGCCATCAGTGTGGAATGAGTTTCTCAGACAGTGATCATTTTAAAAATCATGTAACATCTCACACTGGAGAGAAGCCGTTCATGTGCAATCACTGTGGAAAAACTTGCTCAAACAAGACAAACCTAAATCTACACATGAGAATTCATACTGGAGAGAAGGATTATATCTGCCCTTATTGTGGAAAGACTTTCAGATTTAGAGGAAACCTTCGGGCTCACATGAGAGTTCACAGTGAAGAAAAACCTTTTAGTTGCCTTTCATGTGGAAAGAGTTTCACACTTAAAGGAAACCTTACCGCTCACATGAGGCTTCACACTGGAGACAGACCTTCTGCAACATAAGTTTCACATATCAGAGAAACCTGAAAGATAATTTGCAAACGCATTCTGGAAACACACTGACAAGTTTAGAAGGAGCAATTTTTAAAATCACTCTGAAGGCGGCGCAATGGAATAATTTTTGTCTATATGTGATTTTGCCATCACATATAGACCTAGAACAGTTATGTATAAACAAGACCGTATTTCTGTTTTTGTACGTAAATAGTTTCAAATAGCTCTGCAGATATAAAATGGCACCAGAAAAAAGTTCTACTTCAAAGATTTTTTGCCTGAAATAGCAAAAATAATTTGAAGGCTGAAATTATTGACTGAAACCGTGACAAATATTAAATATAAATTCTCAAGTGAGTTATGTTGTGTGTACGTAAAAGTTCCTTCTTACTGAACTGTCCACTTGTGCCAAGAAATAGTGGGCTAACAAGTCTGGCATGAATTTCAACAAGTACAGTGGGGCAAATAAGTATTTAATACACTGCCGATTTTTCAAGTTTTCCCATTTACAAATAATGGTAAAATCTGTAATTTTCAATATAGGTACACCTCAACTGTGAGAGACAGAATCTAAAACAAATCCAGTCACATTGTTTAATTTTTAAATAATTAAGTTCCATTTTATTGCATGAAACACGTCTATGATACACTAGAAAAATAGAACTTAGTATTTGGTTTACAGTTACAGAGGTCAGATGTTTTCTGTAGTTCTTGACCAGGTTTGCACACACTGCAGCGGGGATTTTGTCCCACTCCTCCATACAGGTCTTCTGCAGATCTTTCAGGTTTTGGGACTGTAGCTTGGGCAACAGGCCCTTACTGAGGGAAGGTTGTTGTTGCCCAAAATCTTGTGATACATGGCCCCATCCATCCTCCCCTCAATACGGTGCGGTCGTCCTGTCCACTTTGCAGAAAAACACCCCCAAAGCATGATGTTTCCTCCCCCATGCTTTTTGGTGTTCTTTGGATTGTACTTATCCTTCTTCTTCCTCCAAACACGGCATGTGGAGTTTATACCAAAGAATTATATTTTGGTCTCATCTGTCCACATGACCTTCTCCCATGCCTACTCCAGGATCATACAGATGGTCTTTGGCAAACTTCAGACGGGCCTGGACATGTGCTGACTTGAACAGGGAGACCTTGCACACGCTGCAGGATTACAATCCATGACGGTGTAGTGTGTTACTAATGGTAACCGATGAGACTGTGGTCCCAGCTCTCTTCAGGTCACTGACCAGGTCCTCCCGTTTAGTTCTAGGGTGATCCCTCACCTTTCTCAGGATCATTGATTGTCCCTAGTGTCCTTAGACAGCTCTTTGGTCTTGCCCATAGTGGAGAGGTTGGAGTCTGATTGAGTGTGTGGACAGGTGTCTTTTATACAGGTAACAAGTTCAAACAGATGCAATTACTACAGGTAATGAGTGGAGGATAGGAGGGCTTCTTAAAGACAAACTAACAGGTCTGTGAGAGATAGAATTCTTGCTAGTTGGTAGGTGATCAAATACTTATTTCATGCAATAAAAGGGAAATTAATTATTTAAAAATCATACAATGTGATTTTCTTTTTTTTTTTTTCTTTTTTTTGAGATTTTGTCTCTCACAGTTGAGGCATACCTACGACTTAATCGGCGAAAAAACTGTGCTGTTCAGACTACATGACATCCTGTCTGTCATTAGGTCATTGTGCTTTTCACACTACGTGACACAATGTAAATGATCCGCAACAGTGGGTCACACACTACTGCTAACACTAAGCTGACAACAACTCTGTCGCCCAATGGGCAAGTTTCCATCCAGTTTTTTGCAATGTTTTGTTATTGACAAAGAGAATATGCATTAAAAAACTGTAAAATTTGCTGTCTCCATCCAACGGGCTTTTTACCAAAAAAACTGTGCTGGATGATGATATCCCTAAAAAATGCAATTGTTGCATAGCTGTTTCCGTTAATAATTTCACCTATCGCACAAAATACATAGGCTTGAAACAAAACTGTATTATATAGGCTATTATTTAATTGTATAAGCCAACATGAAACTCATGATTATAATAATAAATAATAATAATAAAAATGTATTATTTATTTTTTATTTATTTAGCAATATACATAAACAGGTGAAGTTGTGTTATGATTATTTTTCTGATTAACTTTAAATTAAAATTATGTGGCTGTTGTAATGTTTTGACCAATCAGACACACTATTATTTGTTACTTATAACAAATAATCTTTAAAACCAACAAGCCAGGTATATGTTGGAATTCTGGAAACAACCCTTGAAAGCGACTAACATCCAAAAGGAGCTCAGTCACCAGGGCAACCATCTGATGACACCAGTTTTACGACACAAAGAAATGCAGGCAGAAAAACTTTTCCTATTCTTTCCTATAGGAAAGACTTTATGCTCATAGAAATGGACTCGTCCCTAATTCATAGGAAAACTTCTTTGAATGAACACACAAATCCTTTAGGTCATTGTGTGTACTATAACTATCTTGTATAATGTCTTTGGAATTGTATTTTTTTATTGTATGTATGCTTAATGCGTGAAGCACTAGTCAATGTGACCTACCTATAACTATGTGTCTCCTATCAAACTAATGCTCATTTAATGATGCACACTTTGGTGAATGCCACCTCCTCATAGAATGCCATGTGTGTTCGTACTTTAATCCAAATATAAAATGCCACAACCATTCGAACCATGCTTTCAGACAAATGGTCATAAAACCCACATTATTTACAACCTCCCGTTTGTAAATTCAGCCTTTTTCATTGGTCAAGTCCATCCTGAGAGGCGTGACTCTTCCTAGACTTTAAAAGGCTCCTCCACAGTTCTGTCTGTCTCTTCTGAAAAATCTTGATTGCTGTCTGTGTGAGAGAACTCACATGACCCAGAGCGGGCCTCAACATACAGAGCCGTGTGTGGTCTCCCCAACCTGGGAAGATGGCTCTCGACTACACAAAGTCAGACTGATACCGCTGGAGTTTGTTGCCCTCAACCCTGGAACTTATCATCATGGAAATGTCAATGATCAGACACTTCTCTCTCTTTACTCCTGGCCGTCCCTGTACCCCCATCTCTGAATTCTGGTCTGTAGTCCTTCAGAACTGCTTACTCAGGAGAGAGGACTCTCCTAACCACAACAGAGTTTCAAGAAATTGCAACCTCGTCATCAAATGGAACCATCCAGAACTACTTCAGAGGCTTCACAAGACTCTTGTTTAACAGCTAAGTCAAATGCAAGTATCGTTCCTTCCACTAAACAGAGGTTTTGTGTAAGCTATTGTATACTGTGCTTTGAGATAGAAACTGATGGTTCTTTCAGATGGTCAACTCAGCCTCATACCCCTTTCCTTGTCTGTTTCTAGCCATCACCTCTCACCCTTCCTAGATACCATGTATGTGTGATTTGCGTCTGTACGTGTTCGTTTAGACTAGTTATGTGTTAGTCCTTAGATAATAAAACTCTTCTGCGCAAATTACGTGAGTCTCTGATTCTGCCTTGCAAATTGATGTCCCTTTACGATTTAAGATTAAGCTACATGCTCTAATGCATTAATACTGTAAGAATGTTATTTGTCTGTGGCCAATATGAAATTGATTTGAAATTACTCAAATGTTCGCTGGACAAATGGATTAGTCGATGGCGAGTTAATCCCGTTACAGTTACTACTGACGGTTGATATAAATAATTGTAATTAATCATAATTAATTGTAATTATTTATATATATTTTCCTTTTGAGCTAAATTTGCTACACTGTGATCCATTAAAAATACCTACATTGGTTTTCTAAGTATTAATTTTATACACGCAAAAAAAAAACAGCATTAACAACTGAACCTGAGTATTATCATTATCACATTATCTTAACAACAATGGATGATATTAAACCAACTTGAAAAATTTGTGTTCATTTAACATGAACGGATTACATTCACTAAACATGATCTAAAAACTAATTTTTAACTTGAATTAATGTTTTTTATTGAACAGAAGTTAAAGTTAATGAGATAATTAGTAATTAGTTAAGTGATGATTGATCATTATTGAAGACACCTGATGTTAACAAGCAGAATCCCCAAAGGAGAAAATCTAAAAAATTTTAAGAAACCATTACAGTGGTCAGTGTTTGCATTAGTTGGTCTCTTGACCCTTACATCTTTAACATTAGATCTTGCTGGGCTGCTTTGTTTGGGAGAAAACAACCAGACAAGCCAAGACCACAAGTCATCAGGGGATGAAAATTGGGATGGTGTTCTTTGGATTGTACTTATCCTTCTTCTTCCTCCAAACACGGCATGTGGAGTTTATACCAAAGAATTATATTTTGGTCTCATCTGTCCACATGACCTTCTCCCATGCCTACTCCAGGATCATACAGATGGTCTTTGGCAAACTTCAGACGGGCCTGGACATGTGCTGACTTGAACAGGGAGACCTTGCACACGCTGCAGGATTACAATCCATGACGGTGTAGTGTGTTACTAATGGTAACCGATGAGACTGTGGTCCCAGCTCTCTTCAGGTCACTGACCAGGTCCTCCCGTTTAGTTCTAGGGTTTGCATTAGTTGGTCTCTCATAACCATGATGGTTATGGTTTAATGTAATCATTGCTTGACCTGAATCATTGAACTCAATTTAGAGTCAAATCTCTGAGTTATTTTCCATTAAAGGAACTGTAACTCAGAGATAAGTTTCTAAAAGTGTTCAGTCAAATAACTGTTGTAAATATTTAGTCTCATGAGTCCACAACAAACAATACTCTCCATCTATTGTTAAAATATACTTTGGAAGAATTTCTCACAAATTAAAACTTGTTTGTTTAGACACACACAGACATCAAGAACCAGCGTATGAATCTCAGCAACGGTGACAAATGATGTATTCAGATAAACATATCAACTCTGAACATCACAAAACAAGTTATTAAAAAGTCACATAAAAACAACAAAAACAAATGAAAATAGTAAGAATAAAATAAATTATGAAGACAATTCAGCCCATAATTTATTCATGCCGCAATGCATGATGGGAATCATGGATGAGTTCTGATTGGCTACAACATACTTTTTCTGATGGTCACCATTGTTGTGATTCTCACACTGATTCTTCATGTTTGTGTGTCTTAATAAAACTATTTTTTTTTTTTTTTTACATATCTGTCTGACTATATATGCGACTCTCAATTATAGAGTTTATGTAACCAGTGATAAAACCCATGGTCTATTACTTCACAAACATTTCTTGAAAACATGATTGCCTTTAGTCTGGTGTGTCTGGCTGTTATAACACTGCTACAGCAGCCAAACAAAATCTGCTTTTACAAACGTTAAACTCAAGACCCCAACTAATGCAAACACTGACCACTGTAATGGTTTCCTAAAAAATGTGATTTTCTCATTTGGTGATTCTGCTTATTAACATCAGGTGTCTTCAATAATGATCAATCATCACTTAATTAATCACTAATTATATCATTAACTTTAACTTCTGTTCAATAAAAACCATTAATTCAAGTTAAAAATTTGTATTTAGATCATGTTTAGTGAATGTAATCTGTTCATGTTAAATGAAAACAAATTTTTCAAGTTGGTTTAATATCATCCATTGTTGTTAAGATAATGTGGTGGAATCACATGGAAACACTGTCCATGATTAAATCATGTTCAACCAAAGTGCTATTTTTTTGAGTGCAGCAGTATGTTGTTTAACCATGCAAAGCTACATGTCCTATTCATCATGTTTCTGTTTTTGTCTGCTTGACAGGACAATACAAAGTTGTGTATCTTGTACTAGAGCAGGTAAAAGTACCTCATGGCAGAACTCTCTGAGAATTACAGAATTAGAAATGTTGCTCTCCACAAAGATGGCCAAGGCTATTAAAGGTTCAGTAACACCCTGAAACCAAGTTACACTACACTGGTCAGGGTCATACAGAGGTTTTCAAAGATGGGTTTCATTCGGAACATGCCTTGCAAGGGTAGATCAACGAAGCTGAGCACTCGTTCTGTGCGTCAGGTGCAGAACTTGGCTTCAAAAAACAGATGCATGAGTGCTGCCAGCATTGCATTAAAGGTTGCAGAAGTAGAAAGTCAGCTTGTCAGTGCTCACACAATATACATAGGCGTCGTCCCAGAAGGAAGCCTCATCTGAAGCTGGCTCACAAGAAAGCCCACAAAGAGTTTG
Organism: Garra rufa; assembly: GCF_049309525.1. Taxonomy (NCBI): domain Eukaryota; kingdom Metazoa; phylum Chordata; class Actinopteri; order Cypriniformes; family Cyprinidae; genus Garra; species Garra rufa. The sequence goes on from NW_027394277.1 coordinate 7,629,754, forward strand.
TTGAAGACAACCTGTCCAAGAGCATAAATTACTAGAACCATGTCCTGTTTTCTGATGAGACTAAGATGAACTTGTTTGGCTCAGATGGTGTCCAGCATGTGTGGCGATGACCTGGTGAGGAGTACCAAGAAAATTGTGTCTTGCCTACAGTCAAGCATAGTGGTGGTGCATCATGGTCTGGGGTGATGGGGTGGCCAAGTATGTCTCCAGACCTGAACCTAAGCAGCTGAGGGGCATCCTCAAGCAGAAAGTGGACAAGCACCATATGTCTGCCAAATGCCTAAATGTAAATGTAAATGTCTAATGTCCAGCAGCTCTGGTCAATTCCACGCCCAGGATGATTAAGGCACTGCCATATAACAATGGTGCTAACACAAAATATTGACACTTTGGACAAGTTTACTTAAGGTGTACTCACTTGCCAGCTATTTTAACAATAATGGTTGTATGTTCATTTTCAATCTATACTGCTATACAAGCTGTGCATAGACTACTCTAAAATATAATAAATATTCATTTCTATAGTATTGTCCCTTGAGAAGATATACTAAAATGGTGGCTGAAATGTGAGGTGTGTACTCATTTTTGTGACATACTGTATATTACTAATATTTAAAATGTACATTATACTAATACTACTACCATTGACAAATTAATAAAACTTAGGCACAGTCACAATATTTCTTTCAGGTTTTAATTTGAATACTAAATCCCCATTACTTGCCAAATTTAATTAATTAAATGATTAATTAATTTTATGCCTTTATTTGATAAATAGAAAAATGTAAATACACAATGCAGAATTTCTGAGGAAAAAAACAAACAAAACAAACCTATTGTAAGAGTAAATGAAAGCCATTTGTATGCATTCAAAGAATTAGAATTATTTAATTAACCAAGAAAAAAGTACATTTCATAGGGCTCTTAACATGTAATTTTTGTTAAACCTTTAATAAATTAATGTTAAATAGTATAGATTTTCATGATTTTAATTAATTAGCCATATTTTTTTTATTGATACAATTTTATTTAACCATAAAAAAATTTAAAAGCAGTCAATAAAAAATTTAACAGAAAAAAAAACAATTTTGAAAAAAAAAAAAAAAAAAAAAAAACTTTCATAGGGCCAACTGAACAAACATACAGTCACAGGACATTTAACACAACATTAGGAAAACAAATACTACATTCATTCTCAAAAAGCATAACTCTGAATCGCATTATCACACTTTTTTTCTTTGTCCAAACTCTGAGCAATTTCCCTCCAGCAATTATTGCACATTTGGCTGCCTTTATATTGTTTTAAAGAAGGATTGTGTTGGTACGGGATGCGACAAACTTCTTCAAATGTGCCAAAAGTATAATATAGGCTTAAAGGTTTAGTTCACCCAAAAATTAAAATTCTGTCATTAATTACTCACCCTCATATTGTTTTAAACCTGTAAGACTTTCTTTCATCTTTGGAACACATTTTAAGATATATTTTAAGATGTCTCAGACTCTCCCATAGACAGCAAGGGTACTACCACGTTAAAAGCCCAGAAAAGTACCAAGACGATCGACAAAGTAGTTCATGGGAAATCAGTGGTTCAACTGTAATTTTAGGAAGCTACGAGAATAATTTTTTGTGCAAATAAAACTAAAATAAAGACTTTATTCCACATTTTCGTCTCTAATGCATCACTTGTCGATGCACTTTCACAAGTATACTCAGACACATTCGTGTGGTGCCACTGATGCAAATCATTAGATTTCAATAGCTTTTATACAGCATGAGTCTCTCCACATGTAACATGTTCCTCATCATAATGCTGGATCTGGGTCAGTGCTGGTGCTGCCACGCGCATCGTGGGACTCTCATCAACTTGCATCCACAAGTGACGCAGTAGAGATGAAAATATTAGAATAAAGTTTTTGTACAATTACAGTTGGACCATTGATGTCACATGGACTACTAAGTACTTTTCTGTGTCTTGATCGTGGTAGAACCCTTGCTGTTTATGAGAGAGTCAGAGACCTCTGGGATTTCGTCAGCAATATTTTAAATTGTGTTTTGAAGATGAACGAAGGTCTTTGTTTTTGGGTGAACTAACCCTTTAAGGCTTCTATCTTGTGTGAATTCTAATGAGGCAGTCATGGCCTAAGATGGTAAGAGAGTTGGGCTTGTAACCTGAAGGTCGTTGTTCGATTCCCACACCGGCAGGAATTGAAGGTGGGGATTGTGAACGAACAGCACTCTTTACACTTTCAATACCATGACTGAGGTGCCCTTGGATGAGTTCAATTTTGAGTATGGGTCAACTATTTCCACAGTTTGCAGGTGTAAGGCTTCTCTCCAGTATGGATTCTCATGTGGGTTATAAGGGCTCCTTTTTGATTGAAACTATCTCTACAGTTTGCAGGTGTAAGGCTTTTCTCCAGTGTGAATTCTCATGTCTGTTAAGGCTTCCTTTCTGAGTGAAACTTAGTCCACATTGAGGGCAGGTGTAAGGTTTCTCTCCAGTGTGAATTTTCATGTGGGCTTCAAGATTTCTCTTTAGGGAGAAACTCTTTCCACAATGTTGGCAGGTGTAAGGCTTGACTCCGTTATGGATTCTCATGTGGGTTATAAGGGCTCCTTTTTGATTGTAACTATTTCCACACAGTTTGCAGGTGTAAGGCTTTTCTCCGGTGTGAATTCTCATGTGCCTGCTAAGGGTTCCATTTTGAGTGAAACTTAGTCCACATTGAGAGCAGGTGTAAGGTTTCTCTCCAGTGTGAATTCTGTTGTGCCTATTAAGAGTTCCTCTTCTTGTGAAACGTTTGGTACATTGTTGGCAGCTGAAATCTCTCCTTCCAGTGTGAGCGCTCATGTGGGCTTTGAGGTTTCTCTGTTGAGAGAAATTCTTTCCACACTGATGGCAGGTGTAAGGCTTCTCTCCAGTGTGAATTCTTAAATGGATTTCAAGGCTTTCTTTATTTGTGAAAATTGTTCCACACTGTTGGCAGATGAAATTACTTCTAGATCCTTTCTTTTGAGCTCTCTTTTGTGTAGTCTCTTTAGTTTGTGAGCAACCAAACACATTTTCTCCAGTGAAATCATGTTTCTTGTACTGATATTTGTCTTCTATTTCATTTAGTTCTTCACTTTCCTCTTTCAGCAGCATCAGGTCTAAAGCAGAAAGAGACCAATACAAGTTAATCCCCTGCTCTACAAGTTTTGCATGTCTCTTATTTAACACACCTGTCTAATGGTTAGAGAGTCGGGCTTGTAACCCGAAGGTCGCTGGTTTGATTCTCGCACCAGCAGGAATTGAAGGTGGGGATTTTTAACGAACAGTGCTCTTTCTACCATCTATATACCTTTTTCCTGAACACAGAAGTAAGTCCGACTCTTAACTGAAAGAATGCTTTGCATTTCCGGTCTGCATTGTTTCTAGTCAAATTAGGGTATATTCCGAGCTAATAAACTAATGTTAAACCTATTAAAATGTTTTTAAAAAGCACATGGCTCCATAGCGCCATCACTTGGCAATGTTGCAATGACCGTCATTTGTCAGTGCCTCACTTTAATGAGTGTGTAGACGACACGAAGCAGCGGAAGGTAGCTACATTAAAAACACATGGACGCTATTTGAATGGGTTCCTATGGAAACCGGAACAGAAAAGCATTCAATCTGACGTTAGAATTCGTAATGGCGGCGCTCATCGTTTTCTCAGGAAAAAGGTCTATACCATGACTGAGGTGCCCTTAAATAAGGCACCGGAAACCTAATTGTGTTTGTTCACTTCTCACTGCTGTGTGTGTGCACTTGGATGGGTTAAATGCAGAGCACCAATTTCGAGTATGGGTCACCGTATTTTTGATTTTCATTTTTGGGTGAACTAAGTCTTGAATATCTGACTGTTAGCACTGTGCTTATGTAAATGAAGCAATCTTATCAAACACAAGTATAGAGTAGAGATGCACCAATTGACTGGCTAGTGATCGAAATCGGCCAATTTTTTGCATGATCGGCCCGGATCGTGACCGTAGTCAAATAATAAAGTGGGGAAACAACCACAAAAACGTTCGGAACAACAAATCTAACAAGACACTTAAAACACCATCACTCAGCTGAATATGCATCTCTCTTAGCTAACACACCTGATTCAGATGACCAACTCATTAGAAGTAAGCTCCTTGAATGAACTGTGTTCCGATTGACATGGTCCCTGAATAGTGTACAGTCGTGGCCAAAAGTTTTGAGAATGACACAAATATTAGTTTTCACAAAGTTTGCTGCTAAACTGCTTTTAGATCTTTGTTTCAGTTGTTTCTGTGATGTACTGAAATATAATCAAAGGCTTTTATCGACAATTATTACACGGCTCTTTGGAATGCTTGATTCTGATTGGTCAGTTGAGACATTTGCAGGTTCGTTCTTTTCAAATAATCACCGCTCCAAAGTAATAACGCATAGCCGGTACTACTTGTATGTTTAAAATCCCTCCGTGCCAACAAAGATTACCGTTTGGCGCCATCTTGTGACAAACACTGGACAACCACAATTAACAATGGAAAATTTAGACATTAAACTATTTAAATTGTCTTACTAACTTACATAGTTTGAATGTTAGTCACGAGGTACTATATTGTTTCGGGGAAGGATAAAAATGTTAATTTAAAACAAATATGCCAATAAAAGGTTTCAAATTCATATTCATGTCCAGTTTTTTTCCTCATGTGGCAAGTAGCCGTGGAATAAGCGGGATAATGTACAGGCAGCCTGTAGTTATCGCGAAATAAGCCCCTTCAGTGTGATACAAGACCCTGATCACACTGTCGGGGCTTATTTCTGCGATAACTACCGGCTGCCTGTACATTATCCCTTACTTACATGACATTTATGCAAAGAGTCAGTATTTGCAGTGTCGGCCTTTCTTTTTCAGGACCTCTGCAATTCGACTGGGCATGCTCTCAACTAACTGGAAAATGCATTGTTCTTCACCAAACTGTTGTTGGATTGTTGGAAGAAGTTGCTGTTGGAGGGTGTTTTGGTACCATTCTTTATTCATGGCTGTGTTTTCGGGCAAAATTGTGAGTGAGCCCACTCCCTTGGATGAGAAGCAACCCCACACATGAATGGTCTCAGGATGCTTTACTGTTGGCATGACACAGGACTGATGGTAGCGCTCACCTTTTCTTCTCCGGACAAGCCTTTTTCCAGATGCCCCAAACAATCGGAAAGAGGCTTCATCTGAGAATATGTCTTTGCCACAGTCCTCAGCAGTCCGTTCGCCATACTTTTTGCAGAAGATCAATCTGTCCCTGATGTTTTTTTTGGAGAGAAGTGGCTTCTTTGCTGCCCTTCTTGACACCAGGCCATCTTCCAAAAGTCTTGGCCTCACTGTGCGCACAGATGCGCTCACACCTGCCTGCTGCCATTCCTGAGCAAGCTCTGCACTGGTGGCACTCCGATCCCACAGCTGAATCCTCTTTAGGAGACCATCCTGGGGCTTGCTGGACTTTCTTGGACGCTCAGAAGCCTTCTTAACAATGCAGTGGAAAGGTTTTTTTCGGGATTAGGTTAATTTTCATGGCGAAGAAGGACTATGCAATTCATCTGATCACTCTTCATAACATTCTGGAGTATATGCAAATTGCTATTATAAAAACTTAAGCAGCAACTTTTCCAATTTCCAATATTTATGTAATTCTCAAAACTTTTGGCCACGACTGCACATTGCTCCCTACTCTCTGAGCAGGGGAAATCAGTTGAAGTTTACTACACTTCAGAACATTCATTCACATATTTGCGATACGTCACCGCATACAGCGTCTTCACACACAGCTTCAAATTAAACATACTGTATATGCTCACTTCAATCTAATAGTTCACAGCGAGCGTATATGTTCTATTTGAAGGTCATTAAAGCGTGCGAGACGTGAAATTTCATCTGTGTGTAAAGACGCTGTATGTATTGGCAAATATGTGAATGAACGCTCCGAAGTGTAGTACCGCTGGATTAACTGTTGACAAGGCAGAAATGCTTATCTTTATAAAGAAAAATGTGCCATTAATGCTCAAGTAATAGCATTTAGTACTGGCATTGTTATTTCTACCTGTTATTACAGTTATTGTTGTGAGACGATCCTGTAATTAATGTTTAAAAAATTCTTCAATAACAAAATTCATTGAAGAAGAGTACATTTTTGTTAGTAATATTTTATTTATAACTGAAGAAAATATTTTTGTATATGCTTTGATTACAGTTTTTTTTTTTTTTCTGAATTGGCAAAAATCTGAATCGGCAAGTCACACTTTCTGAAAAATCAGAATCGGCCACGAAAGTTGGAGTGGATGCAGTAAGTTTGGACCACAAAATGTTTGTTAACTTGATGTCATTTGACAGTTTACTCACATTTAAGGGTTTTTATACTAAAAGTAAATTTGGCTGGTCAGAAGTACTTGCTTTTTTTAATGTCACTTTAAAAATGTGGGGTACAGTTAATCAAATGCCAAAGCACAGCATTTTGTTTACATACCCCTTCCATCACCTCACAGTTTATATCATTCTAGTGTTAAAATACAGTACCGCCTTTATAACTATGCTCCACTCTGATGCTCCTGATGAGCGGTCATCAATTTATTCACCTGATTGTATTAATATAATTTGAATTATTTTCTATATTTCCTCTCTTTATCTATTTATTTTATATATTTTGTTTTATCTTCTTTCCTGACTGAGTGAGTGTGTCCCAGCACTGGGGTTGCATGAGTTAATGCACTCTCAGGGATGGGTTGCGGCAGGAAGGGCATCCGGCGTAAAACGTGCTAAATCGGCTGTGTGGATCACTCCACTAAAAAAGGGAGCGAGTTGAAAGAGAGAGAAGTTTATGTTCTTCCTAATTTTCCCCTTCTTTTTGGAAAAAAAAAAAAACTACTTTATATAAGATATAAAGGTGTACAACTTAGACATTACAATCAACACCTCACATAAATGCATCTAAATTTAACCTATATGTTTGTTTTTGTTTCTTTTTGTGCTTTATATTTACAGCATTTACATTTTCCCCTTATTTTGTACAGTTTTTCTGTATGGCCTACATGGTCTTGTTCTAAAAATAACCAAAAATAGATATTTTACTAAAAATAAATGATCTCACGAGAAGAATTGCAGGAAAATATATAATCGGTTCCACTTGTACAGTCTCAGTGAGCTTTTATGAGTTTTTACGCATTCGCAGTAAGGCGAATTTAACATTTTCTGACATTTCAGTGTGGATGAGAAACTTTTGGAAAATGCTTGACAACACTAGTGCGGACCACTGATCTATAATAGAGAACTGGATTGCTCATGACGTCATAAAAGTGAAGCCACCGCGCCGCCATATTAGTATTCCCTAGTATTCGCATACATTCTATTGAGTAAATAGGAAATTATAATATTTCATTGAGAAAACATCGCATAACAAGTCAACGTTTTTATATCTGAAGTCTCACTGTACATTTTCACAATGCAAACACCCTAAGCATGTAAACGGTTATTTGTTTACTGTTGGGAATTCCCTCTGCTTATTAAAAATGTACGTTCATAGCCTACATTACAGTCACATACATAGTTAAACATAAACATCGGACGATCTTAGTACAGTTATTCACGGTTTATGTCGTTTTGTTGTTTATATTCGTACAGTAGACTAACTGCATGTTTCAAAAATACTTAACAGTATTCATTTCGAAGCAGGTAATGCTTTGTTCGTTAAATTAATAATTAATTCAACATACACAGCATTTTACTCAGATGGAAACGGTAATGTTAGTAAATCATTACAGAATTTGCTTATCTGAAGAGTCTGAAATAGATGTTGCTCAATCAGGCACATTAAAAATACACAACTCGGAGAATATACCACTGACTACAAATGGTACGGAAAGACAAAAGCTTTATTTCATAGATTTGAATTTCAATACAATGAGCAATATAGTAACAGAGATTTGTATTGTATTATTTACTGTATAATCAAATCAATTTCAGATACTAATACCAGATATATCTCTGTAAGTACGCAGCTGACACACCCACCTGAACGATTTCAATATATCGCTTATCCAGCCTGAAAAGACCATAAACATTCCAGAAAACATCTTAAGTAAAAATGAATTTACATACACATATCCTAAAAACTAATCATGTATGAAAGATACGCTTCAAATTGGGTGATTTTAGGTCAGCAATTTACATGTGACTCAATGGCGCTCTCTGCAGGTAGGGAATAGTAAGATGGCGGATCGAACACTTCCGGTGGCTTCACTGCCTAACGGCAGTTTAGAACGCAATGAGCAATCCAGTCATTATATAGATCAGTGGTGTGGACAGAGAAAATGTTTAAACAAATACTTTTCAGTTGTATGGGAATTAATTAAGATGTAGCTTTAGTGTCCACTGGCGTTTTATTTGATTACCAAATACCTTTAAATGAACAAATGTAGACAGCATGCAGTAGCCAAATATGATTACTCACATTTCAAGGTTTGCTTGAAGTGCTAGAAATCAAATGTTTTTAATATTAGAAGCAGATATTGGGTTTAATTTTACAAAAATAAACTAACTTTCAAATATTGTTTAGGCTAATTCCATATTATTGTTACAACTTAAGTACATGATGCTATAATAACATATGGCCAGTGTGAAAGCAGCGTTAGTATTTGTCATGTGGTCTCAACACTTCTGTCAAATGTCAAAACATTTTTACACTTGTGTGACATTATTCACAAAAACAATTCATTTCAGCTTTGAGAATAAAAAACCAACCTGTTTGTTCCTCAGTATCTTCATGTTTGACTCTGAATGTTTCTTCAATCTTCATGTCTTCACTCTCCTCTTTAATAAAATCCATCTTTCTTTGTTCCTCAGTATCTTCATGTTTGACTTTGAATGTTTCCTCAATCTTCATGTCTTCATTCTCCTCTTTAATAAACTCCATCTTTCTTTGTTCCTCAGTATCTTCATGTTTGACTCTGAATGTTTCTTCAATCTTCATGTCTTCTCTCTCCTCTTTAATAAACGCCATCTTTATAAAAGTGTCACATGGATCTCTGTTGAATCTCCAGGAGTTTTTCTGTGTTTGAACACTCTGTCCTGTTTAAGATGAGAATAATTAATAGAAAGAAAAATCAAAGCAAACTAAATCTAAGATTTAGACAGTCAAAGTGAGAGTTAATAGACTTGATTATAAATATATACAAATTACACAGCCGTTTACATTTAGGTAGGCTATTGTTAATTTACATTTAGTATTTAATTATTTATACATCATATCTAATATATTACCCTTTCATGAACCCATTCTCGGTTGTGATTCACTCGTTTGTGTTTGTTGTTGTCGTTTGTAGTCCGCGTGCCGCTGAATCGAATCACTGAATCATTTCACAAATGATTTGATTCAAATGAATCGGATTCTCAGTTTCTCTCATCACTTCTTATCATCACACGATTGATTCATGATATAGAGAGAGAAATGAGACGCACCTTCTCTGTTACTGAAGGCTATAACGCTTTATTTAAATAACACTAAATAAAACATTACACTATTACATTCAAGAATACTGCATTTATTTTGTATATCGTGTAAAAACGCTTTAATTGATCTAACAGTTGGCATTAATTAAAAACAGAAAACTACAAACCTTTCTTCAGATGAATCACAACAGATGAAGAGCGGGGCGCGTCTTTATGGCGTCACATCACCAGAGCAAATTAAAAGTCCCATTCGTACACCCTTCTCCAAAATCACAAACACATAGAAATGTTGTATATAAAATCGAATTTCGTACCCATATGTTGATGCATTTCCAGTTATTAAAATCGATTATACAAGCAGTGATGTAAAAAAAATGTTTGGTCATTTTTATGTCCAATAATACTAATTTAATGAACAATATACCTTTTTTTTCTTGACTCCTTTTACAGGTGAAAGTTTAACGTTTTAGCTGAAATGGTTGGAAATTTTCAGCGTATATATTCTGGATGAACAATAAATATGTCTTCCATATTAACACGCACATCAGACGTCTGTTTAATGAAAGAGTGCTATCTGTGATGTGCAGAACCGGGATCTGGCAACCTACTGTCGTCATTAATGAAAGTGAAAGTAACTGTTGATATCGTCCTTTTAAACACTTTTTAAAAGACTTTAAAATACAGATATATTTAAATCCTTAATCAAATGGTTTATAAATGCTTAAATAGGAATTTGATAGCGAACTGAGATGCACCTTCTCTGTTACTGAAAGGCTACGTTTTCACTAACACTAAATAAAGCATCACATTTATTTTACATAGCTTGTAAAAACGCTTTATTGATGCAACAATGTCCAAAGAATAAAAAACATTAAAACCACAAACCTTTCTTCACATGAATCACAACAGATGAGGAGCACATCTTTATGACGTCACATCACCAGAGCAAATAAAAGTCCATTGGTGCACTTCTCTCTAGAATTACAAACACACATAATAGAAATGTTGTATATAGAATATAATTTCGTACCCATATAATGATGCATTTCAAAAGCTATTAACATTGTAAATCTATTAATATTATTCTGTTTTTTTTAATGCACATTTATAACACTTCAAATCAAGATGGCCCCGCAGATGGCAGCCTCTGTGCTTAGCTCTCCAGCTGTTATCTCCAGCTGTAATCATGGTTAAACTATGGTTAATTTGTGGCTACCGTTTAATTATAGTAACCATGTTTTTGGTTTTATTTGTTTTAAAACTATGGTTAATTTGTTGTTTTTGAAAAAAAAAATGTTCTACATGATTTTTGTATTAATAAATGGTTAGAAATGGTTCTAGCCAACATGTATGTGTATAGCCGAATGAATGGGACTTTTATTTTGGAGTGGCCATGTGACGTCACACGCCTGCGCTGCTCCACTGGATCTGTTGTGATTCTGCTGAAGAAAGGTTGGTGTTTTTAAACATTTACAGTGCAGTCCAGTGTTATTTAATTTTATGATAAATGATATATTTTCAACGATTGGACAAAGACTAGGAAAGTCTTTATATGCTGATGATGGTGCCCTGTGGAAAAGGGGGAGAAATATTGAGTATGTAGAGAAAAGCATGCAGAAGGCAGTTACTGAGGTGGAAAATTGGGTTAATAAATGGAGCTTTAGGTTATCAGTAGAAAAAACCAAAGTGATATGTTTTTCAAAGAAGAGGAAATCCCCTAATATCAAAATTAACCTTTATGGGCAAACTTTAGAACAGGTAACAGAAATTAGGTTCCTCGGAGTATGGATGGATACAAAACTAACTTTTGCGTCCCATATAAAGAAAGTTCAAGATAAATGTAAAAAAGGAATAAATATTTTAAGATGTTTAGCAGGGGTAGACTGGGGTGCAACCCGACAGGCATTACAAAGAGTATATTGTGCAATGATAAGACCAATTATTGATTATGGTAATATAGCTTATAGTTCAGCATCAGAATCTTTGTTAAAAAAAGTTAGTGTCATTCAGTCTCAAGCATTAAGGATAGTAAGCGGGGCATTTTGTACATCGCCAGTCTCAGCAATGCAGGTGGAAATGGCAGAGATGCCATTAAAATTTAGAACACTTAAGCTAAAGATGACATATTGGAATTCTGTAAGGGGGCATGGAGACTCCCATCCAGTCAAAGAAGTACTCCAAAAGTGTTGGGAACATGAGCACACTAAGTACAGGAGTTTTGGATGGAATGCAGATATGGAGGCCAAGGAAATAGGAATTGATTGGATAAAAACAAGCCCAACTGTAGTAATACCTGTTATACCTCCTTGGTTGTTTCAAATGCCGTTAGTAGATCTACAGTTGCATAGTAAAATCAATGATAAGAATAGGTGTATGACTAAAGAGGAAATAGTAGATCAATATTTGCAACAAAAATATTTCAATTGTACTCAAATATATACAGATGGGTCAAAAAATCCAGATAACGGGTACACAGGAGCAGCAATATACATTCCATATTTCAAACACAGTGTTGTTAAAAGGTTAAGTAACAATGTATCCGTATTTACAACAGAAATGGTGGCAATTTTAATGGCAATGCAGTGGGTGGAGGAAATTCAGCCCATAAGTGTGGTTGTATGTTCAGACTCATATTCAGCCCTAAACAGCTTAAAAAGTGGGTCTTCTGCATCAAGACAGGATATTCTGTATGAAATTTTGCTGAATATATATAGAATCAATCAAATGGGAGTAAGTGTAGAATTTGTATGGATCCCTGCCCATGTAGGGATAGAAGGGAATGAGGAGGTGGATAAGTTGGCCAAAACTGCATTGAAAAAAGAGGGGGTTGAAATAGAAATTCCATTATGCAAATCAGAAATAAAAAGTATTATTAAAGCTGCAATTATAAGATTATGGCAAGAGGACTGGAATAAAGAGTCAAAAGGAAGACACCTATTTAACATCCAATCAAAAGTGGGGAAAGAAAGGAGGACATATGGAAATAGAAAAGAAGACACAGTAATAACTAGGCTCCGTATAGGACACTCCAAACTTAACTGTTCCATGTTTATTATAGGGAAAAGTGATTCAGAGTGCTGCAGTCATTGTGGAAGAACAGAAACAGTTGAGCATGTGTTATTACACTGTGAAGCATACAGAAGAGAAAGAAATCAGCTTGTTGGAAAACTAAGAGACCTGGAAATGAATGTCATCTCAGTCAAAGATATATTCCAGAATGCACAGAAACAGTCAAAGGTATATGGTTTTATTTTAAAATTTTTGAGAGATACAGGCTTAATTAACAGGATATAATAATTATATTTAATAATTATTATTGATAATTTTTTTTTTTTTTTTTTTTTTTTTTCGTCAATCTTCCTTCCGCTCGTTATGGTCTCACACTCCAACCCAGTAGGTGGCGGAAATGCACCATAAGCTGGTTTGCCACCCGCCATTAAACCTAAAGAAGAAGAAGAAGAACATTTACAGTGTTTACATCAATGCAACCAGTCGAGTCTGTTTTGTAGTTTTACGAACGATATGAAGTTGATTCATTAACATTGACCGGAACATTGTTATGCCTTATCTAACGTGTATGCAGGTTATTTTGAGCGAGTATCAGAATCAAGAATCATTTTATCAGAAACTCCGAGTCAATTGAATCATTTGTCTGTTTCAAATCACTAATTTCGAATATTGTACTGAAAGTATATTACATGTTATGGTTTTATGATGTTAAAGTACATTTCATGGAGTCACTGACAATTGTAAATGTGAGGCTACTGTTGTTTAATTAGAAAACGCTACTGTTAAACTATATTTACTATAGTAAAAACATGATATATTTTCTTAATAGACAAGCTCTCATTTGATTAATATAAAACTTGACATTATTTCAGGTTGTTTTTTGCAGTTTTTCTACTATAAATACTTTGGAAACATTAGACTTGATTTCTTGATTGTAGCGAATGAAATGTAACATAAATTCTAGTCTGCTTATATGTATCCCAGATAGCAAGGTGACATTGATTCAATGTTGAAATTCCATCAGAATCATCATTTTGGTTGAGGTTGAAAAATCAGTGCTAAATAATATTGGATCAATGTTGATAATTCAATGCTTTTCTGTGTTGAAATAAAAAATATTGAATCAATGTTGATTTTTGGTCAGCATTTCACTAGTGGAACTTAGACTGTCAATCCCTCATTCAATACTTGGCACATTTTCCTGAAATGTATTGAGCACATCAAACAATAAATTCTGTTAATTTTGTGAACTCATCACCACTAGCAGCACCAATAAATAAACAAATAAAACTGTTTGCAGAGTGTGTAGATTAACATAGAACTGTTACCATTAGATAGAAGTCAGATAAACCAGCAGGATATTATTAGCAGCAGTAACAGTAGTAGTTGTTGCATTTAATCATTAAAAACATACTACTACTATTACTGCTGCTAATAATGTGTTCATTAGCTAGCTGTTTTTGGCTATAGCTAGAGGAGCACATTCAGCCAGAGACTGATAATGAATAAATGCTCCAATGAATGTCTTTATAATTATTGTGGTCATCCAGATATATATTTGATATTAAATTATTTTTTATTTTTTTTTAAAGCAAAGTACTTTCAAATTATAATTAAATATTTAAATTATAATTATTTATTTGATTTATGATTTTATATTCTTTATAATTATGATTCAAATCATATAGAATTTGCATACATTTAATGAATCACCTAAGAATACAGGTTAATAGAGAGAATTCAGAGGGTTTTTTATGCGCCACAATCCAATCCATTAGGTGGCAGTAATGCAACTTAAAGCTGGCTGCCAACCGCCAATCAAATCAAAGCGCGGTATTCAAGATTTCAAATGCGAAACGGACGCAGACGAGGCAACGTCAAACTGTTTTATTAGAGGTAAGTAATAAAATATTTCTAAAAATTGACATAAAATATAACGCTTAGAAATAACAATAAAATAATCCGTGTAACTTCATTTACTTTTGTTACAGAGAGTTCCCTTTATTTGACGACAGTTGACAGATGTTTATTGATTCACCTCAGAGAAAAGAAGTAAGTTACCGTTACATGGACTTTATTTCATTTCGCGTGTATTTCACTATTCATCTTCCTTACAACTTGTGTGTTTTTATCTGGACAAGTCCGAGTGAGTGCGAGTCTGCGATGAGTCACATGAACGCGCGCCGTCCGGACCAACGACCGGCCAGGTAAGAATTTTTGTTAAATATATTACATTTCGGTTTGTTTTTCCACCAACCTCTACCAGATACAATAATGAGAGTGTTGTTTAAATGTTTGTGTTTCAACACTATGTGACAGCACAAGCAGACTGATCGCGATTTTGACATTCTATCCTGAAAAAATATATGAATGGAAAATTTTAATGTACGTTAATAAATATGTTTACAAATTTCTTATTCGTCCTACCGACCTAATTTTAATTTCTCTCAGCTCCTTCTTTGACTGATAAATAGGGGAAACCTTGCATTGTTTGATTTTTCTAAATTTTTATGTAATTAGTTTAATACATTTGATTATTTAATTTAATATATTTTTATATATTAGTTTGATATAACGTTAATACTTTAGGTTTTTTTTAACACCTTAAGTCAGTATGTCACAAAACGAATTTGCTTAACCTAATAACAGTGTTTTTCACCCTCCATTTTTTTCCTTTTTATAGGCCCATCAGAAGGACATTTCACAGCTTTGCTCACATCAGGACTGAAGAACTGGCTGAACCAGTGTCTGAGGCTTCAAGAGATGGCAGCTACCAGAGTGGACTCTTTAATGTGAAGATGCCAGATGTGTGATGGTAATTTACATTTTAAGATTAATTTATTTTTATTCTATTTGTTTATTTATTGACAAAAGCAAGTTTTTCATTCAATACGCATCTACCAAGTGAATACTGTTTTTAATGTTTTATAACTTAATAAAAAATATATATATACATTCCCATGACAATTATTTGTAACCTCTCCATGTTTTTTTTTTGTGCAAATATGTTCCTGACACCCTTTTAGGTCGGCTGTTTTGCTGTTGCAGGCACGTGTCAGGATGCTGTGAGCCGGCTTCTCGGATGAACTGGGCAGTAGAAGACTGAAAGATCAGCGTGAACAAAAAAAAACTCTATTTACAGACACCAGGCTCCAGGGTGTGCATGGTAAGTCAGGGTCCACATGGGTCCTTTTGTCCTAAATTTAGTTTGATCAAATTTAAATCCATTAAGAGTCTTAAATATCTTAACTTTAATGAGAAAAGCCTTAATTATTGTTATGTATTAACGAGGCAAAACCACCAACAAAATGCCATCAAGCACACTTTACTCAGGTGAATACATGCGTCATCACAGAAATACATCACGTGACTTATATACTGGCTCCTAAACAAGGAACCAATGAAAACCAGACATAAACCAAGTAATCAAGTAATCACCATACACATTATCTCAATACACCACATCACCTTCCCCATTTAAATTAACACCACATTAACTTCATTAATAAAAACATTAATTTCTACTCAATCTCTGAAACGTTGTGGTACTTTAATAGTCCGTTTAGAACGCCGCAGACCCACCGGACTTGCCAAGTATTCAGGTGGTTCAACTGATGATTCAGGCTCACATACAGCTGTTGATGTTCCATCTAACCCTGAATCTGGGCTGCCAGTTTCAGGCTTCTCCTTTTCAGGCTTCTGAGTCGGTAATGAGCTACGCAACTTTAATTGATCATCATAAGCCTCTGAGGAAGAATGACGTGGTCTCAATTGATCACCATGTCGTCTGTACACAGTGGTCGATACTGGATCACACACCTTGTACGACACAGGTCCAGTCTGCTGTACCACCACTCCAGATAACCACTTTGGATCTCCTCCCACTGTGCTGCGCAAGAAAACAGCATCATCCACAGCAAAGGATCTTTCTTGTGCCTGATAATCATGTTGATTTTTTTGCAAATACTGTTTTCTGCGAACAGCTTCATGAATGTTTGGTTTTAGGAAATCCAATCTGGTGCGGACATGTCTTTTCAGAAATAAATCAGATGGTGACTGACCTGTAGTACAATTTGGGGTGGTACGATAGCGCAATAAAAACAAAGATATTTTATCATCAATGCACATTTGTTCATTCTTCAATTTTTTCATGCCCAGCTTAAATGTTTGGACATATCTCTCTGCCAATCCATTGGTGGCTGGATGTCTAGGTGCACTGGTAGTATGGAAAATGCCATTCTGCTTCACAAATCTTTGAAATTCATCAGAAGTAAAAGTAGTTGCATTATCAGTCACCATTTGTTCAGGTAATCCATATGCAGAAAACACTCTCTTCAATCTGGTAATTGTAGCTTGAGACGTAATCTGTGGCATACGGAAGACTTCCAACCATTTGGAATAAGCATCCACTACGATCATGAACATATTACTCAGGAAAGGTCCAACAAAATCTACATGCAACCGTCTCCAGCACTCACCCGGAAATTCCCATGGATGAAGAGGGACTTGAGTCGGCATTCGTTGTTCTTGCTGACAGATTTCACATTCTTTACAACTTCCCTCTACATCCATATCAATTTTTGGCCACCATACATATTTGCGTGCCAGGGCTTTCATTTTAACAATGCCAGGGTGTCCTGAATGAAGTTCACGCAACACAGCTTTCTGAAATTTGATGGGTACGATCACTCGTGTGCCCCATAACACACATCCCTGTTCCATTGACAATTCATCTCTTTTAGCATAAAAATCAAATCTTCAATCTTCAAATCTTCAGACACTTTACTTGGCCAATCTTCCATTACATACTTGAAAACTTTAGGAAGCTTTTGGTCTGTTCTAGTTGCTCTGGCAATCTGTGATGCATTTAGAGGTGCCTCTTGAAGGTGATTCATCAGGAGGGTGTTGATATGCGCTGAAATGGCTTCTGTGCCCACATCTGTGATTTCAGGTAAAGGAATTCGTGACAAGCCGTCAGCATTTCCGTGATCTTCTGCCTTACGGTAACGAATGTGGTAATCATATGCTGACAAGATTAAAGCCCATCGCTGAATGCGAGCAGCAGCCATCATTGGGAAATGCTTATGTTCACCAAACAAGGTCACTAAAGGTTTATGATCAGTCATCAAATTAAACGACCTTCCCCACAGATATTGATGGAATTTCTTAACTCCATAAATGATGCTCAGTGCTTCCTTCTCAATCTGTGAATATTTCTTTTCAGCAGGGGACAATGTACGTGAAGCATAAGCAATAGGATGCTCCTCACCATTTGGCATTGTATGCTGCAACACTGCGCCAATTCCATAAGCTGAAGCATCACATGCTAAAGTCAGAGGTAACTGTGGATCATAGTGTACTAACACTTTATCACTGGTCAACAGTTCTTTACACTTATTGAAAGCACTTTGTTCTTTCTTCCCCCATTGCCAAACCACTTGCTCTTTTAACAGCCTATATAGTGGTGCCAACACAGTGCTCTGGTGTGGTACAAAACGTCCATAATAATTTACCAGGCCTAAAAAGGCTCGCAGCTCTTTCACATTTGAAGGTGCTGGTGCATCCTGAATAGCCCTCACTTTGTCCTTAGTTGGGTACACTCCTCTTCCATCTATCACATGACCCAGATATTCGATTTGTGTCTGACCCCATTCACACTTACATTTCTTCACTCTTAATCCAGAGTCTTGTAGACGCTGCAGAACTTGACAGAGAGTTACTAGATGTTCTTCCTCATCTTTACCCACGATCAACAAATCATCCAAATAGACAACAACTTTCAGATCCTTCATCAGTTGTTCCATTATCCGTTGAAAAATAGAAGGGGCCGAACTGATGCCGAATGCCAGACGATTATAGACATAAAGTCCCTTGTGTGTGTTAATTGTTGTATATCTCTTGGAGTCATCATCCAACAAGACCTGCTGATAAGCCTGAGCTAGATCAATCTTGGAGAATACCTTGCCTCCACTTAGAGTGGCTAAAATGTCCTCCATTCGTGGTAGAGGATACACTTCAGTGTTGGCAGCTTGATTGACAGTGACCTTATAGTCTCCACATAAACGAATTGTTGAATCTTTTTTAATTACAGGGACAACTGGAGCAGCCCACTCACTATACGTTACTGGAGATATAATTTTTGCCTTCTCCAATCGATCAATTTCCTTCTCCACCCGTTCTTTCATGGTAAAAGGTAGTGGACGACTTTTATAAAACTTTGGTGGCACATCCGGTTTCACTGAAATGTTAGCTTTAATATCCTTCAAAGTGCCCAACTCATTTTTGAAAACTTCATCATACTTTTCAAGCACCTCCTGGATAGACCTGGGCTGTCTCATTTGATTCACATATCGAATTTCTTTCAAATTCAACTTAATTTTCTGGAGCCAGTTCCTACCACACAAATTTGGTCCATTCCCTTCCACTACGATCAGCGGTAACTTATTTACTTGATCTTCGTATTGCACAATAACAGTGAGTTGGCCCAAAACTGGAATGTTTTCACCTGTGTACGTCTTTAGCTTTACGTGAGCTCCCTCCAGTGGTAAATGAGCAAATGACTGCTTGTACATTTCTTGCGAAATAATGCTCACAGCAGCTCCTGTGTCGACTTCCATCAATAAATCTTGCTGATTCACAGTAAAATTCGCTCGGAATGTCTGTTTCTCAATATCACTTAACACCGAGAACATCTCCAGTTCTGGCTCTTCAGCATACATATAAGCTGTAACTTTATGCTTGTTCTGTGGCCCAGCGGATTTATTCACATGTGACTTCTCTTTAACTCTGCATGCTTTCTTTACATGACCCATCTTTCCACAATTATGGCATTTCGAATTTTTAAAATAACATTCCTGGGCACTATGATTTCTTCCTTTACAACGATAGCATGTATATCTTTGGTGGTGAGTAGTTTTTTCATTTACCTTATGCACAGTTGCCGCTGAATCCTCCGTTTTCCTCAGCTGAAGCGTGTCCCGGGCAGCTGTTTCCATGCTAAGAGCAATTTCAAATGCTCGTGCAAACGTAAGAGCGTCTTCAGAAAGCAATCTTCGTTGGCATGCTTCACTTTGAATTCCGCTCACAAAGCGATCACGTAAAGCTTCATCCAAACTTGCACCAAAATCACATTTCGACGCACACTGTTTAAGTTCAGCAACATACTGGGACACAGTTTCATGGGGCTTTTGCACACAACGCTGAAATCGGAAGCGTTCAGCTATTATCAACGGCTTGGGCTCAAAATGGGCTTGTAGGATATCAACGATTTCTTTAAATGTTTTATCCTTCGGCTTTAAAGGTTGAACCAAATTCCGTAGCAATCCATAAGTGGAAGCTCCCATAGCACTAAGCAGAGTCGCCATTTGCTTCGCCTCATCTACATCATTAGCAATCATGAACAGTTCCACTCGTTCAATATATGCAGACCAGGATTCATTTTCTGGTTTATATTCATCCAGTCTTCCAATTTGTGCCATGTTCCTTCACATAATGTTTCCTCGTCGCCAATTTATGTTATGTATTAACGAGGCAAAACCACCAACAAAATGCCATCAAGCACACTTTACTTAAGTGAATACACGCGTCATCACAGCAATACATCACGTGACTTATATACTGGCTCCTAAACAAGGAACCAATGAAAACCAGACATAAACCAAGTAATCAAGTAATCACCATACACATTATCTCAATACACCACAATTATGTTTTCAATAGATCTTAACTTTGGAGAAAAAAAATATTTATTTTAAGCGCACTCATCTGCCATATTAAATTCTAATTACAATTTGCACATAATTTTGTAGTACATTAAGTCACATTTCCAAATATTTAGGACCCACCTTCTTTCAGTTGCACACTACTAATCAAATGTTTTACAACATTATGCAGTTTTAACATCCTGTTTGTTTTTATACTTTAGATGCCTTACAACAAGTGAAAGCTGAGAAAAGGAAGGCCTCAGATATCATCATTTCTGTGACAGTGCAACATTGGCTCCATTGTGGTCCTGTATGGCTTGGGGACATTGCCTTATTGTGGAAAGCCCTAAGTTTATCAGACTGTTTAATGAAGGACATCTTTTTTTAATAAGAAAAGTAGCTTCAATCCATGGAAAAACTTCAAACTTCAAGACCTGAACAGCAAACTGGTAATGTCTCAGTCTGTGGTATTTTAGTGTTTCTAGCTTTGATGGTTTTAATTTCCATTTACTTCCATTTTGCAGATGCAGGTTGCATTTGTTATATGCTGTCAGTTTTTACAGGCTCTTCTCCTGGCATTTGTTTTATAAATTCAGAATTAACTGTTCCATGTATTAAGGCCACTTTGTCTTTCATTTTATCATATCCTGTATGTACATTGTATTTTAAGCTCTGTCCCCCATTTCACAAGGCTAGTCCCAAACTAAACTCATGTTTAAGCTCTCTTAACCCTCTGGTGCTCTTCGTTTAGCAGTCACACGTGTGCTCTTCGCGGTCAGAAGTGACCGGACACCTGTAACGCATCCTGTAATTTTTTCAGTAAAACCATTCCAATTCATTTTTGTTTAATAATATTTTTTCTTTTTTCTTTTGCATTTTGAGAGGGTTTTGTGGTAATAATGAATATTTATGCTGTAATTAATATCCATTTTTTGCCATTGAGAATAATAAAAAAATTTATTTTAATTTTTTTTTAATTTTTTTTTTAATGAATGCAGTATTTCAGGTTGAAATAGAGACTCAGCCATTCAACACTAATTTTTGAAGGCAGATTAGCGCCATCTGTTGGTAAAAAACGAGAAAAACATCTGTAATGGCAGGTGTAACTTGATGCCTGTATAGTTCTCTACAAAGCAGCTTGTGAATTGCCTAGTTGTTTTTAGACAATTGATTCAGCATTTTTATTAGGTGGAATAGTTGAACATACATTTAAACAATCTCAAAGACTATTTCTTATCCAGTTTGGGATAGTTTTTTGTTATAAATATGATTTGAAGTGTTAATTTTTTGTATATGCAAGAGAGTGTGTGTCTTTTGCACTCTGGATATGTAATTTTTTTATACATATATTTTTATTTTATTTTACATCTTCTCAATTTGCTGTGTTTCAGTTCATTTGTGCATGTGTGTGTGGATGTGTGAGAAAGAGACAGAAAAATTCTGTACATTTTTGTATTTTTGTCGATTTCCCATTCATTTCCTGATGTCGGTCATTTTTGACCAAAGAGCACAAGTTTTTTTTTTTTTTTGGAATCGTGCCCTCATTTTTTATGTGTGTCCATAAAAGTCACTGAATTTGGTAGCGTTCTCATGAAGCTGTGATTTTTAAAAAAAATTCAAAACCGAAAATGTTTTGGTCAAAAGTGACCGAATAGAGGTGAGTATATTAGTGTGTGTGTGTGTGTGTGTGTGTGTGTGTGTGTGTGTGTGTGTCTGTCTGTCTGTGAATGGGTGTGTTTTAGAGTGTCACCCCTTCACTGCTGTGTACTTTTTTCAGCATTGTGGAGGATTTGTAGATTGTACACACAAAAATTCTCTGAATATTTGTATTTTTGTGAATTTCCCATTCATTTCCAATGGTCGGTCATTTTAGACCGAAGAGCACAAGTTTTTATTTTATTATTAGTTTTTTTTAATCGTGCCCTAATTTTTTATGTGTATTCACATTCCAAATGCCATAAAAGTCAATGAATTTGGTACTGTTCTGATGAAGCTGTGATTTTTTGAAAAATTCTAAACCGAAAATGCTTTGGTCAAAAGTGACCGAATAGAGGTGTGTATATTAATGTGTGTGTGTGTGTGTGTGCGTGTGTGTGTGAATGGGTGTGTTTATGAATGGGTGTGTTTTAGAGTGTCACCCCTTCACTGCTGTGTACTTTTTTTCAGCATTGTGGAGGATTTGTAGATTGTACACACAAAAATTCTCTGAATATTTGTATTTTTGTCGATTTCCCATTCATTTCCTATGGTCGGTCATTTTAGACCGAAGAGCACAAGTGTGACTATTTTTTTTACGACCACCTAGCCTGCTTGAATCATGCCCTCAATTTTTTTTTGTGTTGACATTCCAAATGGCATAAAAGTCACCGAGTTTCATATCATTCCGATTAAGCAGTGATTTTTAAAAATTCAAAACAGAAAATTTTTCGGTCAGAAGTGACCGAAGAGCACCAGAGGGTTAACTGAAAATAACTTACTCTGACAGATATTTAAATGCCATTGCCATTGCTTTGTCTCAGATGCACACTAGTAATGTGTTTTTCCCTTGCATTTTATAAAAGCTGTTTAAATAGCCTAATTTAACTAAGGTCTAGTCCTGATTTAAGCTAAGCCCTGTCTGCGAATCAGGGCCTATATCTTTTTAAGTTACCACAAAGTTTTTTGTTGTTTTGATTTTTTTAAATAATTTGTTTTACCTGAATTCAATGTTATTTTCTTGTTCAAACAGTGTGGGGCAAAAATAAACACATACTTTGAGTGACTTATTGATTCAAAACCATATTAATTACAGTCATGCATGTTCTCTGATTGAAAAAAGTAAAAGCATGATTGATTTGATAATGTTTCTATGTTAATTCAATGTTAAATAAGTGATTTAATTTAAGTTGAAGAAATGTTGATTTAATGACCATCTTGATCGATTTTTCATCATTGAAGTAACATTATTTCAGGGTGCAAAACTGATGAAAAAACAATGTTAAATTTCAACATTGATTCAATGATAATATGATTGATGCATTAGCATTGATTCAATGTCGATTCAGTGTTGGTCTGCTATCTGGGATGTTACTTTGTAAACGTGTTAAATTGTGATTTGGGTTCGATAGCTGTTTTTTTTAAATATATTTTTAATTTATTTTTTTTAAGTAAACAATATATAAAATATAGCCTTTTCTATAGACAACAAGCTGCATGTAAATGCTGGGGTAAATGTACCCATTAAGCCCACTTTCAGCTTTAAAGTCAAATAGAAAAGGCCAAGGGAAAAACATATTTTACGCAAATTATGATTTTAACCAATTCAGTGATTTGTTAGTTCCCTGACACATTTGGCAATGTTGAGTTAGCCCCAATTGTGTAATAAAATCACTAAATTCACTTTTTTTTTAAAAGATAGGCTTATACAGTGCCGCAAACACAAGCTTCTCTTGAATGAAGAAAAAAAAAAAAAAAAAAAAAAAAGCATTTCTTAAAGTGGGCACAATTAAAAAATTACTATGATGCTTAGTCCACAATATATTTAAGCTTCATGCATGTCTTTGTAAAGATATCTTATAATTTTTTAAAGGAAAACATTGTTTTCTTTTTCACCATTACTCAATGTGGTACCAATTAGGCCCAAGGTATGTTTTTTAATGAGAAATCCCTCTAGTTACAAACTTAGATCAATTTTCGGAGTGTGCTTTTACCTTACTAACCTTTTACCTTGCCTTATGTACTACTTTAATTTACAAATATATTTAGATATTTAGGCCTGCAAATAACACATTGTGTAGCACCTTTATATAATGGGTGTCTGCTAATATTTGATTGCAAAAATGAAATAGCTAAAAAGCTCGACACAGGATTTCAACCTATATGTAATAGACTGCACATAGTATTATAGCAGATGCAATCACAGCGAGCTATTCAACCACACTGGTATATGTACTAGCCCCTCTTTACACTGTTGCATAAGGTAGCTTCAGTCTATGATTCTTTGAATTTGCCTGTGTTAACTTGTGACCCTGTGTTGCCTGTGTGAACTTGTGACCCTGTGTTGCCTGTGTGAACTTGTAACCCTGTGTTGCCTGTGTGAACTTGTGACCCTGTGTTGCCTGTGAGAACGTTTTAGTTATGTAAAGAAAACTTTTATGGCTCACCAATAGGAAACGTTCTTGTGAACGTTCTGGGAACCAAAAACTAAATTCCCAGAACGTTTCCCTAACCTAAAGGGAACGTTCTAGTTATGTAAAGAAAACTTTCTGGTTCACCAATAGGAAACGTTCTTGTGAACGTTCTGGGAATCAAAAACTAACGTTCCAAGAATGTTTCCCTAACCTAAAGGGAGCGTTCTAGTTACGTAAAGAAAACTTTTCTGGCTAACCAATAGGGAACATTCTGGGAACCAAAAACTAATGTTCCCAGAATATTTCCCTAACCTAAAGGGAGCGTTCTAGTTACGTTAAGAAAACTTTCCTGGCTCACCAATAGGGGACATTCTTGGGAACGTTGTAACATTCCCAGAACGTTTCCCTAAACTTAAGGGAACATTCTAGTTACGTAAAGAAAACTTTACTGGCTCGCCAATAGGGAACGTTTTTGGGAACATTCTGGGAACCAAAAACTAACGTTCCCAGAGCGTTTCCCTGACCTAAAGGGAACGTTCTAGTTACGTAAAGAAAACTTTCCTGGCTCACCAATGGGAAACGTTCTGGAAACTAAAAATTGTTAGCTGTCCCTTACCAGTGAGCCGACTACTGAACTAGGGAGCTGATTGAGATCCAACACTGAGATTTACTTTGGATTGATTTGTCTTTGTTAATTGTTGTCCAGATAATTCCTGCTGAGATCCACACACTATTATAAAGATGGCATTTATTAAGGAGGAGAGCGAAGACCTGAAAATTGAAGAAACGTACACGGTCAAACATGAAGATACTGTGGAACAAACAGGTTGGTTTTAATTCTCATTTGATCCTTATTAAAAAGCCAAGCTCGATGATAATTTTGAAGCATGTCCAGGGGTGTTAGATACTTGAGGAAAGTATCTTTATTACTTAATGCACTTAGTATGATTTAAATGTAAACTTTTTAAATTTAATACAATTTCAGCTTGAGAAATACTTGTAAAATAGAAGAAAAAAGTAACATGTTAAATATGGCACTTTATATCGCTTTATTTTTCTCATTATAAATGTTACAATTCTCCAAAAAAAAAAAAAAAAAAATTTATAATTAAAGTTTAGTGATCATCTTACCAGGGAGTGGATAAAGGGATGATATTGAGTAGGGCTGTCAGTGAATTGTTCTGTAATAAAAATTATTACATGATTTGATTGAATGAATCACAAATAATTACTTATCAATAAACCCTAAATGCTCTAAATAAATATTTAAAAGTTTATTATTTTAGCAATGGGTATTGAATACACAACACAAAAGTGGCTTTTTCAGAAAGGTTTAATTCTGTCAGTCATAATTAATTCAACAAACATTCTTCAACTGGCTCATTATCTGGATAGTCCACCCAAAAATGAAAATTTTTGTAATGGCATGAGGGTTTCAAACATGCAATACATACTAATGAAAACTGTGGCACCATTTTACCATTTCTACAGTTTAGAGCAGTATTGGAGCCACTGACTATATTAAATGAATAATGAGCACTGCTCACTTTGCCCCTCGCTTCTGTGGAAAAGGAAAGGCAATTTGCAAATAATCATACACAGTATACAGTGGGAAAAAAATTATTTGATCCCCTGCTGATTTTTTTACCCACTGACAAAGAAATTATCAGTCCAAAACAATACTAACCAGCTGAAGAGTCATGATACCATGAAGTATTCTCTTTATTTCATAAATAAAAAGATTAGAAATGATCATGTATGCATATATAAAAATGCACAGAGACAGAAAGGCAGGTGAACAAACATTCGACATAGCATTAGGATTGCACAACAAAGACTAAACACAAACCAACTTATATAAACAGGCTTAATGACAATATGACAGGTGATAGTAATTTGCAATTAGTGCACATGATGAGCACAGGAACAGGAAGGACCAAATATGGGCAACAGAGGGGTTGGGACAATGGGCAAAACCAACACAGACAGTCCATAGGGGCGTGACATTACTCCCCCTCTCGGGAGGCGCAACCTCGTGCCGTAAAAAAGAAATTAACACATAAAGTCTATGAAGGAGGAAACTTCGGCAGAGGACAGACCCCCGAGAGGAGGACGATGAGTGTGTTCCAGATTGTTTTGGACGAAGGGAGGAACCATGGGGAAAACAGAAGGGACCCAGAGCAGGAGGAGTCAGGCGAGACCCAAGCCGTAGCCATGATGGTAGCCCACGGCGGAGCCGAAGGAGGGAGGAGCCATGGTGGAGGAAGGGCTGATGACTCCATGGGGCTGACCAACGGAGGCAGAACAGGTGGCGGTAGAGCCCATGATCCTGGACAATACAGAGAATCCAGAGGGCCAAGACAGAGCCCTGGCGACCGAGGTGGAGATTCGGATGTCCGTGGTAGAGCTTGTGCAACAGAAAACAAAGGTGGAGCCGGAGGAAGAGAGCAGCCCAACTGAGCGGGTGGGACAGAGCGACAAGGTGCAGCCGGAGGAGTGGAGTCCTGAGGCGATGGCGGGACGACGACTGACCAACGCGGAGCCAGTGTGATATTGGAGCCTGCCAGAGCTGGTGGACCAACGAGCGTCGGTAGAGATGAGGGCTAAGACGGAGGATTCTCCGGCCATGACGCCGATGGAGACTGGCAGACACCCGTGGTAAGCCCACCGCATAGATGGTGGGTTGAGGGGCTGTCAGGACACAGGGATGTTAGAGCTGAAGCAGCAGGGCTGCTGGACAGAGACAACTGAGCGAGGGTGGGTGGGAACAGATAGATTCTTCGGGGTAGGCAGGAAGTTCAATTTGTATATCCTCAGTGAAATCAGTCAAATTTTGTTCCAAATCTAAATGACCCAGGTCCAGGTTTTACTATCCTGAGCACCCTCAAGCCCCAATGAAACATCCACCGTCGCAGGGATTGTGGCAGCACCTGGTTGGACTGGCTTGGCTCAGGTGCTCTAGCGATCTTTAGCGCTGTCGCTCTCATTGACACTGGCTCTGTCTGAAGTGGGGGCTCGGGCTCCACGAGTTTGGGTGATGCTTGGCTGTGGGTCTTGCTGCGAGACATCTGATAGGTGTAACTAGACGAGGTTGTCCTCTTCCTCCGCTTCGCCTACTTTGTACACCAACCCGCGTGATCACATGACTTGGTTGATGTAGTGCTGAAGGATCCAGTCAGGTAAGGCAAAGCAGAGTTCATTGTCCAGCCCACACCCAAATTCTTCCATCAGGCAGACGTTGTCGCTGCTAGCATGGTGCAGGCGTTAAGGAACTCCTCAACATAGACCTCCAGGTCCCTGCCCCACTGAAAGATGAAAATGTTTTTTTCATGTAGGATGGTGTTGCCCCTTCTTGGAATAACATTAATGGAGATGAGATCCATAACGTGGGGGAAAACAAGCTGCTAAATTTGCAGGTTGCGATCTGTCACAGATGCATATGTGAAAAGCATGGAGACGAGGATTCAACGAAAGTTTGTTAATAAAATTTACACAGGGAAATCCAGACAGGGAAGGCAGGTGTAACGAATTTAGCTCAAAAAGGAAATGTATATAAATAATTACTATTATTTATATCGGCCGCCAGTAGTAACTGTAGCGGAATCAAATCACCATCAATTAATCTGTTCGTCTAGCGAACATTCAGGGTAATTTTATATCAACTCTAAGCAATGATATTTTCTTGGCCACAGAAAAATAACATTCATACAGTATTAATGCATAAGAGCATTTAGCTTGATCGGAAATCATAAAGGGACATTTATTTGCAAGGAAGAATCAGAGACTCATGTAATTTGTGCACAAGAGTTTTATTTACTTAAGACTACAGGCGGGCATACACGGTGCGATTTTTGAGGTCGTACGAGCTCGCATGCGATTTTTGTGGTTATCGGAGGGAATCGCCTCTTCTCGTATGGTTGGGGCTCGTATGGTGTATGACAACTTACGAGACGAGCAAGAGTGCTTTACGAGCACTTCACGACCTCACTATCATTTTTAAACATGTCAAAAAACTTCGGGAGCTGTCCGACTGAAGACGTGACATGTGTGCTGTTGAACGAGCTGATTTGTTGAGCAAACTGCAAATGACCAATCAGAAGCTAAAGAAAACCACAGAAGAAGATGAACATGACAGCGCCACAGAGGATAAACTCGCTGAACTTTGGCAAGAACAGCGAGCGCTGTATGAGGTATCGATCGGTGATCGATCACCTATTGTTTGCTACAGCTATTGCTAGCTATAGTGGTGGCCAACTAACACCCTCGACGTGCATAATACTACGTTGCTGTAGCATTGCAGTTCTAGTGTCTTTAATGCATATGCTTGTTAGCACTGCTGTAGAGGTGAAGTTTTGTCAAGTTTGCAACGAGTGTACACACGCAATGGTGATCACACGGTTCCTGCATGTGTAGCAAAGTGTCAAAGCTCATAATTTTTATATGCAGTTATGAGATAGACAGAGAGCAGTTGTATTGAACATTACATACACAGTTTATTATACACAGCCTTCCTCTCAGAATGTGATTGCCTCGGAAATCGGCAGGTTTTAAAATCGTGCCGTGTACCACTGCGTCCGTAAAAAAAAGTCACTCGTGACGTGTGCGTGACCATACGGTCTTCCGACTGTCCGAATTCGCACCGTGTACGGCCGCCTTAAGACATAACTAATCTAAACAAACAAACATACCATCACTCATACACGTTACAGGGAAAGATAAGGATAGCTAGAAGATTACAAGAAAAGGGGTGTGAGGCTGAGTTGACCATCTGAAAGAACCATCAGTTTCTAACGCAAAGCACAGCATACGATAGCTTACACAAAACATCTGTTTAGTGGAAGAAACGATACTTGCATTCGACCGAGAGTCTCGTGGAGCCTCTGAAGAAGTCCTGGATGGTTCCATTTGATGGCTGAAGTACTCCGAGGTTGTTCTTGACTCTATTCTGGTTGAGAGAGTCCTCTCTCCCGAGTGAGCAGTTCTGAGGAACCGCAGGCCGCAGTTCAGAGATGGGGATCCAGAGACTTCCCAGGCTGGGGGGAGTCCACGCAGCTCTATATGTTGAGGCCCCCCTCTGGGCCCGACGCATGGGCTCAGGGGAGGCCCTCCACACAGGCAGCAATCAAGATTTTTAGAAGAGCGAAGGCGGAGCTGTGTGTGATCCCTTCTATGTCTGTGAAGAGTAAGACCACTCAGGATGGGCCTGACCAATTAGAGAGGCTGAAATTCTAAGCGGGAGGTTTTGAAATAATGTGGGCTTTTATGACTCTTTGTCTGAGAGCAAGGTACTTTGCATGTGTACTAAGATTGGTATAGTTGCTGCATTCCTTTGGATCGTAAAACTGGTGTTATCAGTTGCCCTTAAGGGCCAGTTGCCTTAATGTTGGTCACATTGGGGGTTGTTTCAAGAACGCCAACCTAAAGTTGGCTTATTGGTTTTAAGGATTATTTGTTAAATGTAATAAATAAGTGTGTCTGATTGGTCCAGACGCTACACAGGTGAACTCAAATCCAACATAACATTAAAATTGCACAACAAAGACTAAACACAAACCGACTTATAAAGAGAGGGTTAAATGAAACTAGGACAGGTGATGTAATTTGCAATTAGTGCACATGATATACAGGTTACGAACTGAGATTAGGAGCACTCCCTTTTAAAAAAGACACCTGGGAGCCAGAAATCTTGCTGATTGATAGGGGATCAAATACTTATTTTTAATACTATATAAATGCATTTTTCTGGATTTTTTTAGCACACATGTTGGTAAATGTTTTGACGTCTGTTTCTGAGCTATTTAACTGGGCTAACTTTTATTTACCTTTTTTCACCATAGACCTCATGCCGCTAAAAGAGGAGTGCATAGTACCGAATAAAACAGAAGAGAAAGAACAATATGAGACTCATCATGATTTTATAACTGGAGAAGAATCTTTCAGTTGGCAACAGACTAAAGAGACTTTAACACGGAAAAGAAACCTTGAAGTCCACAAGAGAATTCACACTAGAGAGAAGCCTTTTACCTGCCAACAGTGTGGAAAAAGTTTCAATGGAAAAGGAGACCTTACCATGCACATAAGAACTCACACTTTGGAGTGCCCATTCACCTGCCAACAGTGTGGAAAGAGTTTTACTCAAAAAGTTAGCCTCAACAGACACATGAGAATTCACACTGGAGACAAGCCTTACACCTGCCAACATTGTGGAAAGAGTTTCAACCATGAAGGAAACTTTCACAGGCACATGAGGGTTCACACTGAAGGGATGCCTTTCTCCTGCCAACAGTGTGGGAAAATATTCTGTACAAAAGTAAACCTTAGTAACCACATGATAGTTCACACAAGGAAGAGCCTGTTCACCTGTCAAGTGTGTGGAAAGAGTTTCACTCAAAAAGTAAGCCTTAAAGGGCACATGAGAGTTCACACTGGGGAGTGCCCATTCACCTGCCAACAGTGTGGAAAGAGTTTTACTCAAAAAGCGGGCCTCAACAAACACATAAGAATTCACACTGGAGACAAGCCTTACATCTGCAAACAGTGTGGAAAGAGATTCATTCAAAAAGGAGGCCTTGAAGTTCACATGAGAGTTCACATTACAGATAATTTTACCTGCCAATTGTGTGGCGTTAGCTTCGTTAAAAAAGGATTCCTTAAAAGACACATGAGAATCCACACTGAGAAGAAGTGTTACGTCTGCCAACAGTGTGGAAAAAGTTTCCACCAAAAAGGATACCTTACCAAGCATATGAGGGTTCACACTGGAGAAAAGCCTTACTCCTGTCCTGAGTGTGGAAAGAGTTTCGGCCAATATGGATACCTCGAAGTGCACATGAGAGTTCACACTCGAGAGAAGCCTTACACCTGTAAACAGTGTGGAAAAACTTTTACTCAAAAAGGAAACCTTAACAAGCACATGAAAAAAATGCACTGCATATCTTAAAAACAGGAGACTGGTTCAACCAGATTCTACAGGGTGGGCCATTTATATGGATACATCTTAATAAAATGGGAATGGTTGGTGATATTATCGTCCTGTTTGTGGCACATTAGGGGCAAACTTTTCAAGATACGGTAACACCAAGCACACCATTGTTTTTCTTGTGAAATTCCCAATAAGTTTGATATGTCACATGACCCTCTTCCTATTGAAAAAAAAAAAAGTTGGATCCAAGATGGCCGACTTCAAAATGGCCAGCATGGTCACCGCCCATCTTGAAAAGTTTGCCCCCTCACAAATACTAATGTGCCACAAACAGGACGTTAATATCACCAACCATTCCCATTTTATTAAGGTGTATCCAAATAAATGGCCCACCCTGTAGAAGTAGAATCCTGTTGAAAACACACCAGTCTTCCTGCAAACTTTTCAAGATGGGTGGTGACCATGCTGGCCATTTTGAAGTGGGCCATCTTGGATCCAACTTTAGTTTTTTTGTTTTCAATAGGAAGAGGGTCATGTGACACATCCAACTTATTGGGAATTTTGCAAGAAAAACAATGGCGTGCTTGGTTTTAACGTATCTTGAAAAGTTTGCCCCCTCACGTATACTAATGTGCCACAAACAAGACATTAATATCACCAACCATTACCATTTTATTAAGGTGTATCCATATAAATGGCCCACCCTGTAGAATTATGTTGAAAACAAACCAGTCTTCCTGCAAACTTTTCAAGATGGGTGGTGACCATGCTGGCCATTTTGAAGTGGGACATCTTGGATCCAACTTTAGTTTTTTTGTTTTCAATAGGAAGAGGGTCATGTGCCACGTCAAACTTATTGGGAATTTCACAAGAAAAACAATGGCGTGCTTGGTTTTAACGAATCTTGAAAAGTTTGCCCCCTCATATATACTAATGTGCCACAAACAAGACATTAATATCACCAAACCATTACCATTTTATTAAGGTGTATCCATATGAATGGCCCACCCTGTATTCTGAGAAGGTGCTTTGTAGCACCGTTAGAGTTGGGGTACATAATCTTGGATTTGGACTTAAGTCTGAGCTTTGTTGTTCCTCTGCGCTGAGTCTTGTCATGTGTTTCTCAGTGCTGTTTTCACATTGGTTTCCTTTTTCATGCGCTTTCATGCAATTTTACAATGAATTATTCAATTTCTGCCCCTGAATACTAGTGTTATTGATTTTATTAGTAACTTGAACTTGAACACATTAGTAACTTTATTAGTAACATGAACTATACACAAACTTTAAAATTAAGACTGATTTTATATTAGTGTTTGTGTAAAGCTGTGTAAGAGAATTTGACTCTGTTCAAAACACCTCTGCTTTACATCGTGAATATTGTCTGTCATATTACTCCCATTTCAAAAAAAGATCACTGAGAAATTAATACAGTAATAACTCTACGAGGTTGATTGTGGTGTATTGTTTCCCCATTAGGGTTGGACATCTAAGGTATAATGCCGATCCGATACGCATCTCGATACAAAGTATCCGATCCGATATATTAACGATACATTTGTGACATATTGCGATGCAATACGATACGATTCACACCGATATCACGATACGATGCGATAACTCAGCACTAACTAATTAGATCAAGTTTATGTGATGATGTGAAAGAGGATGCGGTGCCATTGAATCAGTTTGATTATTTATTAACCAAGTAAAACCAAGACTTTTTGATTATGTATATATATTAGACAGATTTAAAGCTCCTGAATTCTTTAATTCAGACATTCTAAACAACTACAGAGTACTTTTTCTAAAGTAAGTGAACCTGCCAAACAGAACAACAGGGAGATGCCAAAATACCACTCACTAAACCTGTCCATTTGAACTGGACTGACTGAATATCTACTGTTTGTTTCCATCATAAAATGAACATACAAATGAAAAATACAGCAAATACATTCTATATATGTTGATGCTGGTGCTCATATGTGCATAAACACCACTGACCCTCACAAGATCCACCTCTATGGGTGAGCATCCATTATAAAACACCCACAAGACATTCATTTTGAGAACTATGCAAATATTTTGAAATTTCACACAAAAACACTATGGATCAGAGCCCCGAAAGTATGACTAGTTTATGAATCAACAGCGGACTTATGCGTACCTAGAATCCGATATGCAAGAGTGTCATTGTTACTATTACTCTGATCGTCTTTACTTTCACATTAGTGCGAGGGTTTGTTTCATGCAGTCAAGAGATGAAGTAGAGACCCGTTTTTCCGCGGGGGTATAGGTTACTTTTATGTAGGCTTTTGCAGGTGGGAGTGGGACATAATAACATACATTTCTGCAGGAGCTGACCAAAAAAACAGTCCCTTGCAGGTCTCTGATGATGTTTGCGTGCCGCGGTTGAAAGTTTTGAGCCGCCGTTCAGTCTGTATGCGATGAGACTTGCTGCGCCGAGTCCAAAGCAATCAATCACAGAACACGAAAGAGGCCGTGCTTTAAACCATTTTAGGATAAAATTTAAATTAATTTTAAGCCATCTCGCGGGCCACCGGTTGAGAATCCCTGCTCTATGTGACTTTCTGGACACGCCCCGGTCTCTGTAGTGTTGTGATAGTCTACGTCGTTCACGCAGCAGTGAAGGGAGACGTGCTTGCGAAACAGTTCAGAGGGGAGAAAACAATCTAACAATATTTTCTACTTTCTAAATAATAAAAGTATTGTATGTCTACTAATAATTATAAAGATATAAATCGGGATTTACCGATGCAGATATGTTAGAAACGATGCATCGCGACACAAATGCCAATTTGTATCCGATGCGCACTTTTTAAACCGATGAATTGCATCGTTAACATTTTAAACCGATGCACCGAGTGAATCGGGGAATCTTCCCATCCCTATTCCCCATACGAAATTTAACCATGTTTTCATTGTTTTAAAAAGTTCCGAATTGATTACTGTGGCTAATTTGTTTTGGGAAAAACATATAGTTCTAAAAGTGATCAACAAACCTTTAAAGAACAAATGTAAACATAAATACATAAATGTCTAAATATGGAATGTGTGTATACCCAGACAGCACACATACGTCGGGCCGACGTCGGCCCGTGAACAGAACGTCGGCCTCATAAATCTAGATCTAAAAAGGATCGGCCAGGCATAGGCGGGTGTAATTCACTGCGGTAAAGCCAGCCGCGGTTCAGAAAAACACGGTCAAGCCAGCCGCGATTGACTTTAAAAGTGCGCGCATATTACAGTCATTACGGTAGTTTCAGAAACAGCCCAGAGAGAACGCGCTTGCAGAGCGCTTTTCATTTAGACGCCCAGGACTGAGAAATAATACTACAAAATACTCGTGAATTTTTACTTACTTATTTATTTGCATTTCTGCTTTAATATCCGTGTTATTTATTGGTGTCTTTGATGGTTCTTTTCTGATATGGGACAGTATTAGACTTTAAAGGGGTATATTGACCCCATTTCTAATAAGTAGAAAAAAACAATGATCAGTTCTTATTCAGGACGTCCCATACTATATGCACACCTCATTTGAAACCATTTTACTGTAGCATTTTTGAGATATGGGTCACTATTACACTTTAGAGGGGTATGAAAAACCCATTTCTAATAAGTAGAAAAAAACAATGATCAGTTCTTATTCAGGACGTCCCATATTATATGCACACCTCATATGAAACCATTTTACTGTACCATTTTTGAGATAAAGGACATTATTACACTTTACAGGGGTATACTGACCCCATTTCTAATAAGTAGAAAAAAACAATGATCAGTTCTTATTCAGGACGTCCCATATTATATGCACACCTCATATGAAACCATTTTACTGTAGCATTTTTGAGATATGGGACATTATTACATTTTAACGGGGTTTATTGACCCCATTTCTAATAAGTAGAAAAAAACAATGATCAGTTCTTATTCAGGACGTCCCATATTATATGCACACCTCATATGAAACCATTTTACTGTACCATTTTTGAGATAAAGGACATTATTACACTTTACAGGGGTATACTGACCCCATTTCAAATAAGTAGAAAAAAACAATGATCATCTCTTATTCAGGACATCCCATATTATATGCACACCTCATATGAAACCATTTTACTGTAGCATTTTTGAGATATGGGTCATTATTACACTTTAGAGGGGTATGAAAAACCCATTTCTAATAAGTAGAAAAAAACAATGATCAGTTCTCATTCAGGACGTCCCATACTATATGCACACCTCATATGAAACAATTTTACTGTAGCATTTTTGAGATATGGGTCATTATTACACTTTAGAGGGGTTTATTGACCCCATTTCTAATAAGTAGAAAAAAAACAATGATCAGTTCTTATTCAGGACGTCCCATACTATATGCGCACCTCATATGAAACCATTTTACTGTACCACTTTTGAGATATGGGTCATTATTACACTTTAGAGGGGTATAAAAAACCCATTTCTAATAAGTAGAAAAAAACAATGATCAGTTCTCATTCAGGACGTCCCATACTATATGCACACCTCATATGAAACCATTTTACTGTAGCATTTTTGAGATATGGGTCATTATTAAATTTTAAAGGGGTATATTGACCCCATTTCTAATAAGTAGAAAAAAACAATGATCATCTCTTATTCAGGACGTCCCATACTATATACACACCTCATATGAAACCATTTTACTGTACCATTTTTGAGATATGGGTCATTATTACACTTTAGATGGGTATATTGACTCCATTTCTAATAAGTAGAAGAAAACAATGATCATCTCTTATTCAGGACGTCCCATATTATATACACACCTCATATGAAACCATTTTACTGTAGCATTTTTGAGATATGGGTCATTATTACATTTTAAAGGGGTATATTGACCCCATTTCTAATAAGTAGAAAAAAACAATGATCAGTTCTTATTCAGGACGTCCCATATTATATGCACACCTCATATGAAACCATTTTACTGTACCATTTTTTAGATATGGGTCATTATTACACTTTAGAGGGGTATAAAAAACCCATTTCTAATAAGTAGAAAAAAACAATGATCAGTTCTTATTCAGGAGGTCCCATACTATATGCACACCTCATTTGAAACCATTTTACTGTACCATTTTTGAGATATGGGTCATTATTACACTTTAGAGGGGTATAAAAAACCCATTTCTAATAAGTAGAAAAAAACAATGATCAGTTCTCATTCAGGACGTCCCATACTATATGCACGCCTCATATGAAACCATTTTACTGTAGCATTTTTGAGATATGGGTCATTATTACACTTTAGAGGGGTATAAAAAACCCATTTCTAATAAGTAGAAAAAAACAATGATCAGTTCTCATTCAGGACGTCCCATACTATATGCACGCCTCATATGAAACCATTTTACTGTAGCATTTTTGAGATATGGGTCATTATTACACTTTAGAGGGGTTTATTGACCCCATTTTTAATAAGTAGAAAAAAAAATGATCAGTTCTTATTCAGGACGTCCCATACTATATGCACACCTCATATGAAACCATTTTACTGTACCATTTTTGAGATATGGGTCATTATTACACTTTAGAGGGGTATAAAAAACCCATTTCTAATAAGTAGAAAAAAACAATGATCAGTTCTCATTCAGGACGTCCCATACTATATGCACACCTCATATGAAACCATTTTACTGTAGCATTTTTGAGATATGGGTCATTATTAAATTTTAAAGGGGTATATTGACCCCATTTCTAATAAGTAGAAAAAAACAATGATCATCTCTTATTCAGGACGTCCCATACTATATACACACCTCATATGAAACCATTTTACTGTACCATTTTTGAGATATGGGTCATTATTACACTTTAGATGGGTATATTGACTCCATTTCTAATAAGTAGAAGAAAACAATGATCATCTCTTATTCAGGACGTCCCATATTATATACACACCTCATATGAAACCATTTTACTGTAGCGTTTTTGAGATATGGGTCATTATTACATTTTAAAGGGGTATATTGACCCCATTTCTAATAAGTAGAAAAAAACAATGATCAGTTCTTATTCAGGACGTCCCATATTATATGCACACCTCATATGAAACCATTTTACTGTACCATTTTTGAGATATGGGTCATTGTTACACTTTAGAGGGGTATAAAAAACCCATTTCTAATAAGTAGAAAAAAACAATGATCAGTTCTCATTCAGGACCTCCCATACTACATGCATACCTCATATGAAACCATTTTACTGTAGCATTCTTGAGATATGGGTCATTATTACACTTTAGAGGGGTTTATTGACCCCATTTCTAATAAGTAGAAAAAAACAATGATCAGTTCTTATTCAGGACATCCCATATTATATGCACAACTCATATGAAACCATTTTACTGTAGCATTTTTGAGATATGGGTCATTATTACACTTTAGAGGGGTGTATTGACCCCATTTCTAATAAGTAGAAAAAAAACAATGATCAGTTCTTATTCAGGACGTCCCATACTATATGCACACCTCATATGAAACCATTTTACTGTAGCATTTTTGAGATACGGGACATTATTACACTTTAGAGGGGTAAAAAGTCTATGGGGAACGACCACGCTCTGATATACCTGTAAACTGTTCAATAGAAGGGATTGACATCATAGGCTGGTGAC
This sequence comes from Garra rufa, assembly GCF_049309525.1. NCBI lineage: Eukaryota > Metazoa > Chordata > Actinopteri > Cypriniformes > Cyprinidae > Garra > Garra rufa. The sequence goes on from NW_027394277.1 coordinate 7,667,668, forward strand.
GAAAGCAGTCAGGAAGCAATAAAAGCATGTGCGAGAGAAAAACAGCGTTATTTTCGGAGACTGACACGAGCGCTAGCAGGGATTCAGGAAGTATTGTTCGAGATGCATAGTCTCCATCCAAAAACGATATGGGGAACGAGATGCACATGTCTCCAGAATTCCAAATCCCTGCCTAGGATTAGCTAGGACAAGAGATTAAAGGCGCCAGGAGTGGCATGGAGGTCTAGGTCATAGAACCTGATGAAGGTGAGGGGCGTGGACCATCTCGCTGCGTTGCAGATGTCCTGAATTGGGACACCCGAAAGAGCAGTTTTGTAAGCAGCCATAGCGCAAGTAGAGTGAGCCTTGACCCCCAAAGGTAAGGGGAGACCAGAGGACTCATAAACAGCATCTATAATCCATCTGCTCAGAGTTTGTTTGGAAGCCGGCAAACTCTCTCTTGGGTTTACCGTAACATACTAGCCACTGGTCCGACCTACGCCCAAGGGCAGCTCTGTGGACATAGGTGTCCAGTGCTCGGACTGGGCACATTAAGCTTCTGATGGTCTGGATCTGTAAAGGGAGGAGGACAGAATGCCTGAAGCATGATGGGCTGTGGTGTAGAGGTAGAGACTTTGGGTACATATCCTGCTCTAGGGTAAAGAAAAAATTAGGCCATACTAGGCGCAATGTCAAGATAGGAAGGGGCCACGGAAAGGGCCTGCAGGTCCCCCACTCTCTTTAGGTAAGACAAGGCTAAGGAGACCTCAGCCTCAGCACACCACTGAGAAAGTGTGTAACCAGGGGATTTTTGCCCACTTAGAAGCCACCAAGAGGGGTGTGTTAGGCCAGGATTGCCGCTACGAGCAGCTTCAAAGTGGAGTGGGAAATCCCTGTGAACAAAATGAGCCTGCATGAAGTCCACTGTACAACTGTACTGACTGTAGTGGGCCTAACTTGGGGTCTGCACACCATGAAGAGAAGAGACTCCACCTCAGGGTGTACACTTTTCTCAGGGAGCTCTGGACTGGAGGATGGTCTCAACAGCCCAAGTTGAGAGACCATACACTATGAGTCTTCCCACATTTTTTACAGCTCCGGGCGGGGGTGGAGAATGGTGCCCCCATCTGTTAGAGGAGATCCCTCCTGACAGGAATCTCCCATGGAGAGCCGCCGAGAAGGGAAATCAGGTCAGAGAATCAAACTTGGCCCGGGCCAGTACGGGGCTACTAGGAGTAGATGTTCCCCATCTGGGCAAACTCTCTCCAGAACTCCTGTGTACCAGAGTACCAGAGGGGACATTGCGATGTCTCCCGAGTTCCAAAGAGGTTCACCTGAGCTTGGTCAAAAAACACTCTCCAAATTTGCTTCACCACCTTAGGGTGAAGCATCCATTCCCCGTGCCTCAGCCCCTGCCTCAACAGGATGTCTGCTCCCAAATTGAGATGCCCAGGAATGTGTATTGCTTTCAGCTAAAACGAGTTTGTCCAGAGACCACACAAGTATCTGCTGCGCCAGCTTGTTCAAGGGGCGCGAACTTAGACCTCTCTGGTGGTTGATGTAGTAGACCACTGCTGTGTTGTCAGTGCGCACCAACACATGGCAATCTCTTAGGTCCGGGACGAAGTGTCTCACTGATTGAAACATGGCCAGCATCTCTTTTGACAATTGATAGGCCATGCGAGATGGCAACCACTTCACAGACTACGGGCTGACCAGCCACTCATGACCGTTCACCAACCGGTGAGGGACGCATCTGTCTCTAGTGTCACACGGCGACAAGGAGCTCCCAGCACCGGGCCCTGAGACAAGAACCAAGGTTTCCTCCACATGTCTAAAGCACGTAGGCATCCCTGCGTGACCTTGATCATTGGAAGCAGGTTTCCCCTAGAGGAGAACCCCTTGGTCTTGAGCCACCACTGTAGGGGCCTCATGTGCAGCAGGCCAAAAAGTATCACATTGGACGCAGCTGCCATCAGACCCAATAGTTTTTTAAACTCTTTTACAACAAGTGACTGACCTTCTCTGACTCTCGTGACTGCAGTGAGGATCGACTCGATTCGAGCAGGTGACAGATGTGTCTGCATCATGGTCAAATCCCACACCTCACCTAGATAAGTGGTCCTCTGTAATGGAGATAGCACACTTTTCTTGGTGGGAAAGACCCCGTGGAAAGGTGGTGGTGGATCGCCTAATTGGATCTAATTTTATTTCTCTACAGTATGCAGAACCCACACAGACACGGTTGGCAGTAGTTTCCAAGCTGCTAAATAGTCTACTAAGGGAACCAGCCTCTCGAGGCTGGTCTCTGATGTTGCCTGAACTGCTAGCTTGGTATCCTGTAACCACTGACCGGCAGGATATTTCTGAACTAACTGCTCTAGGGACCCCCATAGGGATGGCGAGCCCCTTGGCTCCAATATACAAGCAGGTGGAAAAAGTTTTTGACTCACAGGAGACCACCGTGCCCTGTAGCCCTGGCAGGGGTAGCAGACTGATCACCTGAGGGCATTGGGGGAAGATGGACACCGTGGAATGCGGTGCTATCCACTAGTCCCCAATAGGGGCTGCCCTCAGTTGTCCTGAGAAATAGTCAGGACCGCTTAGCTGTGGACTTCCTTGACTGAAGCATGACCGTCAGGTCAGGCCTCACATTAGAAGCCCCTGGCTAAGAGCGCCGCTGGTTTCTATCCCGCTGTGGAGGGGCCCAAATAGCGACGATTACTGTTTGTGCTTCGTGGTAAGAGGAGCTGGTACACGGGAGGGGCTGTTCATGCCCAGCAGCCACAGCTATGATGCGGTGAGGAAGATACCAATGAAAAGCCACCGCTTGCTTTCGTGCCTCCTGGTACCTGCTGATGACATAATCGACTGCATAGCCAAACAGGCCAGAAGGCACAAGCGGGGCATCCTGTAGGAAGATACCCTGTAGTTCTCTTTCATGCCAGATAGGGTCAACCACAGGTGCCTCTCCGCTGCCACCATTGCTGCCATAGACCGTCCAATGGTACGGGAGGCATGACATATTGCCTTTCAGGAGGTATGACATATCGACCCTCTTCCAAAAGACGCGTTTTTGCACCACATACAATCAAGGGGTGGGAGGGTAGGAGCCTTGGCAAAGCAGGCAGCTCAGGGAGCCATGGCAGAGCAGGCAACTGAAGAGGCCATGGTGGGCCATGGGGGAGCAGTCTTGGTCATGTAGCCCCCTAAAAAACTGAAAATTCTGGGTTCCTTGGCTGGAACAGGCTCTGGGCTGGAGGCCTCCCTAAACTGCATTTAGGAACAACACCCTGGCATTGACTCTGGATTTATGGTCTTCTCTGGCCAGACATGGAAACAACAGCGTTCCCTGTGTTTGATTCAAGCTCTGCTGCCTTCCCTGGGCCAGACGTGGGAACAACAGCCCTCCCACGTCAATAACTGAATGCTCCTTAAAAATTATACAGTAAAGCGTTTTCCTTAGAAATATGTATAGAAGATTAATTCTTTATATTTTTATGGGATATTGTAATGCCAAAAGGCAGCAGAGGGAGCCCTCACCCATGAACTGATTGTTGCTGCTCCCTCTGCTGCCTCGTTGGTTACTTCCTGTTTGGTGGCCATAAAACGAAGCCATTACCAAACAGAGAGTGCAAAGCATTGTTCTGCTGTGTGGAATCTACTCAACATTTTTCAGATTTCCTTGCCTTGTTTTTGTTATTTTCACAACTTGGTTTCTTGTCATAGATTTGCCATGGTTTTGTTTTGTTTGCCTTGTTTCTTTGCCTTGTTTATTGGTTACTATTTGGACTGCCCTCTCTGGTCTTGACGTCACCGACCAGGAAGCTTAAAAGCACGTCTGGACAGAACAGCGTCAGCTTTCTGTTTTCAGCAAGCGTTCTGTGTGCATGTCATTCTCCATTTTTCGTGCCAGTTTGCACAACTTTCTTTTTGAGAGTGATTGTTTGTCTGTCTGTCAAAATGTCTAAGAAGGGTGAAAATAAGCAGCAACATTACAAGCGGTGTGTCCCTCCTTGCTCTCGTTTCATCACAGGTGAGGATACACACAGCTTGTGTGTTGTCTGCATGGGAGTGGAGCATGCGGCATCAGCCCTCGAGGGGGCTGGTTGCCCGCATTGTGAGCGCATGCCTTTGTGTTTGCTCCGCTCCCGTAAGGCTCTCTTTGCACTCGTGGGGATCGCAATTGGATCTGGCTGAGGGTATGGAGACGGGCGAGTCCCTATCTTCTGCCTCACCAGCCAGATCCGCTGCCCGCTCTCTGGGATCGGAAGCCCGCTCAGCGGATTCTTACCCCCGGAGATAGGACGCGGTGCTCCTTCTATCCACCTCCGAGGAGGTGGATGTGGAGGGCGTCGATGAGGATTCACCCCCTCATTCTCCCCAGTATGAGGAGCTGCTGGAGGTGGTCACTCGCGCCGTGGCTACTCTAAATCTGGAGTGGCCGACCGAGAGACAGGCCGAACTGCAGAGAAGCAAATTGGATGAGCGCTTTCTGCGGTCTCGGCCACCACCTCCATGCCCGAGTCTTCCGTTTTTCCCTGACCTCCACACCGAGGTGTCGAGGTCATGGGGAAAACCTTTCTCTGCGCGTCTCTTCAGCCTGTCTGCCGCTCATTACACCAACGTGGCGGGTTTTCAGAGCTCGCATACAAAGCGATGCCCCGGGTGGAACAGATGCTTGCGAGCTATCTGTCCCCCGGTGCGGCATCGTCTTTGAAGACTCCGACCTTGCCCTCCAGACCGCTTAAGACCACGTTGGCTCTGTTGGGCAAGGGGTATGCGGCAGCAGATCAGGCTGGTGCGTGCCTCCACACTATGGGTGTGTTGCAGGCTTACCAAGCCGACCTGCTCAAGGAGCTAATTGAAGGCGAGGGGGCATGGCCTAATGACATCGCCGAGCTCCGTAGAACCGCTGATTTGTCTCTCCGCGCCACCAATGAGACCGCCCGTGCCATCGGCAGGTCTATGGTAGCTGTGGTAGCTGCGGAGAGGCACCTGTGGCTGACCCTGTCCAGCATCAAAGAAAAGGACAGGGTCTTCCACATGGACGCCCCGCTCGTGCCTTCGGGTCTGTTCATTGGCGCTGTCGATACAATCGTCGACAGACACCAGGAGGCGCGACGACAAGCAGCGGCGTTTCAGCGGTTCCTCCCTCGCCTTGCTCCAGCTCAGGGGGCTGCTGATGTTCAGCAGCCCTCACCGCAATCTAGCTCCTCATACAGGAAGGCCCAAAAGCAGAGCGTCGCCTCTCATGCTCCCCCCAGTGGTAAGGACTGAGGGCCACGTCGACGCTCTAGGCCGGGCTCTTCTAAGCCCAAGACTGACCTGAGGGTGGTCTTGCAGGCTAAGAAGAGTTCGGCCAAAAAGCCCTGACCATTATGGAGGGCCGATGGGGACAGTCCCCTCTGGGGAAGAGCGGTTAACACCTCATAATATGGTGCCCATATCTCCTCAGTGTCCCCAGGGGATCGCTTTGCCAACCCTGCCACCTCTGGTGCTTCAGGGCGCAGCGGTCCCCAGCGAGCATACCTCTCAGTCACCGCCCGACATCTGCTAACTGGGTGTGTTCCTGCCGGTCTGCTGCTTCAGGACCCCGAGTTAACTGTTCCTCTAACACCAGAGGTCAGCCTCGAGAGGCTGATTCCCTTAGTAGACTTTCTGGCAGCGTGGAAACTTCTGCCGAATGTCTCTCATTGGGTCCTGCAGACTGTAGAAAAGGGCTACCCTATTCAGTTCGGTGCCCCTCCTACGCGCTTCAGCTAAGTTTTTCCCACACTTGTGGGTCACGAGCAGGCTCTGGTTAAGGAACAAGAAGTAAACACCCTCCTGAGGAAGGAGGCCATCGAGGTGGTCCCTCTTCTCGAGCGAGATGCCGGGTTCTACAGCCGGTACTTCATTGTTCCCAAGAAGGATAGGGGCCTCAGGCCAATCTTAGATCTACACTTGCTGAACCGTACAGTCATGCGCCTCAAGTTCAGTATGCTTACGGTCAAGCAGGTTGTGTCTCAAATCAGGTCCGAGGACTGGTTTGTGACAATAGATCTGAAGGACGAATATTTTCACAAATCCATCCTTCCCGAACACAGGAAGTTCTTGAGGTTTGCTTTCAGGGGTGAAGCATACCAATATCGGGTTCTTCCTTTCGGCCTTGCACTCTCACCCCGCACTTTCACGAAGTGTGTGGATGCAGCTCTGGCTCCTCTGAGACTCCAGGGCATCCGCATACTCAACTACATCGACGACTGGCTGATTTTGGCCCAGTCCGATCAGATGGCGGTTCAACATTGAGATGTTGTTCTGTCACACATGAAAGTGCTGGGGTTAAGACTAAACGCCAAGAAGAGTGTGATTTCTCCATTACAGAGAACCACTTATCTAGGCGTGGTGTGGGATTCCTCCACGATGCAGGCACGTTTTTCTCCTGCTCGTGTCGAGTCAATCCTCACAGAAGTCGCGAAAGTCATAGAAGGCCGGTCACTCACTGTAAAGCGGTTCCAGAAACTGCTGGGTCTGATGGCAGCTGCGTCTAACATAATTCCTTTTGGCCTGCTGTACATGAGACCCCTTCAGTGGTGGCTCAAAACCAAGGGGTTCTCCCCGAGGGGAAACCGGTTTTGCATGATCAAGGTCACATGGCTATGCTTTCGTGCCTTAGACATGTGGAGGAAACCTTGGTTTCTGAATCAGGGCCCGGTGTTGGGAGCTCCTTGCCGCCGTGTCACGTTTGCGATGGATGCATCCCTCACTGGCTGGGGAGCGGTCATGAGTGGCCCGTGGTCTGTGGAGGGGCCATCATCTCACTTCGCACATCAATTGCCTGGAGATGTTGGCCGTGTTTCAGGCTCTGTTACACTTTCTCCCAGACCTAAGAGATCACCATGTGTTGGTGCACACTGACAACATAGCGGTGGTCTCTTACATCAACCACCAAGGAGGTCTGCGTTTGCGCCCCTTGTACAAGCGGTCGCACCAGATACTTGTGTGGTCCCCGGGGAAACTCCTCTCGCTGAGAGCAGTTCACATCCCTGGGCATCTCAATGTGGGAGCAGACGTCCTTTCGAGGCAGGGGCCGAGGCCCGGTGAATGGATGCTTCACCCCTTAGTGGTGAAGCAGATCTGGAGAATCTTTGGCCAGGCTCAGGTGGACCTCTTCGCAACTCACAAGAATGCGCAATGTCCCCTCTGGTTCTCTCTGAGTCATCCAGCTCCCTTGGGGCTGGATGCCATGGTACAGACATGGCCGAGGCTACATCTGTACGCTTTTTCCCCGATCGCTCTGTCCCGGGAGTTCTGGCGAGAGTGCGCCGGGACGGGGTTTGACTTCTTTTAGTTGCCCTGTACTGGCCGGGTCGAGTTTGGTTCTCAGACCTGATTTTCCTCCTAGACGGCTCCCTCTGGGGGATTCCTGTCAGGACGGATCTCCTCTCACAGGCGGGAGGCGACATCATTCACCCCCGCCCGGAGCTATGGAAACTATGGGTTTGGACCCTGAGGGGGCACAACTTGTAGCTTCCGGTCTCCCAACTGAGGTTGTTGAGACCATCCTCCAGTCCAGAGCTGCCTCCATGAGGAAACTGTATGCCCTGAACTGGAGACTCTTCACTTCATGGTGCGGAGACCGCCAGTTTGACCCAGTTAACTGCCCAGTTGGTACAGTACTGGAGTTCTTACAGGGCTGTCTCTCCACCTGGTTGACCCACTCCACCTTGAAGGTCTACGTGGCAGCCATTTCTGCTTACCACGCCGCTCTTGGTGGCTCCTCAGTGGGCAGAAACCCCCTGGTTACACATTTCCTCCACGGTGCGCTGAGGTTGAGGCCTAATATTCGCTAGGTTCTATGGCCTAGATTTCCGAGCCTCTCCTGGCTCCTTCGTTCTCTCGCCCTAATTGGCAGGGACACTTCTCCAGTATGGCGGCGTGGGCATTCTCGTTCCCAAAGCGTTTCGACGCAGCTCGAAGTTACCTGGAAGGGAACGTCTCAGGTTACGTATGTAACCCTAGTTCCCTGAAGGGAATGAGACGCTGCGTCTCGAGGCTATACTTCCGGCATTCCCTGCAGCGCTTGCTACTTCCAGAAGCTGATGCTGTTCTATCCGCACTTGCTTTTAAGCTTCCTGGTCGGTGACATCATCACGCTGGTGACGTCCCACGATTCCATTGGACTGATTGCACACATGATTCAGAGCGTGGTCACGCTGGAGGCGTTCCCAAAGCATTTCAACGCAGCGTCTCGTTCCCTTCAGGGAACTAGGGTTACATACATAACCTGAGACGTTTTTTTCTACTTATTAGAAATGGAGTCTACATACCCTGTTAAAATGTATTAATGTCCCATATCTCCAAAATGGTACAGTAAAATAGTTTCATATGAGGTGTGCATATAGTATGGGACGTCCTGAATAAGAACTGATCATTGTTTTTTTCTACTTATTAGAAATGGGGTCAATACACCCCTCTAAAGTGTAATAATGACCCATATCTCAAAAATGCTACAGTAAAATGGTTTCATATGAGGTGTGCATATAATATGGGACGTCCTGAATAAGAACTGATCATTGTTTTTTTCTACTTATTATAAATGGGTTTTTTATATCCCTCTAAATTGTTATAATGATTCATATCTCAAAAATGCTACAGTAAAATGGTTTCATATGAGGTGTGCATATAATATGGGACGTCCTGAATGAGAACTGATCATTGTTTTTTTCTACTTATTAGAAATGGGGTCAATACTCCCATCTAAAGTGTAATAATGACCCATATATCAAAAATGCTACAGTAAAATGGTTTCATATGTGGTGTGCATATAGTATGGGACGTCATGAATGAGAACTGATCATTGTTTTTTTCTACTTATTAGAAATGGGTTTTTTATACCCCTCTAAAGTGTAATAATGACCCATATCTCAAAAATGCTACAGTAAAATGGTTTCATATGAGGTGTGCATATAGTATGGGACGTCCTGAATAAGAACTGATCATTGTTTTTTTTTCTACTTATTAGAAATGGGGTCAATAATACCCTCTAAAGTGTAATAATGTCCCATATCTCAAAAATGCTACAGTAAAATGGTTTCATATGAGGTGTGCATATAATATGGGACGTCCTGAATAAGAACTGATCATTGTTTTTTTCTACTTATTAGAAATGGGGTCAATAAACCCCTCTAAAGTGTAATAATGACCCATATCTCAAAAATGGTACAGTAAAATGGTTTCATATGAGGTGTGCATATAATATGGGACGTCCTGAATAAGAGATGATCATTGTTTTCTTCTACTTATTAGAAATGGAGTCAATATACCCATCTAAAGTGTAATAATGACCCATATCTCAAAAATGGTACAGTAAAATGGTTTCATATGAGGTGTGTATATAGTATGGGACGTCCTGAATAAGAGATGATCATTGTTTTTTTCTACTTATTAGAAATGGAGTCAATATACCCATCTAAAGTGTAATAATGACCCATATCTCAAAAATGGTACAGTAAAATGGTTTCATATGAGGTGTGTATATAATATGGGACGTCCTGAATAAGAGATGATCATTGTTTTCTTCTACTTATTAGAAATGGAGTCAATATACCCATCTAAAGTGTAATAATGACCCATATCTCAAAAATGGTACAGTAAAATGGTTTCATATGAGGTGTGTATATAATATGGGACGTCCTGAATAAGAGATGATCATTGTTTTCTTCTACTTATTAGAAATGGAGTCAATATACCCATCTAAAGTGTAATAATGACCCATATCTCAAAAATGGTACAGTAAAATGGTTTCATATGAGGTGTGTATATAATATGGGACGTCCTGAATAAGAGATGATCATTGTTTTCTTCTACTTATTAGAAATGGAGTCAATATACCCATCTAAAGTGTAATAATGACCCATATCTCAAAAATGGTACAGTAAAATGGTTTCATATGAGGTGTGCATATAATATGGGACGTCCTGAATAAGAGATGATCATTGTTTTCTTCTACTTATTAGAAATGGAGTCAATATACCCATCTAAAGTGTAATAATGACCCATATCTCAAAAATGGTACAGTAAAATGGTTTCATATGAGGTGTGTATATAATATGGGACGTCCTGAATAAGAGATGATCATTGTTTTCTTCTACTAATTAGAAATGGGGTCAATATACCCCTTTAAAATTTAATAATGACCCATATCTCAAAAATGCTACAGTAAAATGGTTTCATATGAGGTGTGCATATAGTATGGGACGTCCTGAATGAGAACTGATCATTGTTTTTTTCTACTTATTAGAAATGGGTTTTTTATACCCCTCTAAAGTGTAATAATGACCCATATCTCAAAAATGGTACAGTAAAATGGTTTCATATGAGGTGTGCATATAGTATGGGACGTCCTGAATAAGAACTGATCATTGTTTTTTTCTACTTATTAGAAATGGGTTCAATAAACCCCTCTAAAGTGTAATAATGACCCATATCTCAAAAATGCTACAGTAAAATTGTTTCATATGAGGTGTGCATATAGTATGGGACGTCCTGAATGAGAAATGATCATTGTTTTTTTCTACTTATTAGAAATGGGTTTTTCATACCCCTCTAAAGTGTAATAATGACCCATATCTCAAAAATGCTACAGTAAAATGGTTTCATATGAGGTGTGCATATAGTATGGGACGTCCTGAATGAGAAATGATCATTGTTTTTTTCTACTTATTAGAAATGGGGCCAATAAACCCCGTTAAAATGTAATAATGTCCCATATCTCAAAAATGCTACAGTAAAATGGTTTCATATGAGGTGTGCATATAATATGGGACGTCCTGAATAAGAACTGATCATTGTTTTTTTCTACTTATTAGAAATGGGTTTTTTATACCCCTCTAAAGTGTAATAATGACCCATATCTCAAGAATGCTACAGTAAAATGGTTTCATATGAGGTATGCATGTAGTATGGGAGGTCCTGAATGAGAACTGATCATTGTTTTTTTCTACTTATTAGAAATGGGTTTTTTATACCCCTCTAAAGTGTAACAATGACCCATATCTCAAAAATGCTACAGTAAAATTGTTTCATATGAGGTGTGCATATAGTATGGGACGTCCTGAATGAGAACTGATCATTGTTTTTTTCTACTTATTAGAAATGGGTTTTTCATACCCCTCTAAAGTGTAATAATGACCCATATCTCAAAAATGCTACAGTAAAATGGTTTCATATGAGGTGTGCATATAGTATGGGACGTCCTGAATGAGAAATGATCATTGTTTTTTTCTACTTATTAGAAATGGGGCCAATAAACCCCGTTAAAATGTAATAATGTCCCATATCTCAAAAATGCTACAGTAAAATGGTTTCATATGAGGTGTGCATATAATATGGGACGTCCTGAATAAGAACTGATCATTGTTTTTTTCTACTTATTAGAAATGGGTTTTTTATACCCCTCTAAAGTGTAATAATGACCCATATCTCAAGAATGCTACAGTAAAATGGTTTCATATGAGGTATGCATGTAGTATGGGAGGTCCTGAATGAGAACTGATCATTGTTTTTTTCTACTTATTAGAAATGGGTTTTTTATACCCCTCTAAAGTGTAACAATGACCCATATCTCAAAAATGGTACAGTAAAATGGTTTCATATGAGGTGTGCATATAATATGGGACGTCCTGAATAAGAGATGATCATTGTTTTCTTCTACTTATTAGAAATGGAGTCAATATACCCATCTAAAGTGTAATAATGACCCATATCTCAAAAATGGTACAGTAAAATGGTTTCATATGAGGTGTGTATATAATATGGGACGTCCTGAATAAGAGATGATCATTGTTTTCTTCTACTAATTAGAAATGGGGTCAATATACCCCTTTAAAATTTAATAATGACCCATATCTCAAAAATGCTACAGTAAAATGGTTTCATATGAGGTGTGCATATAGTATGGGACGTCCTGAATGAGAACTGATCATTGTTTTTTTCTACTTATTAGAAATGGGTTTTTTATACCCCTCTAAAGTGTAATAATGACCCATATCTCAAAAATGGTACAGTAAAATGGTTTCATATGAGGTGTGCATATAGTATGGGACGTCCTGAATAAGAACTGATCATTGTTTTTTTCTACTTATTAGAAATGGGGTCAATAAACCCCTCTAAAGTGTAATAATGACCCATATCTCAAAAATGCTACAGTAAAATTGTTTCATATGAGGTGTGCATATAGTATGGGACGTCCTGAATGAGAACTGATCATTGTTTTTTTCTACTTATTAGAAATGGGTTTTTCATACCCCTCTAAAGTGTAATAATGACCCATATCTCAAAAATGCTACAGTAAAATGGTTTCATATGAGGTGTGCATATAGTATGGGACGTCCTGAATGAGAAATGATCATTGTTTTTTTCTACTTATTAGAAATGGGGCCAATAAACCCCGTTAAAATGTAATAATGTCCCATATCTCAAAAATGCTACAGTAAAATGGTTTCATATGAGGTGTGCATATAATATGGGACGTCCTGAATAAGAACTGATCATTGTTTTTTTCTACTTATTAGAAATGGGTTTTTTATACCCCTCTAAAGTGTAATAATGACCCATATCTCAAGAATGCTACAGTAAAATGGTTTCATATGAGGTATGCATGTAGTATGGGAGGTCCTGAATGAGAACTGATCATTGTTTTTTTCTACTTATTAGAAATGGGTTTTTTATACCCCTCTAAAGTGTAACAATGACCCATATCTCAAAAATGCTACAGTAAAATTGTTTCATATGAGGTGTGCATATAGTATGGGACGTCCTGAATGAGAACTGATCATTGTTTTTTTCTACTTATTAGAAATGGGTTTTTCATACCCCTCTAAAGTGTAATAATGACCCATATCTCAAAAATGCTACAGTAAAATGGTTTCATATGAGGTGTGCATATAGTATGGGACGTCCTGAATGAGAAATGATCATTGTTTTTTTCTACTTATTAGAAATGGGGCCAATAAACCCCGTTAAAATGTAATAATGTCCCATATCTCAAAAATGCTACAGTAAAATGGTTTCATATGAGGTGTGCATATAATATGGGACGTCCTGAATAAGAACTGATCATTGTTTTTTTCTACTTATTAGAAATGGGTTTTTTATACCCCTCTAAAGTGTAATAATGACCCATATCTCAAGAATGCTACAGTAAAATGGTTTCATATGAGGTATGCATGTAGTATGGGACGTCCTGAATGAGAACTGATCATTGTTTTTTTCTACTTATTAGAAATGGGTTTTTTATACCCCTCTAAAGTGTAATAATGACCCATATCTCAAGAATGGTACAGTAAAATGGTTTCATATGAGGTGTGCATATAGTATGGGAGGTCCTGAATGAGAACTGATCATTGTTTTTTTCTACTTATTAGAAATGGGTTTTTTATACCCCTCTAAAGTGTAACAATGACCCATATCTCAAAAATGGTACAGTAAAATGGTTTCATATGAGGTGTGCATATAATATGGGACGTCCTGAATAAGAACTGATCATTGTTTTTTTCTACTTATTAGAAATGGGGTCAATATACCCCTTTAAAATGTAATAATGACCCATATCTCAAAAACGCTACAGTAAAATGGTTTCATATGAGGTGTGTATATAATATGGGACGTCCTGAATAAGAGATGATCATTGTTTTCTTCTACTTATTAGAAATGGAGTCAATATACCCATCTAAAGTGTAATAATGACCCATATCTCAAAAATGGTACAGTAAAATGGTTTCATATGAGGTGTGTATATAGTATGGGACGTCCTGAATAAGAGATGATCATTGTTTTTTTCTACTTATTAGAAATGGGGTCAATATACCCCTTTAAAATTTAATAATGACCCATATCTCAAAAATGCTACAGTAAAATGGTTTCATATGAGGTGTGCATATAGTATGGGACGTCCTGAATGAGAACTGATCATTGTTTTTTTCTACTTATTAGAAATGGGTTTTTTATACCCCTCTAAAGTGTAATAATGACCCATATCTCAAAAATGGTACAGTAAAATGGTTTCATATGAGGTGTGCATATAGTATGGGACGTCCTGAATAAGAACTGATCATTGTTTTTTTCTACTTATTAAAAATGGGGTCAATAAACCCCTCTAAAGTGTAATAATGACCCATATCTCAAAAATGCTACAGTAAAATGGTTTCATATGAGGTGTGCATATAGTATGGGACGTCCTGAATGAGAACTGATCATTGTTTTTTTCTACTTATTAGAAATGGGTTTTTTATACCCCTCTAAAGTGTAATAATGACCCATATCTCAAAAATGGTACAGTAAAATGGTTTCAAATGAGGTGTGCATATAGTATGGGACCTCCTGAATAAGAACTGATCATTGTTTTTTTCTACTTATTAGAAATGGATTTTTTATACCCCTCTAAAGTGTAACAATGACCCATATCTCAAAAATGGTACAGTAAAATGGTTTCATATGAGGTGTGCATATAATATGGGACGTCCTGAATAAGAACTGATCATTGTTTTTTTCTACTTATTAGAAATGGGGTCAATATACCCCTTTAAAATGTAATAATGACCCATATCTCAAAAACGCTACAGTAAAATGGTTTCATATGAGGTGTGTATATAATATGGGACATCCTGAATAAGAGATGATCATTGTTTTCTTCTACTTATTAGAAATGGAGTCAATATACCCATCTAAAGTGTAATAATGACCCATATCTCAAAAATGGTACAGTAAAATGGTTTCATATGAGGTGTGTATATAGTATGGGACGTCCTGAATAAGAGATGATCATTGTTTTTTTCTACTTATTAGAAATGGGGTCAATATACCCCTTTAAAATTTAATAATGACCCATATCTCAAAAATGCTACAGTAAAATGGTTTCATATGAGGTGTGCATATAGTATGGGACGTCCTGAATGAGAACTGATCATTGTTTTTTTCTACTTATTAGAAATGGGTTTTTTATACCCCTCTAAAGTGTAATAATGACCCATATCTCAAAAATGGTACAGTAAAATGGTTTCATATGAGGTGTGCATATAGTATGGGACGTCCTGAATAAGAACTGATCATTGTTTTTTTCTACTTATTAAAAATGGGGTCAATAAACCCCTCTAAAGTGTAATAATGACCCATATCTCAAAAATGCTACAGTAAAATGGTTTCATATGAGGTGTGCATATAGTATGGGACGTCCTGAATGAGAACTGATCATTGTTTTTTTCTACTTATTAGAAATGGGTTTTTTATACCCCTCTAAAGTGTAATAATGACCCATATCTCAAAAATGGTACAGTAAAATGGTTTCAAATGAGGTGTGCATATAATATGGGACGTCCTGAATAAGAACTGATCATTGTTTTTTTCTACTTATTAGAAATGGGGTCAATATACCCCTTTAAAATGTAATAATGACCCATATCTCAAAAATGCTACAGTAAAATGGTTTCATATGAGGTGTGTATATAATATGGGACGTCCTGAATAAGAGATGATCATTGTTTTCTTCTACTTATTAGAAATGGAGTCAATATACCCATCTAAAGTGTAATAATGACCCATATCTCAAAAATGGTACAGTAAAATGGTTTCATATGAGGTGTGTATATAGTATGGGACATCCTGAATAAGAGATGATCATTGTTTTTTTCTACTTATTAGAAATGGGGTCAATATACCCCTTTAAAATTTAATAATGACCCATATCTCAAAAATGCTACAGTAAAATGGTTTCATATGAGGTGTGCATATAGTACGGGACGTCCTGAATGAGAACTGATCATTGTTTTTTTCTACTTATTAGAAATGGGTTTTTTATACCCCTCTAAAGTGTAATAATGACCCATATCTCAAAAATGGTACAGTAAAATGGTTTCATATGAGGTGTGCATATAGTATGGGACGTCCTGAATAAGAACTGATCATTGTTTTTTTCTACTTATTAGAAATGGGGTCAATAAACCCCTCTAAAGTGTAATAATGACCCATATCTCAAAAATGCTACAGTAAAATTGTTTCATATGAGGTGTGCATATAGTATGGGACGTCCTGAATGAGAACTGATCATTGTTTTTTTCTACTTATTAGAAATGGGTTTTTCATACCCCTCTAAAGTGTAATAATGACCCATATCTCAAAAATGCTACAGTAAAATGGTTTCATATGAGGTGTGCATATAGTATGGGACGTCCTGAATGAGAAATGATCATTGTTTTTTTCTACTTATTAGAAATGGGGTCAATATACCCCTCTAAAGTGTAATAGTGACCCATATCTCAAAAATGCTACAGTAAAATGGTTTCATATGAGGTGTGCATATAGTATGGGACGTCCTGAATGAGAAATGATCATTGTTTTTTTCTACTTATTAGAAATGGGGTCAATAAACCCCTCTAAAGTGTAATAATGACCCATATCTCAAAAATGGTACAGTAAAATGGTTTCATATGAGGTGTGCATATAGTATGGGACGTCCTGAATAAGAACTGATCATTGTTTTTTTCTACTTATTAGAAATGGGGTCAATAAACCCCTCTAAAGTGTAATAATGACCCATATCTCAAAAATGCTACAGTAAAATTGTTTCATATGAGGTGTGCATATAGTATGGGACGTCCTGAATGAGAACTGATCATTGTTTTTTTCTACTTATTAGAAATGGGTTTTTCATACCCCTCTAAAGTGTAATAATGACCCATATCTCAAAAATGCTACAGTAAAATGGTTTCATATGAGGTGTGCATATAGTATGGGACGTCCTGAATGAGAAATGATCATTGTTTTTTTCTACTTATTAGAAATGGGGCCAATAAACCCCGTTAAAATGTAATAATGTCCCATATCTCAAAAATGCTACAGTAAAATGGTTTCATATGAGGTGTGCATATAATATGGGACGTCCTGAATAAGAACTGATCATTGTTTTTTTCTACTTATTAGAAATGGGTTTTTTATACCCCTCTAAAGTGTAATAATGACCCATATCTCAAGAATGCTACAGTAAAATGGTTTCATATGAGGTATGCATGTAGTATGGGAGGTCCTGAATGAGAACTGATCATTGTTTTTTTCTACTTATTAGAAATGGGTTTTTTATACCCCTCTAAAGTGTAACAATGACCCATATCTCAAAAATGCTACAGTAAAATTGTTTCATATGAGGTGTGCATATAGTATGGGACGTCCTGAATGAGAACTGATCATTGTTTTTTTCTACTTATTAGAAATGGGTTTTTCATACCCCTCTAAAGTGTAATAATGACCCATATCTCAAAAATGCTACAGTAAAATGGTTTCATATGAGGTGTGCATATAGTATGGGACGTCCTGAATGAGAAATGATCATTGTTTTTTTCTACTTATTAGAAATGGGGCCAATAAACCCCGTTAAAATGTAATAATGTCCCATATCTCAAAAATGCTACAGTAAAATGGTTTCATATGAGGTGTGCATATAATATGGGACGTCCTGAATAAGAACTGATCATTGTTTTTTTCTACTTATTAGAAATGGGTTTTTTATACCCCTCTAAAGTGTAATAATGACCCATATCTCAAGAATGCTACAGTAAAATGGTTTCATATGAGGTATGCATGTAGTATGGGACGTCCTGAATGAGAACTGATCATTGTTTTTTTCTACTTATTAGAAATGGGTTTTTTATACCCCTCTAAAGTGTAATAATGACCCATATCTCAAGAATGGTACAGTAAAATGGTTTCATATGAGGTGTGCATATAGTATGGGAGGTCCTGAATGAGAACTGATCATTGTTTTTTTCTACTTATTAGAAATGGGTTTTTTATACCCCTCTAAAGTGTAACAATGACCCATATCTCAAAAATGGTACAGTAAAATGGTTTCATATGAGGTGTGCATATAATATGGGACGTCCTGAATAAGAACTGATCATTGTTTTTTTCTACTTATTAGAAATGGGGTCAATATACCCCTTTAAAATGTAATAATGACCCATATCTCAAAAACGCTACAGTAAAATGGTTTCATATGAGGTGTGTATATAATATGGGACGTCCTGAATAAGAGATGATCATTGTTTTCTTCTACTTATTAGAAATGGAGTCAATATACCCATCTAAAGTGTAATAATGACCCATATCTCAAAAATGGTACAGTAAAATGGTTTCATATGAGGTGTGTATATAGTATGGGACGTCCTGAATAAGAGATGATCATTGTTTTTTTCTACTTATTAGAAATGGGGTCAATATACCCCTTTAAAATTTAATAATGACCCATATCTCAAAAATGCTACAGTAAAATGGTTTCATATGAGGTGTGCATATAGTATGGGACGTCCTGAATGAGAACTGATCATTGTTTTTTTCTACTTATTAGAAATGGGTTTTTTATACCCCTCTAAAGTGTAATAATGACCCATATCTCAAAAATGGTACAGTAAAATGGTTTCATATGAGGTGTGCATATAGTATGGGACGTCCTGAATAAGAACTGATCATTGTTTTTTTCTACTTATTAAAAATGGGGTCAATAAACCCCTCTAAAGTGTAATAATGACCCATATCTCAAAAATGCTACAGTAAAATGGTTTCATATGAGGTGTGCATATAGTATGGGACGTCCTGAATGAGAACTGATCATTGTTTTTTTCTACTTATTAGAAATGGGTTTTTTATACCCCTCTAAAGTGTAATAATGACCCATATCTCAAAAATGGTACAGTAAAATGGTTTCAAATGAGGTGTGCATATAGTATGGGACCTCCTGAATAAGAACTGATCATTGTTTTTTTCTACTTATTAGAAATGGATTTTTTATACCCCTCTAAAGTGTAACAATGACCCATATCTCAAAAATGGTACAGTAAAATGGTTTCATATGAGGTGTGCATATAATATGGGACGTCCTGAATAAGAACTGATCATTGTTTTTTTCTACTTATTAGAAATGGGGTCAATATACCCCTTTAAAATGTAATAATGACCCATATCTCAAAAACGCTACAGTAAAATGGTTTCATATGAGGTGTGTATATAATATGGGACATCCTGAATAAGAGATGATCATTGTTTTCTTCTACTTATTAGAAATGGAGTCAATATACCCATCTAAAGTGTAATAATGACCCATATCTCAAAAATGGTACAGTAAAATGGTTTCATATGAGGTGTGTATATAGTATGGGACGTCCTGAATAAGAGATGATCATTGTTTTTTTCTACTTATTAGAAATGGGGTCAATATACCCCTTTAAAATTTAATAATGACCCATATCTCAAAAATGCTACAGTAAAATGGTTTCATATGAGGTGTGCATATAGTATGGGACGTCCTGAATGAGAACTGATCATTGTTTTTTTCTACTTATTAGAAATGGGTTTTTTATACCCCTCTAAAGTGTAATAATGACCCATATCTCAAAAATGGTACAGTAAAATGGTTTCATATGAGGTGTGCATATAGTATGGGACGTCCTGAATAAGAACTGATCATTGTTTTTTTCTACTTATTAAAAATGGGGTCAATAAACCCCTCTAAAGTGTAATAATGACCCATATCTCAAAAATGCTACAGTAAAATGGTTTCATATGAGGTGTGCATATAGTATGGGACGTCCTGAATGAGAACTGATCATTGTTTTTTTCTACTTATTAGAAATGGGTTTTTTATACCCCTCTAAAGTGTAATAATGACCCATATCTCAAAAATGGTACAGTAAAATGGTTTCAAATGAGGTGTGCATATAATATGGGACGTCCTGAATAAGAACTGATCATTGTTTTTTTCTACTTATTAGAAATGGGGTCAATATACCCCTTTAAAATGTAATAATGACCCATATCTCAAAAATGCTACAGTAAAATGGTTTCATATGAGGTGTGTATATAATATGGGACGTCCTGAATAAGAGATGATCATTGTTTTCTTCTACTTATTAGAAATGGAGTCAATATACCCATCTAAAGTGTAATAATGACCCATATCTCAAAAATGGTACAGTAAAATGGTTTCATATGAGGTGTGTATATAGTATGGGACATCCTGAATAAGAGATGATCATTGTTTTTTTCTACTTATTAGAAATGGGGTCAATATACCCCTTTAAAATTTAATAATGACCCATATCTCAAAAATGCTACAGTAAAATGGTTTCATATGAGGTGTGCATATAGTACGGGACGTCCTGAATGAGAACTGATCATTGTTTTTTTCTACTTATTAGAAATGGGTTTTTTATACCCCTCTAAAGTGTAATAATGACCCATATCTCAAAAATGGTACAGTAAAATGGTTTCATATGAGGTGTGCATATAGTATGGGACGTCCTGAATAAGAACTGATCATTGTTTTTTTCTACTTATTAGAAATGGGGTCAATAAACCCCTCTAAAGTGTAATAATGACCCATATCTCAAAAATGCTACAGTAAAATTGTTTCATATGAGGTGTGCATATAGTATGGGACGTCCTGAATGAGAACTGATCATTGTTTTTTTCTACTTATTAGAAATGGGTTTTTCATACCCCTCTAAAGTGTAATAATGACCCATATCTCAAAAATGCTACAGTAAAATGGTTTCATATGAGGTGTGCATATAGTATGGGACGTCCTGAATGAGAAATGATCATTGTTTTTTTCTACTTATTAGAAATGGGGTCAATATACCCCTCTAAAGTGTAATAGTGACCCATATCTCAAAAATGCTACAGTAAAATGGTTTCATATGAGGTGTGCATATAGTATGGGACGTCCTGAATGAGAAATGATCATTGTTTTTTTCTACTTATTAGAAATGGGGTCAATAAACCCCGTTAAAATGTAATAATGTCCCATATCTCAAAAATGGTACAGTAAAATGGTTTCATATGAGGTGTGCATATAATATGGGACGTCCTGAATAAGAACTGATCATTGTTTTTTTCTACTTATTAGAAATGGGGTCAATATACCCCTCTAAAGTGTAATAGTGACCCATATCTCAAAAATGCTACAGTAAAATGGTTTCATATGAGGTGTGCATATAATATGGGATGTCCTGAATAAGAGATGATCATTGTTTTTTTCTACTTATTTGAAATGGGGTCAGTAT
Organism: Garra rufa; assembly: GCF_049309525.1. Classification (NCBI taxonomy): domain Eukaryota; kingdom Metazoa; phylum Chordata; class Actinopteri; order Cypriniformes; family Cyprinidae; genus Garra; species Garra rufa. Next base: position 7,688,739 of record NW_027394277.1, read on the forward strand.
ACCCCTGTAAAGTGTAATAATGTCCTTTATCTCAAAAATGGTACAGTAAAATGGTTTCATATGAGGTGTGCATATAGTATGGGACGTCCTGAATGAGAAATGATCATTGTTTTTTTCTACTTATTAGAAATGGAGTCAATATACCCATCTAAAGTGTAATAATGACCCATATCTCAAAAATGCTACAGTAAAATGGTTTCATATGAGGTGTGCATATAATATGGGACGTCCTGAATAAGAACTGATCATTGTTTTTTTTCTACTTATTAGAAATGGAGTCAATATACCCCTCTAAAGTGTAATAATGACCCATATCTCAAAAAAGAACCATCAAAGACACCAATAAATAACACGAATATTAAAGCAGAAATGCAAATAAATAAGTAAGTAAAAATTCACGAGCATTTTGTAGTATTATTTCTCAGTCCTGGGCGTCTAAATGAAAGCGCTCTGCAAGCGCGTTCTCTCTGGGCTGTTTCTGAAACTACCGTAATGACTGTAATATGCGCGCACTTTTAAAGTCAATCACGGCTGGCTTGACCGTGTTTTTCTGAACCGCGGCTGGCTTTACCGCAGTTGTAATTCAGTCATTGCTCTATTTTGCCAGCTCATCAAACGTCGGCTCTTTGTCGGCTCACGACAGAAGGCCGATGCCGCGCTTTTCTGTTTGAATTTGTACGGTTATTCGTCTCTTAGCAACCCACCAGAAAGATGGCTACACCTCCGGCGACATCCGTGGCTTTCAGGTAAGTTTTCACTTGAGTTAAATTGGAAAAAATATATTATTTTGTTAATTCCGTGACACTTTATAACTAATAAGGCGCTTGGTGCACTGTAGTACAGGTAAAAAGACTTTGCCTTGAGCCCAACTTGACTGCGGTAAAGTTAGTTTCATATTCGCACATTCGGACTTCCGCGTTCAATAACTTTCTAATTATATGTCCAATAAAGTATTTTTTTGCTAATTCTGTTGAGCGACATAATTGTCAACCTACTACATTTTTCACAATCGACCAAAATGGCCAAGTATTGTTTTAATGGCATACTTACTTGCGAACGTCCACTGAATGTCAAACGTATTTTGGCAAACAAGATAGGGACCGTCTAAAAAGTTGCAATTTTTTTCTCATTGTGTGGAAACAGACAACTACATTTTAGCCAACTACAGATGTACCAGCAAACAACATTATTTCTTGTAATGCTATAGATTTTCCTTCAGCAACAATAAAAAAATTGCATTATAATAATTGTGTTTGAAAAGAATTTAAAAAATCATGTAGCCTACATGAATTGTAATTTGTGAACAAGATAAGTGGCAAATTACCTGTAATCGCCTGAACATAGTTAATGTCTTCATTTTACAACTGTTTTTACTTATTTATTTGCCTTAAAATGAACAAGAACTGTGTTGGTTTTAACAATAATATGATTTATTTTAATAGGTTTTGAAAGCATGGATCAGCTGCTCCAAAGCAAGTTGGAACATCTTGTCTGGACCCGACAGAAAATACTAGAGCCCATGTCTTGCTGTTTTATTCACTTCTGTTTCTCTGATTTAAAGTGTGATAAAGACTTAACAGTGTAACAGTGTTCTACAGGTATTCAGTTAAAAGAACGGCTAACCTTTTATGTGTTCCTGTTGTGTGACAAATGCATTTCATATTAAACTCTCACAATATTACAATTGACGTGCATTGATTGATGTTTACAGTCCTGCAAAATATCACTGTCCATAGTACTGAATTCATCAGGTTATTGACTAGTACTCAGAAAGCATGAGAGCAAACAGGGTTTTATTTTGGGTGAACATTTCAAAAACAAGTGGGAAAACTTGATGATTTATAAGTAATTTGTGTCTCACATATATATTCAGTTTGTATCATCACTGTGTTTTATGGGTTTCTTTAATGATACATCATCCAGTTCAATAACTTTTGAAAAGAAGGTCACAATGATCTAAAACAAGTGGCTAAATATTTATTTGGCCCTAAAGAACATACTACAAGTCTTTAATGTTCAACTATTTGCTCTAGTTGTTTAATTTCTATCATCAATGTATTCTGTGTTGTTCTTCAATGGCACAGCATCCAGTTCAATAACTTTTGAAAAGAAGGTCACAATGATCTAAAATAAGTTGCTAAATATTCATTTGATCCTAAAGAACATACTACAAGTCTTTAATGTTCAACTATTTGCTCTAGTTGTTTAATTTCTATCATCAATGTATTCTGTGTTGTTCTTCAATGGCACAGCATCCAGTTCAATAACTTTTGAAAAGAAGGTCACAATGATCTAAAATAAGTTGCTAAATATTCATTTGATCCTAAAGAACATACTACAAGTCTTTAATGTTCAACTATTTGCTCTAGTTGTTTAATTTCTATCATCAATGTATTCTATGGGGTTCTTCAATGGCACAACATCCAGTTCAATAACTTTTGAAAAGAAGGTCACACTGATCTAAAATAAGTTGCTAAATATTCATTTGATCCTAAAGAACATACTACAAGTCTTTAATGTTCAACTATTTGCTCTAGTTGTTTAATTTCTATCATCAATGTATTCTATGGGGTTCTTCAATGGCACAACATCCAGTTCAATAACTTTTGAAAAGAAGGTCACACTGATCTAAAATAAGTTGCTAAATATTCATTTGATCCTAAAGAACATACTACAAGTCTTTAATGTTCAATTATTTGCTCTAGATGTTGAATTTGTATCATCAATGTATTCTATGGGGTTCTTCAATGACACAGCATCCAGTTCAATAACTTTTGAAAAGAGGCTCACACCATTACAAATTAAGTTGCTAAATATTTATCTGACCCTCTTCAACATTTCAGAAGTCTTTAAAGTACAATTATTTGCTGTAAATGAATCATTTTCAACATTTCTGTATTTGATGGGTTTATTCATAGAGACACTATCTAGTTCAATAACTTTTGAAAAGAGGCTCACACCATTACAAATGAAGTTGCTAAATATTTATCTGACCCTTTTCCACATTTCAGAAGTCTTTAAAGTACAATTATTGGCTTTAAATGAACCATTTCCAACATCACTGTATTCAATGGGTTCTTTAATGGCATACTATCTAGTTCAATAACTTTTAAAAAGTTGTTCACACTGTTACAAAACTAGTTAAATATTTATCTGAACCTTGCACAACATTTTTACTGTAGATGATCAATATGTACCGTCATTTTATGGGTTTCTAAATTAACACAACTTCCATCAAAAATATTACATTATCTACATTTATTTATTACTGTAATAAGTTTTTGGATTTATTTATAGAGGAATTATGTGCTTTATCAGAACTTTAAACCCATTATGAGTAATGTACAGTTTTACCTTATACCTTCAATGTGTCTGTAATGGTTATTAAATAACTTTAAAAGTTTTAAGTTACAAAGTACATCATTTTAGGTCAGATCAAATATTTTGAAACTTGTTTTAGAACAATGAGCCTCCTTTGGAAAGCCATTGAACTGGAAGTTGTCTCAATGAAGAAACCCACAGAATACAGTGATGATAGAAATGAAAAAATGGTCTGTAATGTCTTTTTTCTAATGTTACTGCTAAGCATTAAGCCTCAAATGAACTTGACATTTTTAATTTTTAGGAAACTTTGGTTATGTTTGTATGACATGGCGCTGTCCACGTCTGTGGTGCTGAATGATCCTAACTGCACATTAACATTTCTGTAACTTTTTGGTGGTTACCCAAGTTAACCCCAAACCAATTGAATGTGATTAAGCACACTCCAAAGAATACACTACACCATGGAGATAGACATATTTATTGCATTCAGCATTTTTAGCTATAGAGAGATCTCGACAAACAGCTCCAAAACTTGTACAAAATGCAGTGTTCCTGCAGTCTGGCCTCATTTCCCTGGCCAGATAAACTACTATTTTTGGAATTCTTGCATTCTAATTAGAAAAGAACCATTGTAGGTCTTTTCTTTCTGCATTTTGAAGATTCTAATAAAAAAGATCAACTGTCACAATTACTTCTCCCTCACAAATCCAGGTTTGCTTACTAAAAAAACCATTCACACAAAGGCCAGCAGAAGACAACAAGCACCACAACAATATGAAACATAAACAGAATACAAAAAAGTATTTCTATAACATATCAAATAGGTAACACATATTTATTACAATGTAAACACACTTTCAGCATAAGCATAAACTGAATAGCTTATAAACACAAATCACAAATCAATGCCTGTTCTTCTAGTGACATATTAATGTTGAGGCACTAAACATGAAACCACCTCTGGAATCTGAAAGGAAAGAGGATATGTTGTGAGATTTATTTAAACAGTTTTGAAATTATTAAATGTAGTTGTGAAAAACACTTCTTCTCTTAACACACATAGTCAACAGGCAGAAATGTCATAGTGAATACCCGGGTACATTGCTTCTGTGCAGGTTCTTTCTTTTTCTCCACACACAGAGCAGCATTCCTCTTTTGACACTGCAGTTATTTTAATGTAATATTCATATTCATATTCAATATTCATTTCTCTGTCTCTGACATGGAAGTAAACTGTTCTTTCAAAGTACTTTATACCTGACACCAGCAAACTTTTTTTGGCCAAATTGTTCCTGTAGTGCCACATCATCTCCTTGGGTGTTATATTAATGCTGTCAGAATTTTTTGAGAAACTCTTCCAGCACCTGGCCAATCTAGGAGGGCAGCAGTGGAAATGAATAGACACAGTCTGACATGGGAAAGGTAAGGACAGTTTATGTAAACCCATTCTCCCCCTCCATTTACTAGCTCACAAAGACACCGCAGCTAGAACCATCCTCATGAAATGAATGTTGGATTGTGTCAGGTTTCCACTTGGTGTACACAAAGTCTTCTGCTCCATACTTATTTCTTCTCGTTTGGACAAATTCTGTTTTTGGAAAAATGCAGTGTGTGTAATTATGGTGGTCTTACAGTTTTTTTACGATTGCTTAGGCACGATTTTACAAACAAGGGTCATCTTGTCAAAACCCTACACACAATTCACACATCTACACACACAAGTAGCAGAAGATCTCAGATCTTTTGCAAAATGAAACACTTAATTCAAAACTGTACAATAATTTAACAAAAGTCATGGAACTTTTTGCCTCAAAACAGTTTTACCTGTGTTCAAAATCAAGCACTGCTCTCAAATCATAAACAAAGTGAGCAAAATGATATACACTATCAAGCAGTCAGTAAACCATAAAACACATTGTTCAAAACATATAGTTCTCAGGGAGAAGTAAATTTTTAATCTCAAAGTTCAGGCCCATACAATTTGTTCATTGTACAGTATACAGCCTACAATGCACTGCACTACAGTATACAATACTAAAAGGGACGGAAATCAAAGGAGTAAACATGTGATCAATGTGCTTCCTCTTGTCTTTAGGCTGAGTCAGGCCAGAGCACTTTGTCGACATCACAAGCAACATTGTCCTTCCTGAGGAACGGGGGAAGAAGCTTCTTGTGTGCTGTATCCAGCCCTGACATGATTCCTCACCTATATAAATACAATCTTTCTTGCCCTCCTCCTCTTCCTCTTCCATCTCCTCCTCCTCTTTCTTGCCCTTCTCCTCCTCTTCCTCCTCATCACCCACCTCGCATAAGCACTCGTCCTCGTCCTCTCACATTGTTTCTTCTATCCATTCTCAGACTTTCTCCTTCCCATCTTCAACACTCTGTTACAACCTGAACTGGCTTATATTGGTTGTGTCACATCATTTGAAAAAGTTACAGTAATATCAATTTTGAGTGGTTGTGTTTACAGTTTTTTCCAGATGCTAGGACACATTTCTCAATACTTAGGTCACTTTTGCAAAACTCTTCACACAGTGAGCACAACAGAAGTCTATGCGGGCTAAACTGAGGATCAATTATCATTGTTTTGGCACAAAATGCATTCAATAACTACATCTCTCAAATTTCATGAATTCTTTTCTCACTCAGACACAACAACTGCCAAAAATCTGTGTACGTACAGGACATTTTGCACATGCTTGCATACTGTTTTCAAAACTGTTAAACTTATGTTCCAAACAATAACATCATGCAAAACTGAATAAGACAGCAAAATTCAACAGCAATATTTTATTGAAACATATTTCAAATCTAAAAATGCAGTAGATTAGCATTACTATTGTATCTGTATCAGTGGATGGTGTGTACAAATTCTTGTATTTTGGAATTACTTAGTGCAAAAAAATTTAAATAAATAAACAACATAAAATATTGATGAATTCTGCATCATGTCTGATTCATCCCAGTAACATATATTGCAGTTATAAACAATATATATTGCAGTTATAAACAATATATATTGCAATTATAAACAGAGATGTGTCCTTGTTTTACATAAGAAAACAATGTGTAATGCTACATGTTGTTAGTGTTTTTTAGCTCATTGTTTTGTGGGTGACAAAGTGTGTTTGTCGGCTGTCAACCTTTGCTTGTGTTCTGGAAGAATGAGTTTATTTGAGACCTGAATAAAGTGTTTTGGTAGTTGTAGTGCATTTTGAATGTGAAATGAACTGCTTTGCCAAGCTGAAAGTCGGTTAGGAGAATTGTGTGAAGAGTTTTGCAAAAGTGACCTAAGTATTGAGAAATGTGTCCTAGCGTCTATAAAAAACTGTAACCAATGACATTAGTTCTCTATTTGTATTTGATTGTTGCCACTTGTGTTTACCAATATGGATGATATGTGTATTAGAGTGCATAATGTGTTTTGAGAATGAGAATGTGTTTAGAGTTTTGCTGAAAAGTCTAAGTTTGATTTGAAAATTGTGTTTTAACATGTGAAATGGTTTAAGGTATTGACAACAGACTGCACAAATAGCCTAATGAGGTCAGGCAACTGAGAACTTTGTTCAGCCATTGGGTTTTAGTGTTTTAGCAATTGAGAAAAACTGTAAACACTTGTAACATTTCTACCTTTCTAATGATACAGTCTGGGTTTGATTTTTTTTTCTCTTTTTTGAGATATTGTTTAAGAATATGAATATATTGTCCAAACACAACACATGAGACAAGTATTGCACCTTGATGAAAGTATTTATTTTTCACCATGTGTAAAATCCTTCAGTACATCATTGCAATTAGACTGCATTTTGCACTGAAAATCAGAACATATTCTAAAAACACCTTAGCATCATCATCTGTTCATGTAGCTGAATATGGGAACTTTGTCCCTGCTGGTTTTAGCTGGTCATATCTGGTCAGCAGGCTGGTTTAAGAGGGGTTTTGGCCACTTTCCCAGCCTGGTCAGGATAGTCTTAGCTGGTCAGGCTGGAAAACCACCAGTTAAAACCACTCTGACCATACTGCCCAGGCTGGGTGACCAGCTAAAACCAACTACTTTCAGCTTACAGTAAACCAGCTAAGACCAGCCAACCAGCCTAAGTTTTTTTCAGCGGGGACAGCCAATGTCCTCCCTCACAAGATGGCAAGGGAAGAATTTTCTCGAATGGCGATTCCATCCTTGCCCAGACTCGGCTTCTATTAGGTCACACAGGCCTCCTCCATAGCTTGAATGAGAGGCATAACATAGGTCGGAGATCCTAAACCTTCCACTACCATGAAAAAAAGGGGAAAGTTTTGGGGGAGGTACTGTAATGTTGGAACAAGTTTCTGGTTGCATTAGTCCAATACCTAGTCTGTCCAATAATTAGTCAGTCTAAAAATGTGAGTATGTGTTCTGTATTGTGAGGACCTATTTTGGCATACCAGTGTAATGAGCCCATTCTGCATGATTGCAGCATATATAGTGATGTTCCCACAGCTTTGGGCCGGAACTTTTAAAAAGGAAAGGAAAGGGGGGTGAGTGAGGCCAAGTATGGTGACCCATACAAGGAATTTGTGCTCTGCATTTAACCCATCCAAGTGCACACACACAGTAGTGAACACACACACACCGTGAACACACACCCGGAGCAGTGGGCAGCCATTGCTGCGGCGCCCGGGGAGCAGTTGGGGGATCGGTGCCTTGCTCAAGGGACTCACCTCAGTCGTGGTATTGAGGGAATAGCTTTGTGGTAAAAGATGTTTCTCCTTATTCCTATTACTGCAACTTACTGCCTTTTTATAGTGCTTACACCTTGATAGTTGAGTTTACAGTTAAGCACCTAAGTGTCTGCACACCTGATGGCCATGTTTGATCATTGGTTCATATGTGTAGTATTTCTGAAAGCAGTGCCTTAAAATGGCAAAGAAGTGACATTTCTGTAGATTTCTGTGTCTAATGTAGAGAAGTGTGTTTAGTGTCTTGCAAAACAATGTGTGAGGCTGAGAATGTGCTTATAGTTGTGTAGATTTGGGCTGAGGCTTTGCTCCTTGGGTGTCAGGTTTCACTAACTGTGTGCTATTTTTAACTTTAGTGTGTAAGCAATCGTAAAAAACTGTAAGCAACACCAACTATGCTAATATACCATTATTAGCATATTGGAGGTAAACATAACTTTTTATGATTAAGTATCATACCCAATTTTGTTTGCATGTCTGTTTGGCTTGTTTCATTTCTTTTGTACAACTTTTAGTGTCAGGTATTAAAATTTGTGTTACTGTGAGCATGTAGACACTAAATTGGAGAAAAGTAAATAAAGAAATTATAACTACTAAGTCAAATAAATGTCACTGAAAAGATCAAACATTTATGGGCATTTCTATGTTTATATATACTACCTTACCATTTGCATTTCTAGTCTTTGTATTCCAGTCTTTTTACTTGTCACAAAGCTCCAATGTATGTTGTTGATATTTATGAAAGTGATGAGCCCATCATACTGCTCAAAGGTGGCCTGTTTATCATAAATGTAAATGATCATGTCTGTGTGATGTACATGTAAAAATTAACAATCATAAGAAGTTGCTCTCACTTTTCACAATCCTTGCTGTGCCACCTGTTCCCTTGTGTCATTTAAAATGACACTTGTGGTGTAATGGCTTAGCTGGTAAAGATTTGCACCTTTCATATTAAGCAAAGCTCTTAAATAGCACTCAATAGTCTAAAAATGATACAGCATTGCAATTTGAATTAAATTAGTTGAATTATTACATACACTGAATACAGTGCATTTACTTATCAAATATAAATACAAATATAATTGCACAATTATGTATTTAGATTTTTGTTTTGATATGTGTTCCTCTCCTAATAGCCATTCAGTGTGGCCTCAGTGTTTGGAATTCCTTGTGATGGAACAGATACTCCAGTTTCTGGCCAGGAGACTTCACAATGGCTACAACCAGGTGGATTCTTTTTGTGTTTTTTTTTTTTTTTTTTTTGTGGAAGAGAAAAACCATTTGGAATTGGTGGATGGGAAATGTTATTCCTTCTTCATCAATGTTTCGTGAGACTGATCAAGGTTCACATGTGCCTCAGGTTGGAGCAATAGCTTTTGAGGAAGGTTTTGCTGAATAGTATCAAACAGTGAGGATGTATGGACAAAAATATTGGTTGTTCTCTTTCCCCAACCATGTCTCATCACCTGCTACTTGTTTATTCCCCTCTTAAATGACCTGCTGAAAATAAGCAGATAATTGTGATCTGCCAATGATGAATGCATGTCTTCTGTCTTCACTTTCACACATTTCCCAATCTATAGAGCAAATGTGCAGAACAGTATATGACTTCATTTCATCCCATAATTTTCCCCATGCAGACCTCATATGCTCTGTTGAGGTAAGAGCTGCTGTGCTTATTATTGAAAGCAAGCATCACACCTTGTATTAAAGCCCAGCTGTAAAGAGTCTTGACCTGGTGAATATTTATTTGTGTGTATTTTAACAAATGCAATGTAAATTGCATGAGCCAAAATGTGATTGGTGTTACTGAGTGATCGATGGACAGCATTTCACAAATAGGAAGAAGGGGTGCGTCTTGATTGTTTCAATCAGTTGTTCTAATAGTAACTAGCCGACCAAGTTTGTAGCTGACCACATTTGTGTAAGGACTCTAATGGTTTAGTTACTGAACTTGGTTGGTTAAGCAGTAAGTCATCATTGCAATAATACTTACATATCAGGTGTTTACATCTTTCATTTCTAAAATTTTATAAAAAGGTGTGAATTGTGGATAAGTATAGTGACCCATTACTGCTATTTGTGCTCTGCTTTTAACCCATGTAAGTCAAGTCAAGTCAGTACGCATGCACGCACAATAAACAAACACTCAGTAAAGTGGGCAGCAGACAAAATCAGTGATGTGTTCAAGACACCCAGTCACCATGACTACAGACAATGATACTAGAGAAAGTATATGCCATACTGGATTTTTGGTTTTTATGGTTAGGAGATTGCTTTGCAATCAGCTGCCAACAGTGCAATCTTATAATCTCATTTTGTGTATTTACACACAAATAATCAAACTACACATATGACATGTAGTGTGATACTTTTGCTGTCCATCCTCAATCTAACCACAGGCTCTACTCTTCACCACAACGGTAACACTACAAAACCAACAGAAACTTCAGTAAATTCTGAAACTGGGCAGTGGATTTTTAGTTCCCAGCATGCTTTGCATAAGGCTAGATCAGGAGCTTAAATGTGGAAATTAAGTGCTGTTTAATGTTTTTGTTTTTTGGGGGGGAATGGGTGGATAAGGAAAGACTTAGTAAAGTTTGTTGTTCAGTTATATTTCACATTTAAAATAGTTTTTGTTTGTCAATTTTTAAAGGTTACCATTATGGTGAAGTGTAGCGCTTGTGGTTAGGCTATGGGTACATAGTATGGAGACAGGCTGAAGTGCTCACATTCTGCTTATGATTTAACTGAAAACGTAACATGTGAAATGCATGTTCAAAAGTTGTACTGAATTTGTATTATCACGTTAATCTCTCGGCAATAAGTTAAATAAATCTGATTGTGAAGTAACAAAAGATTCAACTATTTAGCGTTTCTATATTTTAAAAACACAAACAATTGCGGCGCGTATTTCCATGTGTATAACAACTACTGACAACCTAAACAGAAGCTCCACTGTTCACCACAATGGTAACAAATAAAAAAATCTTGTATAAATTGTCTTGAATGTTCAAAATAACTGTACATTAAACTCATAAACAGGTTCATAGCAATGCAGAAAACTTTGAAATGTTTATTTCTTGGAAAGTTAGTGTTGTATAACTCCAGTTTGTTGGACTAACATCAGTGTTGTCAAGTCCGTGATTATTTTACTCTGTTGCCGCGATTGGTTTTTCATGTCAGCGGATTGAAACGACCCCAATAACATTATCTTATCTTTATCCCCTGGAATGTGACCCCCCCCCCTCCCCCGAAGCGTGATTTTTACTGGGGGACACCCCTCAAAATGACGTTGGGCTAGTTTTGAGCAGCAATTGGGCAGGATTTTTTGTGAACCCACCCTGGCAACCCTGACTAACACATTCACATCTTGGCCCAGTGTAGCTGGATTACTTTGGATTGTGAGAGTATTTGGATGGGCAAGAGGGGAATTGCACACTGCTTTCATTTGTAAATATGCTTGACATGTTGATATTTGTTGATTCAACATGGATTTATTTTCTTCAGAACTGTAGAACACATGGTCTGTCCAAGATTTTTTTTTTGAGGACTCTTCTTGTGAAGTTATATATATATATATATATATATATATATATATATATATATATATATATATATATATATATATATCCTATAAGTGCATCTGACCTTTCAATTAGCATTTCTTTCTGGCTACTTTATATAGGTACTGCAAGTACTGGTACTTCAGAATGGATCACAAATTACATTACATTTATTTATTTGTTCATTCATTCATGGATTGCATGTAATGTGTCTCTTATTCTTTAAACAACCTATTTTCTAAGAAACAGGAAAATGTCTATATTTGGTCATTTGTCATGCACTCTCAGAAAAAAAGGTACAAAATAGTACCTCTGCAGTACATTTTTTCTGACAGTGTATGTACCCAAAACATGTTTTAAATTTTCAGTTAGAGGTACAAAATTGTACCCTTTAGGGTACCACCCCAGTGACGTTACTTGTACCCTAAAATGTACAGTTTTGTAACTTTTTTCTGAGAGTGTGGCATGGACAGTCAATAATCTGACACAACAACTGAGATAACCCTAAATATTAAGTATGTATTAGCATTTAGCTGTTCTTAATATCACTTTCTGCAAAATAATTACTGACATGTTGTGAAGAGAGGCTGATAAGATTTAGATTTAATTTCCCTTCCATTTAATATGTTTATCTTCTAGGTAAGGAAATAACATCTGCAAAGTTAAATTTTTAT
>NW_027394277.1:7701521-7789772 GCF_049309525.1 Garra rufa
CGCATTTCAGACCGGTCATCCCGCCGGCCTCGTTGGCGCAGTTAGGCAGCGCGTCAGTCTCATAATCTGAAGGTCGTGCCTCACACGGGGCAGCGTGGTGCCTTTTGATAGCTGAGAGCGCTTACACGACAGAGCGGGCTTCTCTGTTCCCGTCCGCCTGCTTGTCTCCTTCGCCTGAGGGAAAAAGGCCACAGCTCATCTGAAGGGTGGACGACACGACATTGCGGGAGAAACTGTGAGTTTCCAGGTAAATTCCCTAAATACCATCCAGCGACATTGCATTCAGTCCTAGGCCACCCTTTGACATGCAATATAATCGAAATTCAGTGTTCACGCTGGGCTAATGCTGAATGAATGCAGGAATACCATCCCTGTCATATTCATGTAACATGTGGCGGTGTTCTTGTGAGGTTTTCTTAAGGGTAATATCATGCTGGCATTGGAAATGAAATTCCCTATTAATGGGAAGGCAAGCTTTCGTGAACCTTAAAGCAATGTTGCCTTCATCTTAAGGAAATATTGACTCGATTCTATTACGACTTGACATAGTCTTTCAAGGCATTCTTTAAAAGTGCCTGCAACTTGGTATCGGGGAAGGAGTGACGTCGCACAAACGATACAACGGAGTAATTCTCAAGTTTAACGGAACGCCCGTCGGCGTTACTGCCACTTTATACTAATTCTGACGTCGACTGAAATGTGGTGCTTTGGCAAAGTTAATGCCCTGACACAAGGCAAAGTTGTCAAAGTTACAGCCTTGCGGCTGAAGACCGTAGCTGTTGTCCGTAGCAGAAACTTAAGTCTGTCAGAAGTGGGATTCGAACCCACGCCTCCAGGGGAGACTGCGACCTGAACGCAGCGCCTTAGACCGCTCGGCCATCCTGACACGCTTGCGTGGTGGGAGCTGACCCGTTGCGGCTACACCCAGCTTGTGGTCTGAATCCCTAACGAAATGTTGATTCGATTCAAATATAGCTCCACATGTTCTGCCAAGCGCTGAAGACTGTAGCTGTTATCCGAAGCCAAAAGACAAAGGACAGTTCTATCGGAAAAGTGGGATTCGCACCCACACCTCCAGAGGAGACTGCGACCTGAACGCAGCTTTTGGATCTACGCCCTGCAGGCAGGCACCGACACGCTAGCGCTTCGCATTTCAGACCGGTCATCCCGCCGGCCTCGTTGGCGCAGTTAGGCAGCGCGTCAGTCTCATAATCTGAAGGTCGTGAGTTCGAGCCTCACACAGGGCAGCGTGGTGCCTTTTGATAGCTGAGAGCGCTTACACGACAGAGCGGGCTTCTCTGTTCCCGTCCGCCTGCTTGTCTCCTTCGCCTGAGGGAAAAAGGCCACAGCTCATCTGAAGGGTGGACGACACGACATTGCGGGAGAAACTGTGAGTTTCCAGGTAAATTCCCTAAATACCATCCAGCGACATTGCATTCAGTCCTAGGCCACCCTTTGACATGCAATATAATCGAAATTCAGTGTTCACGCTGGGCTAATGCTGAATGAATGCAGGAATACCATCCCTGTCATATTCATGTAACATGTGGCGGTGTTCTTGTGAGGTTTTCTTAAGGGTAATATCATGCTGGCATTGGAAATGAAATTCCCTATTAATGGGAAGGCAAGCTTTCGTGAACCTTAAAGCAATGTTGCCTTCATCTTAAGGAAATATTGACTCGATTCTATTACGACTTGACATAGTCTTTCAAGGCATTCTTTAAAAGTGCCTGCAACTTGGTATCGGGGAAGGAGTGACGTCGCACAAACGATACAACGGAGTAATTCTCAAGTTTAACGGAACGCCCGTCGGCGTTACTGCCACTTTATACTAATTCTGACGTCGACTGAAATGTGGTGCTTTGGCAAAGTTAATGCCCTGACACAAGGCAAAGTTGGCAAAGTTACAGCCTTGCGGCTGAAGACCGTAGCTGTTGTCCGTAGCAGAAACTTAAGTCTGTCAGAAGTGGGATTCGAACCCACGCCTCCAGGGGAGACTGCGACCTGAACGCAGCGCCTTAGACCGCTCGGCCATCCTGACACGCTTGCGTGGTGGGAGCTGACCCGTTGCGGCTACACCCAGCTTGTGGTCTGAATCCCTAACGAAATGTTGATTCGATTCAAATATAGCTCCACATGTTCTGCCAAGCGCTGAAGACTGTAGCTGTTATCCGAAGCCAAAGGACAAAGGACAGTTCTGTCGGAAAAGTGGGATTCGAACCCACACCTCCAGAGGAGACTGCGACCTGAACGCAGCTTTTGGATCTACGCCCTGCAGGCAGGCACCGACACGCTAGCGCTTCGCATTTCAGACCGGTCATCCCGCCGGCCTCGTTGGCGCAGTTAGGCAGCGCGTCAGTCTCATAATCTGAAGGTCGTGAGTTCGAGCCTCACACGGGGCAGCGTGGTGCCTTTTGATAGCTGAGAGCGCTTACACGACAGAGCGGGCTTCTCTGTTCCCGTCCGCCTGCTTGTCTCCTTCGCCTGAGGGAAAAAGGCCACAGCTCATCTGAAGGGTGGACGACACGACATTGTGGGAGAAACTGTGAGTTTCCAGGTAAATTCCCTAAATACCATCCAGCGACATTGCATTCAGTCCTAGGCCACCCTTTGACATGCAATATAATCGAAATTCAGTGTTCACGCTGGGCTAATGCTGAATGAATGCAGGAATACCATCCCTGTCGTATTCATGTAACATGTGGCGGTGTTCTTGTGAGGTTTTCTTAAGGGTAATATGATGCTGGCATTGGAAATGAAATTCCCTATTAATGGGAAGGCAAGCTTTCGTGAACCTTAAAGCAATGTTGCCTTCATCTTAAGGAAATATTGACTCGATTCTATTACGACTTGACATAGTCTTTCAAGGCATTCTTTAAAAGTGCCTGCAACTTGGTATCGGGGAAGGAGTGACGTCGCACAAACGATACAACGGAGTAATTCTCAAGTTTAACGGAACGCCCGTCGGCGTTACTGCCACTTTATACTAATTCTGACGTCGACTGAAATGTGGTGCTTTGGCAAAGTTAATGCCCTGACACAAGGCAAAGTTGGCAAAGTTACAGCCTTGCGGCTGAAGACCGTAGCTGTTGTCCGTAGCCGAAACTTAAGTCTGTCAGAAGTGGGATTCGAACCCACGCCTCCAGGGGAGACTGCGACCTGAACGCAGCGCCTTAGACCGCTCGGCCATCCTGACACGCTTGCGTGGTGGGAGCTGACCCGTTGCGGCTACACCCAGCTTGTGGTCTGAATCCCTAACGAAATGTTGATTCGATTCAAATATAGCTCCACATGTTCTGCCAAGCGCTGAAGACTGTAGCTGTTATCCGAAGCCAAAGGACAAAGGACAGTTCTGTCGGAAAAGTGGGATTCGAAGCCACACCTCCAGAGGAGACTGCGACCTGAACGCAACTTTTGGATCTACGCCCTTCAGGCAGGCACCGACACGCTAACGCTTCGG
Organism: Garra rufa; assembly: GCF_049309525.1. Classification (NCBI taxonomy): domain Eukaryota; kingdom Metazoa; phylum Chordata; class Actinopteri; order Cypriniformes; family Cyprinidae; genus Garra; species Garra rufa. The sequence continues at coordinate 7,704,982 of NW_027394277.1, forward strand.
ATTTCAGACCGGTCATCCCGTCGGCCTCGTTGGCGCAGTTAGGCAGCGCGTCAGTCTCATAATCTGAAGGTCGTGCCTCACACGGGGCAGCGTGGTGCCTTTTGATAGCTGAGAGCGCTTACACGACAGAGCGGGCTTCTCTGTTCCCGTCCGCCTGCTTGTCTCCTTCGCCTGAGGGAAAAAGGCCACAGCTCATCTGAAGGGTGGACGACACGACATTGCGAGAGAAACTGTGAGTTTCCAGGTAAATTCCCTAAATCCCATCCAGCGACATTGCATTCAGTCCTAGGCCACCCTTTGACATGCAATATAATCGAAATTCAGTGTTCACGCTGGGCTAATGCTGAATGAATGCAGGAATACCATCCCTGTCGTATTCATGTAACATGTGGCGGTGTTCTTGTGAGATTTTCTTAAGGGTAATATCATGCTGGCATTGGAAATGAAATTCCCTATTAATGGGAAGGCAAGCTTTCGTGAACCTTAAAGCAATGTTGCCTTCATCTTAAGGAAATATTGACTCGATTCTATTACGACTTGACATAGTCTTTCAAGGCATTCTTTAAAAGTGCCTGCAACTTGGTATCGGGGAAGGAGTGACGTCGCACAAACGATAAAACGGAGTAATTCTCAAGTTTAACGGAAGTTACTGCCACTTTATACTAATTCTGACGTCGACTGAAATGTGGTGCTTTGGCAAAGTTAATGCCCTGACACAAGGCAAAGTTGGCAAAGTTACAGCCTTGCGGCTGAAGACCATAGCTGTTGTCCGTAGCCGAAACTTAAGTCTGTCAGAAGTGGGATTCGAACCCACGCCTCCAGGGGAGACTGCGACCTGAACGCAGCGCCTTAGACCGCTCGGCCATCCTGACACGCTTGCGTGGTGGGAGCTGACCCGTTGCGGCTACACCCAGCTTGTGGTCTGAATCCCTAACGAAATGTTGATTCGATTCAAATATAGCTCCACATGTTCTGCCAAGCGCTGAAGACTGTAGCTGTTATCCGAAGCCAAAGGACAAAGGACAGTTCTGTCGGAAAAGTGGGATTCGAACCCACACCTCCAGAGGAGACTGCGACCTGAACGCAGCTTTTGGATCTACGCCCTGCAGGCAGGCACCGACACGCTAGCGCTTCGCATTTCAGACCGGTCATCCCGCCGGCCTCGTTGGCGCAGTTAGGCAGCGCGTCAGTCTCATAATCTGAAGGTCGTGCCTCACACGGGGCAGCGTGGTGCCTTTTGATAGCTGAGAGCGCTTACACGACAGAGCGGGCTTCTCTGTTCCCGTCCGCCTGCTTGTCTCCTTCGCCTGAGGGAAAAAGGCCACAGCTCATCTGAAGGGCGGACGACACGACATTGCGGGAGAAACTGTGAGTTTCCAGGTAAATTCCCTAAATACCATCCAGCGACATTGCATTCAGTCCTAGGCCACCCTTTGACATGCAATATAATCGAAATTCAGTGTTCACGCTGGGCTAATGCTGAATGAATGCAGGAATACCATCCCTGTCGTATTCATGTAACATGTGGCGGTGTTCTTGTGAGGTTTTCTTAAGGGTAATATCATGCTGGCATTGGAAATGAAATTCCCTATTAATGGGAAGGCAAGCTTTCGTGAACCTTAAAGCAATGTTGCCTTCATCTTAAGGAAATATTGACTCGATTCTATTACGACTTGACATAGTCTTTCAAGGCATTCTTTAAAAGTGCCTGCAACTTGGTATCGGGGAAGGAGTGATGTCGCACAAACGATAAAACGGAGTAATTCTCAAGTTTAACGGAACGCCCGTCGGCGTTACTGCCACTTTATACTAATTCTGACGTTGACTGAAATGTGGTGCTTTGGCAAAGTTAATGCCCTGACACAAGGCAAAGTTGGCAAAGTTACAGCCTTGCGGCTGAAGACCATAGCTGTTGTCCGTAGCCGAAACTTAAGTCTGTCAGAAGTGGGATTCGAACCCACGCCTCCAGGGGAGACTGCGACCTGAACGCAGCGCCTTAGACCGCTCGGCCATCCTGACACGCTTGCGTGGTGGGAGCTGACCCGTTGCGGCTACACCCAGCTTGTGGTCTGAATCCCTAACGAAATGTTGATTCGATTCAAATATAGCTCCACATGTTCTGCCAAGCGCTGAAGACTGTAGCTGTTATCCGAAGCCAAAGGACAAAGGACAGTTCTGTCGGAAAAGTGGGATTCGAACCCACACCTCCAGAGGAGACTGCGACCTGAACGCAGCTTTTGGATCTACGCCCTGCAGGCAGGCACCGACACGCTAGCGCTTCGCATTTCAGACCGGTCATCCCGCCGGCCTCGTTGGCGCAGTTAGGCAGCGCGTCAGTCTCATAATCTGAAGGTCGTGCCTCACACGGGGCAGCGTGGTGCCTTTTGATAGCTGAGAGCGCTTACACGACAGAGCGGGCTTCTCTGTTCCCGTCCGCCTGCTTGTCTCCTTCGCCTGAGGGAAAAAGGCCACAGCTCATCTGAAGGGTGGACGACACGACATTGCGGGAGAAACTGTGAGTTTCCAGGTAAATTCCCTAAATACCATCCAGCGACATTGCATTCAGTCCTAGGCCACCCTTTGACATGCAATATAATCGAAATTCAGTGTTCACGCTGGGCTAATGCTGAATGAATGCAGGAATACCATCCCTGTCATATTCATGTAACATGTGGCGGTGTTCTTGTGAGGTTTTCTTAAGGGTAATATCATGCTGGCATTGGAAATGAAATTCCCTATTAATGGGAAGGCAAGCTTTCGTGAACCTTAAAGCAATGTTGCCTTCATCTTAAGGAAATATTGACTCGATTCTATTACGACTTGACATAGTCTTTCAAGGCATTCTTTAAAAGTGCCTGCAACTTGGTATCGGGGAAGGAGTGATGTCGCACAAACGATACAACGGAGTAATTCTCAAGTTTAACGGAACGCCCGTCGGCGTTACTGCCACTTTATACTAATTCTGACGTCGACTGAAATGTGGTGCTTTGGCAAAGTTAATGCCCTGACACAAGGCAAAGTTGTCAAAGTTACAGCCTTGCGGCTGAAGACCGTAGCTGTTGTCCGTAGCAGAAACTTAAGTCTGTCAGAAGTGGGATTCGAACCCACGCCTCCAGGGGAGACTGCGACCTGAACGCAGCGCCTTAGACCGCTCGGCCATCCTGACACGCTTGCGTGGTGGGAGCTGACCCGTTGCGGCTACACCCAGCTTGTGGTCTGAATCCCTAACGAAATGTTGATTCGATTCAAATATAGCTCCACATGTTCTGCCAAGCGCTGAAGACTGTAGCTGTTATCCGAAGCCAAAAGACAAAGGACAGTTCTATCGGAAAAGTGGGATTCGCACCCACACCTCCAGAGGAGACTGCGACCTGAACGCAGCTTTTGGATCTACGCCCTGCAGGCAGGCACCGACACGCTAGCGCTTCGCATTTCAGACCGGTCATCCCGCCGGCCTCGTTGGCGCAGTTAGGCAGCGCGTCAGTCTCATAATCTGAAGGTCGTGAGTTCGAGCCTCACACAGGGCAGCGTGGTGCCTTTTGATAGCTGAGAGCGCTTACACGACAGAGCGGGCTTCTCTGTTCCCGTCCGCCTGCTTGTCTCCTTCGCCTGAGGGAAAAAGGCCACAGCTCATCTGAAGGGTGGACGACACGACATTGCGGGAGAAACTGTGAGTTTCCAGGTAAATTCCCTAAATACCATCCAGCGACATTGCATTCAGTCCTAGGCCACCCTTTGACATGCAATATAATCGAAATTCAGTGTTCACGCTGGGCTAATGCTGAATGAATGCAGGAATACCATCCCTGTCATATTCATGTAACATGTGGCGGTGTTCTTGTGAGGTTTTCTTAAGGGTAATATCATGCTGGCATTGGAAATGAAATTCCCTATTAATGGGAAGGCAAGCTTTCGTGAACCTTAAAGCAATGTTGCCTTCATCTTAAGGAAATATTGACTCGATTCTATTACGACTTGACATAGTCTTTCAAGGCATTCTTTAAAAGTGCCTGCAACTTGGTATCGGGGAAGGAGTGACGTCGCACAAACGATACAACGGAGTAATTCTCAAGTTTAACGGAACGCCCGTCGGCGTTACTGCCACTTTATACTAATTCTGACGTCGACTGAAATGTGGTGCTTTGGCAAAGTTAATGCCCTGACACAAGGCAAAGTTGGCAAAGTTACAGCCTTGCGGCTGAAGACCGTAGCTGTTGTCCGTAGCAGAAACTTAAGTCTGTCAGAAGTGGGATTCGAACCCACGCCTCCAGGGGAGACTGCGACCTGAACGCAGCGCCTTAGACCGCTCGGCCATCCTGACACGCTTGCGTGGTGGGAGCTGACCCGTTGCGGCTACACCCAGCTTGTGGTCTGAATCCCTAACGAAATGTTGATTCGATTCAAATATAGCTCCACATGTTCTGCCAAGCGCTGAAGACTGTAGCTGTTATCCGAAGCCAAAGGACAAAGGACAGTTCTGTCGGAAAAGTGGGATTCGAACCCACACCTCCAGAGGAGACTGCGACCTGAACGCAGCTTTTGGATCTACGCCCTGCAGGCAGGCACCGACACGCTAGCGCTTCGCATTTCAGACCGGTCATCCCGCCGGCCTCGTTGGCGCAGTTAGGCAGCGCGTCAGTCTCATAATCTGAAGGTCGTGAGTTCGAGCCTCACACGGGGCAGCGTGGTGCCTTTTGATAGCTGAGAGCGCTTACACGACAGAGCGGGCTTCTCTGTTCCCGTCCGCCTGCTTGTCTCCTTCGCCTGAGGGAAAAAGGCCACAGCTCATCTGAAGGGTGGACGACACGACATTGTGGGAGAAACTGTGAGTTTCCAGGTAAATTCCCTAAATACCATCCAGCGACATTGCATTCAGTCCTAGGCCACCCTTTGACATGCAATATAATCGAAATTCAGTGTTCACGCTGGGCTAATGCTGAATGAATGCAGGAATACCATCCCTGTCGTATTCATGTAACATGTGGCGGTGTTCTTGTGAGGTTTTCTTAAGGGTAATATGATGCTGGCATTGGAAATGAAATTCCCTATTAATGGGAAGGCAAGCTTTCGTGAACCTTAAAGCAATGTTGCCTTCATCTTAAGGAAATATTGACTCGATTCTATTACGACTTGACATAGTCTTTCAAGGCATTCTTTAAAAGTGCCTGCAACTTGGTATCGGGGAAGGAGTGACGTCGCACAAAACGATAAAACGGAGTAATTCTCAAGTTTAACGGAAGTTACTGCCACTTTATACTAATTCTGACGTCGACTGAAATGTGGTGCTTTGGCAAAGTTAATGCCCTGACACAAGGCAAAGTTGGCAAAGTTACAGCCTTGCGGCTGAAGACCGTAGCTGTTGTCCGTAGCCAAAACTTAAGTCTGTCAGAAGTGGGATTCGAACCCACGCCTCCAGGGGAGACTGCGACCTGAACGCAGCGCCTTAGACCGCTCGGCCATCCTGACACGCTTGCGTGGTGGGAGCTGACCCGTTGCGGCTACACCCAGCTTGTGGTCTGAATCCCTAACGAAATGTTGATTCGATTCAAATATAGCTCCACATGTTCTGCCAAGCGCTGAAGACTGTAGCTGTTATCCGAAGCCAAAGGACAAAGGACAGTTCTGTCGGAAAAGTGGGATTCGAACCCACACCTCCAGAGGAGACTGCGACCTGAACGCAGCTTTTGGATCTACGCCCTGCAGGCAGGCACCGACACGCTAGCGCTTCGCATTTCAGACCGGTCATCCCGCCGGCCTCGTTGGCGCAGTTAGGCAGCGCGTCAGTCTCATAATCTGAAGGTCGTGAGTTCGAGCCTCACACGGGGCAGCGTGGTGCCTTTTGATAGCTGAGAGCGCTTACACGACAGAGCGGGCTTCTCTGTTCCCGTCCGCCTGCTTGTCTCCTTCGCCTGAGGGAAAAAGGCCACAGCTCATCTGAAGGGTGGACGACACGACATTGTGGGAGAAACTGTGAGTTTCCAGGTAAATTCCCTAAATACCATCCAGCGACATTGCATTCAGTCCTAGGCCACCCTTTGACATGCAATATAATCGAAATTCAGTGTTCACGCTGGGCTAATGCTGAATGAATGCAGGAATACCATCCCTGTCGTATTCATGTAACATGTGGCGGTGTTCTTGTGAGGTTTTCTTAAGGGTAATATCATGCTGGCATTGGAAATGAAATTCCCTATTAATGGGAAGGCAAGCTTTCGTGAACCTTAAAGCAATGTTGCCTTCATCTTAAGGAAATATTGACTCGATTCTATTACGACTTGACATAGTCTTTCAAGGCATTCTTTAAAAGTGCCTGCAACTTGGTATCGGGGAAGGAGTGACGTCGCACAAACGATACAACGGAGTAATTCTCAAGTTTAACGGAACGCCCGTCGGCGTTACTGCCACTTTATACTAATTCTGACGTCGACTGAAATGTGGTGCTTTGGCAAAGTTAATGCCCTGACACAAGGCAAAGTTGGCAAAGTTACAGCCTTGCGGCTGAAGACCGTAGCTGTTGTCCGTAGCCAAAACTTAAGTCTGTCAGAAGTGGGATTCGAACCCACGCCTCCAGGGGAGACTGCGACCTGAACGCAGCGCCTTAGACCGCTCGGCCATCCTGACACGCTTGCGTGGTGGGAGCTGACCCGTTGCGGCTACACCCAGCTTGTGGTCTGAATCCCTAACGAAATGTTGATTCGATTCAAATATAGCTCCACATGTTCTGCCAAGCGCTGAAGACTGTAGCTGTTATCCGAAGCCAAAGGACAAAGGACAGTTCTGTCGGAAAAGTGGGATTCGAACCCACACCTCCAGAGGAGACTGCGACCTGAACGCAGCTTTTGGATCTACGCCCTGCAGGCAGGCACCGACACGCTAGCGCTTCGCATTTCAGACCGGTCATCCCGCCGGCCTCGTTGGCGCAGTTAGGCAGCGCGTCAGTCTCATAATCTGAAGGTCGTGCCTCACACGGGGCTGCGTGGTGCCTTTTGATAGCTGAGAGCGCTTACACGACAGAGCGGGCTTCTCTGTTCCCGTCCGCCTGCTTGTCTCCTTCGCCTGAGGGAAAAAGGCCACAGCTCATCTGAAGGGCGGACGACACGACATTGCGGGAGAAACTGTGAGTTTCCAGGTAAATTCCCTAAATACCATCCAGCGACATTGCATTCAGTCCTAGGCCACCCTTTGACATGCAATATAATCGAAATTCAGTGTTCACGCTGGGCTAATGCTGAATGAATGCAGGAATACCATCCCTGTCGTATTCATGTAACATGTGGCGGTGTTCTTGTGAGGTTTTCTTAAGGGTAATATCATGCTGGCATTGGAAATGAAATTCCCTATTAATGGGAAGGCAAGCTTTCGTGAACCTTAAAGCAATGTTGCCTTCATCTTAAGGAAATATTGACTCGATTCTATTACGACTTGACATAGTCTTTCAAGGCATTCTTTAAAAGTGCCTGCAACTTGGTATCGGGGAAGGAGTGACGTCGCACAAACGATAAAACGGAGTAATTCTCAAGTTTAACGGAAGTTACTGCCACTTTATACTAATTCTGACGTCGACTGAAATGTGGTGCTTTGGCAAAGTTAATGCCCTGACACAAGGCAAAGTTGGCAAAGTTACAGCCTTGCGGCTGAAGACCGTAGCTGTTGTCCGTAGCAGAAACTTAAGTCTGTCAGAAGTGGGATTCGAACCCACGCCTCCAGGGGAGACTGCGACCTGAACGCAGCGCCTTAGACCGCTCGGCCATCCTGACACGCTTGCGTGGTGGGAGCTGACCCGTTGCGGCTACACCCAGCTTGTGGTCTGAATCCCTAACGAAATGTTGATTCGATTCAAATATAGCTCCACATGTTCTGCCAAGCGCTGAAGACTGTAGCTGTTATCCGAAGCCAAAGGACAAAGGACAGTTCTGTCGGAAAAGTGGGATTCGAACCCACACCTCCAGAGGAGACTGCGACCTGAACGCAGCTTTTGGATCTACGCCCTGCAGGCAGGCACCGACACGCTAGCGCTTCGCATTTCAGACCGGTCATCCCGCCGGCCTCGTTGGCGCAGTTAGGCAGCGCGTCAGTCTCATAATCTGAAGGTCGTGAGTTCGAGCCTCACACGGGGCAGCGTGGTGCCTTTCGATAGCTGAGAGCGCTTACACGACAGAGCGGGCTTCTCTGTTCCCGTCCGCCTGCTTGTCTCCTTCGCCTGAGGGAAAAAGGCCACAGCTCATCTGAAGGGTGGACGACACGACATTGCGGGAGAAACTGTGAGTTTCCAGGTAAATTCCCTAAATCCCATCCAGCGACATTGCATTCAGTCCTAGGCCACCCTTTGACATGCAATATAATCGAAATTCAGTGTTCACGCTGGGCTAATGCTGAATGAATGCAGGAATACCATCCCTGTCGTATTCATGTAACATGTGGCGGTGTTCTTGTGAGGTTTTCTTAAGGGTAATATCATGCTGGCATTGGAAATGAAATTCCCTATTAATGGGAAGGCAAGCTTTCGTGAACCTTAAAGCAATGTTGCCTTCATCTTAAGGAAATATTGACTCGATTCTATTACGACTTGACATAGTCTTTCAAGGCATTCTTTAAAAGTGCCTGCAACTTGGTATCGGGGAAGGAGTGACGTCGCACAAACGATAAAACGGAGTAATTCTCAAGTTTAACGGAAGTTACTGCCACTTTATACTAATTCTGACGTCGACTGAAATGTGGTGCTTTGGCAAAGTTAATGCCCTGACACAAGGCAAAGTTGGCAAAGTTACAGCCTTGCGGCTGAAGACCGTAGCTGTTGTCCGTAGCCAAAACTTAAGTCTGTCAGAAGTGGGATTCGAACCCACGCCTCCAGGGGAGACTGCGACCTGAACGCAGCGCCTTAGACCGCTCGGCCATCCTGACACGCTTGCGTGGTGGGAGCTGACCCGTTGCGGCTACACCCAGCTTGTGGTCTGAATCCCTAACGAAATGTTGATTCGATTCAAATATAGCTCCACATGTTCTGCCAAGCGCTGAAGACTGTAGCTGTTATCCGAAGCCAAAGGACAAAGGACAGTTCTGTCGGAAAAGTGGGATTCGAACCCACACCTCCAGAGGAGACTGCGACCTGAACGCAGCTTTTGGATCTACGCCCTGCAGGCAGGCACCGACACGCTAGCGCTTCGCATTTCAGACCGGTCATCCCGCCGGCCTCGTTGGCGCAGTTAGGCAGCGCGTCAGTCTCATAATCTGAAGGTCGTGCCTCACACGGGGCAGCGTGGTGCCTTTTGATAGCTGAGAGCGCTTACACGACAGAGCGGGCTTCTCTGTTCCCGTCCGCCTGCTTGTCTCCTTCGCCTGAGGGAAAAAGGCCACAGCTCATCTGAAGGGCGGACGACACGACATTGCGGGAGAAACTGTGAGTTTCCAGGTAAATTCCCTAAATACCATCCAGCGACATTGCATTCAGTCCTAGGCCACCCTTTGACATGCAATATAATCGAAATTCAGTGTTCACGCTGGGCTAATGCTGAATGAATGCAGGAATACCATCCCTGTCGTATTCATGTAACATGTGGCGGTGTTCTTGTGAGGTTTTCTTAAGGGTAATATCATGCTGGCATTGGAAATGAAATTCCCTATTAATGGGAAGGCAAGCTTTCGTGAACCTTAAAGCAATGTTGCCTTCATCTTAAGGAAATATTGACTCGATTCTATTACGACTTGACATAGTCTTTCAAGGCATTCTTTAAAAGTGCCTGCAACTTGGTATCGGGGAAGGAGTGACGTCGCACAAACGATAAAACGGAGTAATTCTCAAGTTTAACGGAAGTTACTGCAACTTTATACTAATTCTGACGTCGACTGAAATGTGGTGCTTTGGCAAAGTTAATGCCCTGACACAAGACCAAGTTGGCAAAGTTACAGCCTTGCGGCTGAAGACCGTAGCTGTTGTCCGTAGCCAAAACTTAAGTCTGTCAGAAGTGGGATTCGAACCCACGCCTCCAGGGGAGACTGCGACCTGAACGCAGCGCCTTAGACCGCTCGGCCATCCTGACACGCTTGCGTGGTGGGAGCTGACCCGTTGCGGCTACACCCAGCTTGTGGTCTGAATCCCTAACGAAATGTTGATTCGATTCAAATATAGCTCCACATGTTCTGCCAAGCGCTGAAGACTGTAGCTGTTATCCGAAGCCAAAGGACAGTTCTGTCGGAAAAGTGGGATTCGAACCCACACCTCCAGAGGAGACTGCGACCTGAACGCAGCTTTTGGATCTACGCCCTGCAGGCAGGCACCGACACGCTAGCGCTTCGCATTTCAGACCGGTCATCCCGCCGGCCTCGTTGGCGCAGTTAGGCAGCGCGTCAGTCTCATAATCTGAAGGTCGTGAGTTCGAGCCTCACACGGGGCAGCGTGGTGCCTTTTGATAGCTGAGAGCGCTTACACGACAGAGCGGGCTTCTCTGTTCCCGTCCGCCTGCTTGTCTCCTTCGCCTGAGGGAAAAAGGCCACAGCTCATCTGAAGGGTGGACGACACGACATTGTGGGAGAAACTGTGAGTTTCCAGGTAAATTCCCTAAATACCATCCAGCGACATTGCATTCAGTCCTAGGCCACCCTTTGACATGCAATATAATCGAAATTCAGTGTTCACGCTGGGCTAATGCTGAATGAATGCAGGAATACCATCCCTGTCGTATTCATGTAACATGTGGCGGTGTTCTTGTGAGGTTTTCTTAAGGGTAATATCATGCTGGCATTGGAAATGAAATTCCCTATTAATGGGAAGGCAAGCTTTCGTGAACCTTAAAGCAATGTTGCCTTCATCTTAAGGAAATATTGACTCGATTCTATTACGACTTGACATAGTCTTTCAAGGCATTCTTTAAAAGTGCCTGCAACTTGGTATCGGGGAAGGAGTGACGTCGCACAAACGATAAAACGGAGTAATTCTCAAGTTTAACGGAACGCCCGTCGGCGTTACTGCCACTTTATACTAATTCTGACGTCGACTGAAATGTGGTGCTTTGGCAAAGTTAATGCCCTGAAACAAGGCAAAGTTGGCAAAGTTACAGCCTTGCGGCTGAAGACCGTAGCTGTTGTCCGTAGCAGAAACTTAAGTCTGTCAGAAGTGGGATTCGAACTCACGCCTCCAGGGGAGACTGCGACCTGAACGCAGCGCCTTAGACCGCTCGGCCATCCTGACACGCTTGCGTGGTGGGAGCTGACCCGTTGCGGCTACACCCAGCTTGTGGTCTGAATCCCTAACGAAATGTTGATTCGATTCAAACATAGCTCCACATGTTCTGCCAAGCGCTGAAGACTGTAGCTGTTATCCGAAGCCAAAGGACAAAGGACAGTTCTGTCGGAAAAGTGGGATTCGCACCCACACCTCCAGAGGAGACTGCGACCTGAACGCAGCTTTTGGATCTACGCCCTGCAGGCAGGCACCGACACGCTAGCGCTTCGCATTTCAGACCGGTCATCCCGCCGGCCTCGTTGGCGCAGTTAGGCGGCGCGTCAGTCTCATAATCTGAAGGTCGTGAGTTCGAGCCTCACACGGGGCAGCGTGGTGCCTTTTGATAGCTGAGAGCGCTTACACGACAGAGCGGGCTTCTCTGTTCCCGTCCGCCTGCTTGTCTCCTTCGCCTGAGGGAAAAAGGCCACAGCTCATCTGAAGGGTGGACGACACGACATTGTGGGAGAAACTGTGAGTTTCCAGGTAAATTCCCTAAATACCATCCAGCGACATTGCATTCAGTCCTAGGCCACCCTTTGACATGCAATATAATCGAAATTCAGTGTTCACGCTGGGCTAATGCTGAATGAATGCAGGAATACCATCCCTGTTGTATTCATGTAACATGTGGCGGTGTTCTTGTGAGGTTTTCTTAAGGGTAATATCATGCTGGCATTGGAAATGAAATTCCCTATTAATGGGAAGGCAAGCTTTCGTGAACCTTAAAGCAATGTTGCCTTCATCTTAAGGAAATATTGACTCGATTCTATTACGACTTGACATAGTCTTTCAAGGCATTCTTTAAAAGTGCCTGCAACTTGGTATCGGGGAAGGAGTGACGTCGCACAAACGATACAACGGAGTAATTCTCAAGTTTAACGGAACGCCCGTCGGCGTTACTGCCACTTTATACTAATTCTGACGTCGACTGAAATGTGGTGCTTTGGCAAAGTTAATGCCCTGACACAAGGCAAAGTTGGCAAAGTTACAGCCTTGCGGCTGAAGACCGTAGCTGTTGTCCGTAGCCAAAACTTAAGTCTGTCAGAAGTGGGATTCGAACCCACGCCTCCAGGGGAGACTGCGACCTGAACGCAGCGCCTTAGACCGCTCGGCCATCCTGACACGCTTGCGTGGTGGGAGCTGACCCGTTGCGGCTACACCCAGCTTGTGGTCTGAATCCCTAACGAAATGTTGATTCGATTCAAATATAGCTCCACATGTTCTGCCAAGCGCTGAAGACTGTAGCTGTTATCCGAAGCCAAAGGACAAAGGACAGTTCTGTCGGAAAAGTGGGATTCGAACCCACACCTCCAGAGGAGACTGCGACCTGAACGCAGCTTTTGGATCTACGCCCTGCAGGCAGGCACCGACACGCTAGCGCTTCGCATTTCAGACCGGTCATCCCGCCGGCCTCGTTGGCGCAGTTAGGCAGCGCGTCAGTCTCATAATCTGAAGGTCGTGCCTCACACGGGGCTGCGTGGTGCCTTTTGATAGCTGAGAGCGCTTACACGACAGAGCGGGCTTCTCTGTTCCCGTCCGCCTGCTTGTCTCCTTCGCCTGAGGGAAAAAGGCCACAGCTCATCTGAAGGGCGGACGACACGACATTGCGGGAGAAACTGTGAGTTTCCAGGTAAATTCCCTAAATACCATCCAGCGACATTGCATTCAGTCCTAGGCCACCCTTTGACATGCAATATAATCGAAATTCAGTGTTCACGCTGGGCTAATGCTGAATGAATGCAGGAATACCATCCCTGTCGTATTCATGTAACATGTGGCGGTGTTCTTGTGAGGTTTTCTTAAGGGTAATATCATGCTGGCATTGGAAATGAAATTCCCTATTAATGGGAAGGCAAGCTTTCGTGAACCTTAAAGCAATGTTGCCTTCATCTTAAGGAAATATTGACTCGATTCTATTACGACTTGACATAGTCTTTCAAGGCATTCTTTAAAAGTGCCTGCAACTTGGTATCGGGGAAGGAGTGACGTCGCACAAACGATAAAACGGAGTAATTCTCAAGTTTAACGGAAGTTACTGCCACTTTATACTAATTCTGACGTCGACTGAAATGTGGTGCTTTGGCAAAGTTAATGCCCTGACACAAGGCAAAGTTGGCAAAGTTACAGCCTTGCGGCTGAAGACCGTAGCTGTTGTCCGTAGCAGAAACTTAAGTCTGTCAGAAGTGGGATTCGAACCCACGCCTCCAGGGGAGACTGCGACCTGAACGCAGCGCCTTAGACCGCTCGGCCATCCTGACACGCTTGCGTGGTGGGAGCTGACCCGTTGCGGCTACACCCAGCTTGTGGTCTGAATCCCTAACGAAATGTTGATTCGATTCAAATATAGCTCCACATGTTCTGCCAAGCGCTGAAGACTGTAGCTGTTATCCGAAGCCAAAGGACAAAGGACAGTTCTGTCGGAAAAGTGGGATTCGAACCCACACCTCCAGAGGAGACTGCGACCTGAACGCAGCTTTTGGATCTACGCCCTGCAGGCAGGCACCGACACGCTAGCGCTTCGCATTTCAGACCGGTCATCCCGCCGGCCTCGTTGGCGCAGTTAGGCAGCGCGTCAGTCTCATAATCTGAAGGTCGTGAGTTCGAGCCTCACACGGGGCAGCGTGGTGCCTTTCGATAGCTGAGAGCGCTTACACGACAGAGCGGGCTTCTCTGTTCCCGTCCGCCTGCTTGTCTCCTTCGCCTGAGGGAAAAAGGCCACAGCTCATCTGAAGGGTGGACGACACGACATTGCGGGAGAAACTGTGAGTTTCCAGGTAAATTCCCTAAATCCCATCCAGCGACATTGCATTCAGTCCTAGGCCACCCTTTGACATGCAATATAATCGAAATTCAGTGTTCACGCTGGGCTAATGCTGAATGAATGCAGGAATACCATCCCTGTCGTATTCATGTAACATGTGGCGGTGTTCTTGTGAGGTTTTCTTAAGGGTAATATCATGCTGGCATTGGAAATGAAATTCCCTATTAATGGGAAGGCAAGCTTTCGTGAACCTTAAAGCAATGTTGCCTTCATCTTAAGGAAATATTGACTCGATTCTATTACGACTTGACATAGTCTTTCAAGGCATTCTTTAAAAGTGCCTGCAACTTGGTATCGGGGAAGGAGTGACGTCGCACAAACGATAAAACGGAGTAATTCTCAAGTTTAACGGAACGCCCGTCGGCGTTACTGCCACTTTATACTAATTCTGACGTCGACTGAAATGTGGTGCTTTGGCAAAGTTAATGCCCTGAAACAAGGCAAAGTTGGCAAAGTTACAGCCTTGCGGCTGAAGACCGTAGCTGTTGTCCGTAGCAGAAACTTAAGTCTGTCAGAAGTGGGATTCGAACCCACGCCTCCAGGGGAGACTGCGACCTGAACGCAGCGCCTTAGACCGCTCGGCCATCCTGACACGCTTGCGTGGTGGGAGCTGACCCGTTGCGGCTACACCCAGCTTGTGGTCTGAATCCCTAACGAAATGTTGATTCGATTCAAACATAGCTCCACATGTTCTGCCAAGCGCTGAAGACTGTAGCTGTTATCCGAAGCCAAAGGACAAAGGACAGTTCTGTCGGAAAAGTGGGATTCGCACCCACACCTCCAGAGGAGACTGCGACCTGAACGCAGCTTTTGGATCTACGCCCTGCAGGCAGGCACCGACACGCTAGCGCTTCGCATTTCAGACCGGTCATCCCGCCGGCCTCGTTGGCGCAGTTAGGCGGCGCGTCAGTCTCATAATCTGAAGGTCGTGAGTTCGAGCCTCACACGGGGCAGCGTGGTGCCTTTTGATAGCTGAGAGCGCTTACACGACAGAGCGGGCTTCTCTGTTCCCGTCCGCCTGCTTGTCTCCTTCGCCTGAGGGAAAAAGGCCACAGCTCATCTGAAGGGTGGACGACACGACATTGCGGGAGAAACTGTGAGTTTCCAGGTAAATTCCCTAAATCCCATCCAGCGACATTGCATTCAGTCCTAGGCCACCCTTTGACATGCAATATAATCGAAATTCAGTGTTCACGCTGGGCTAATGCTGAATGAATGCAGGAATACCATCCCTGTCGTATTCATGTAACATGTGGCGGTGTTCTTGTGAGGTTTTCTTAAGGGTAATATCATGCTGGCATTGGAAATGAAATTCCCTATTAATGGGAAGGCAAGCTTTCGTGAACCTTAAAGCAATGTTGCCCTCATCTTAAGGAAATATTGACTCGATTCTATTACGACTTGACATAGTCTTTCAAGGCATTCTTTAAAAGTGCCTGCAACTTGGTATCGGGGAAGGAGTGACGTCGCACAAACGATAAAACGGAGTAATTCTCAAGTTTAACGGAACGCCCGTCGGCGTTACTGCCACTTTATACTAATTCTGACGTCGACTGAAATGTGGTGCTTTGGCAAAGTTAATGCCCTGACACAAGGCAAAGTTGGAGCCTTGCGGCTGAAGACCGTAGCTGTTGTCCGTAGCAGAAACTTAAGTCTGTCAGAAGTGGGATTCGAACCCACGCCTCCAGGGGAGACTGCGACCTGAACGCAGCGCCTTAGACCGCTCGGCCATCCTGACACGCTTGCGTGGTGGGAGCTGACCCGTTGCGGCTACACCCAGCTTGTGGTCTGAATCCCTAACGAAATGTTGATTCGATTCAAATATAGCTCCACATGTTCTGCCAAGCGCTGAAGACTGTAGCTGTTATCCGAAGCCAAAGGACAAAGGACAGTTCTGTCGGAAAAGTGGGATTCGAACCCACACCTCCAGAGGAGACTGCGACCTGAACGCAGCTTTTGGATCTACGCCCTGCAGGCAGGCACCGACACGCTAGCGCTTCGCATTTCAGACCGGTCATCCCGCCGGCCTCGTTGGCGCAGTTAGGCAGCGCGTCAGTCTCATAATCTGAAGGTCGTGAGTTCGAGCCTCACACGGGGCAGCGTGGTGCCTTTCGATAGCTGAGAGCGCTTACACGACAGAGCGGGCTTCTCTGTTCCCGTCCGCCTGCTTGTCTCCTTCGCCTGAGGGAAAAAGGCCACAGCTCATCTGAAGGGTGGACGACACGACATTGCGGGAGAAACTGTGAGTTTCCAGGTAAATTCCCTAAATCCCATCCAGCGACATTGCATTCAGTCCTAGGCCACCCTTTGACATGCAATATAATCGAAATTCAGTGTTCACGCTGGGCTAATGCTGAATGAATGCAGGAATACCATCCCTGTCGTATTCATGTAACATGTGGCGGTGTTCTTGTGAGGTTTTCTTAAGGGTAATATGATGCTGGCATTGGAAATGAAATTCCCTATTAATGGGAAGGCAAGCTTTCGTGAACCTTAAAGCAATGTTGCCTTCATCTTAAGGAAATATTGACTCGATTCTATTACGACTTGACATAGTCTTTCAAGGCATTCTTTAAAAGTGCCTGCAACTTGGTATCGGGGAAGGAGTGACGTCGCACAAACGATAAAACGGAGTAATTCTCAAGTTTAACGGAAGTTACTGCCACTTTATACTAATTCTGACGTCGACTGAAATGTGGTGCTTTGGCAAAGTTAATGCCCTGACACAAGGCAAAGTTGGCAAAGTTACAGCCTTGCGGCTGAAGACCGTAGCTGTTGTCCGTAGCCAAAACTTAAGTCTGTCAGAAGTGGGATTCGAACCCACGCCTCCAGGGGAGACTGCGACCTGAACGCAGCGCCTTAGACCGCTCGGCCATCCTGACACGCTTGCGTGGTGGGAGCTGACCCGTTGCGGCTACACCCAGCTTGTGGTCTGAATCCCTAACGAAATGTTGATTCGATTCAAATATAGCTCCACATGTTCTGCCAAGCGCTGAAGACTGTAGCTGTTATCCGAAGCCAAAGGACAAAGGACAGTTCTGTCGGAAAAGTGGGATTCGAACCCACACCTCCAGAGGAGACTGCGACCTGAACGCAGCTTTTGGATCTACGCCCTGCAGGCAGGCACCGACACGCTAGCGCTTCGCATTTCAGACCGGTCATCCCGCCGGCCTCGTTGGCGCAGTTAGGCAGCGCGTCAGTCTCATAATCTGAAGGTCGTGCCTCACACGGGGCAGCGTGGTGCCTTTTGATAGCTGAGAGCGCTTACACGACAGAGCGGGCTTCTCTGTTCCCGTCCGCCTGCTTGTCTCCTTCGCCTGAGGGAAAAAGGCCACAGCTCATCTGAAGGGCGGACGACACGACATTGCGGGAGAAACTGTGAGTTTCCAGGTAAATTCCCTAAATACCATCCAGCGACATTGCATTCAGTCCTAGGCCACCCTTTGACATGCAATATAATCGAAATTCAGTGTTCACGCTGGGCTAATGCTGAATGAATGCAGGAATACCATCCCTGTCGTATTCATGTAACATGTGGCGGTGTTCTTGTGAGGTTTTCTTAAGGGTAATATCATGCTGGCATTGGAAATGAAATTCCCTATTAATGGGAAGGCAAGCTTTCGTGAACCTTAAAGCAATGTTGCCTTCATCTTAAGGAAATATTGACTCGATTCTATTACGACTTGACATAGTCTTTCAAGGCATTCTTTAAAAGTGCCTGCAACTTGGTATCGGGGAAGGAGTGACGTCGCACAAACGATAAAACGGAGTAATTCTCAAGTTTAACGGAAGTTACTGCCACTTTATACTAATTCTGACGTCGACTGAAATGTGGTGCTTTGGCAAAGTTAATGCCCTGACACAAGGCAAAGTTGGCAAAGTTACAGCCTTGCGGCTGAAGACCGTAGCTGTTGTCCGTAGCCAAAACTTAAGTCTGTCAGAAGTGGGATTCGAACCCACGCCTCCAGGGGAGACTGCGACCTGAACGCAGCGCCTTAGACCGCTCGGCCATCCTGACACGCTTGCGTGGTGGGAGCTGACCCGTTGCGGCTACACCCAGCTTGTGGTCTGAATCCCTAACGAAATGTTGATTCGATTCAAATATAGCTCCACATGTTCTGCCAAGCGCTGAAGACTGTAGCTGTTATCCGAAGCCAAAGGACAAAGGACAGTTCTGTCGGAAAAGTGGGATTCGAACCCACACCTCCAGAGGAGACTGCGACCTGAACGCAGCTTTTGGATCTACGCCCTGCAGGCAGGCACCGACACGCTAGCGCTTCGCATTTCAGACCGGTCATCCCGCCGGCCTCGTTGGCGCAGTTAGGCAGCGCGTCAGTCTCATAATCTGAAGGTCGTGCCTCACACGGGGCAGCGTGGTGCCTTTTGATAGCTGAGAGCGCTTACACGACAGAGCGGGCTTCTCTGTTCCCGTCCGCCTGCTTGTCTCCTTCGCCTGAGGGAAAAAGGCCACAGCTCATCTGAAGGGTGGACGACACGACATTGCGGGAGAAACTGTGAGTTTCCAGGTAAATTCCCTAAATACCATCCAGTGACATTGCATTCAGTCCTAGGCCACCCTTTGACATGCAATATAATCGAAATTCAGTGTTCACGCTGGGCTAATGCTGAATGAATGCAGGAATACCATCCCTGTCGTATTCATGTAACATGTGGCGGTGTTCTTGTGAGGTTTTCTTAAGGGTAATATCATGCTGGCATTGGAAATGAAATTCCCTATTAATGGGAAGGCAAGCTTTCGTGAACCTTAAAGCAATGTTGCCTTCATCTTAAGGAAATATTGACTCGATTCTATTACGACTTGACATAGTCTTTCAAGGCATTCTTTAAAAGTGCCTGCAACTTGGTATCGGGGAAGGAGTGACGTCGCACAAACGATACAACGGAGTAATTCTCAAGTTTAACGGAACGCCCGTCGGCGTTACTGCCACTTTATACTAATTCTGACGTCGACTGAAATGTGGTGCTTTGGCAAAGTTAATGCCCTGACACAAGGCAAAGTTGGCAAAGTTACAGCCTTGCGGCTGAAGACCGTAGCTGTTGTCCGTAGCCGAAACTTAAGTCTGTCAGAAGTGGGATTCGAACCCACGCCTCCAGGGGAGACTGCGACCTGAACGCAGCGCCTTAGACCGCTCGGCCATCCTGACACGCTTGCGTGGTGGGAGCTGACCCGTTGCGGCTACACCCAGCTTGTGGTCTGAATCCCTAACGAAATGTTGATTCGATTCAAATATAGCTCCACATGTTCTGCCAAGCGCTGAAGACTGTAGCTGTTATCCGAAGCCAAAGGACAAAGGACAGTTCTGTCGGAAAAGTGGGATTCGCACCCACACCTCCAGAGGAGACTGTGACCTGAACGTAGCTTTTGGATCTACGCCCTGCAGGCAGGCACCGACACGCTAGCGCTTCGCATTTCAGACCGGTCATCCCGCCGGCCTCGTTGGCGCAGTTAGGCAGCGCGTCAGTCTCATAATCTGAAGGTCGTGCCTCACACGGGGCAGCGTGGTGCCTTTTGATAGCTGAGAGCGCTTACACGACAGAGCGGGCTTCTCTGTTCCCGTCCGCCTGCTTGTCTCCTTCGCCTGAGGGAAAAAGGCCACAGCTCATCTGAAGGGTGGACGACACGACATTGCGGGAGAAACTGTGAGTTTCCAGGTAAATTCCCTAAATCCCATCCAGCGACATTGCATTCAGTCCTAGGCCACCCTTTGACATGCAATATAATCGAAATTCAGTGTTCACGCTGGGCTAATGCTGAATGAATGCAGGAATACCATCCCTGTCGTATTCATGTAACATGTGGCGGTGTTCTTGTGAGGTTTTCTTAAGGGTAATATCATGCTGGCATTGGAAATGAAATTCCCTATTAATGGGAGGGCAAGCTTTCGTGAACCTTAAAGCAATGTTGCCTTCATCTTAAGGAAATATTGACTCGATTCTATTACGACTTGACATAGTCTTTCAAGGCATTCTTTAAAAGTGCCTGCAACTTGGTATCGGGGAAGGAGTGACGTCGCACAAACGATAAAACGGAGTAATTCTCAAGTTTAACGGAACGCCCGTCGGCGTTACTGCCACTTTATACTAATTCTGACGTCGACTGAAATGTGGTGCTTTGGCAAAGTTAATGCCCTGACACAGGCATAAGTTGGCAAAGTTACAGCCTTGCGGCTGAAGACCGTAGCTGTTGTCCGTAGCCGAAACTTAAGTCTGTCAGAAGTGGGATTCGAACCCACGCCTCCAGGGGAGACTGCGACCTGAACGCAGCGCCTTAGACCGCTCGGCCATCCTGACACGCTTGCGTGGTGGGAGCTGACCCGTTGCGGCTACACCCAGCTTGTGGTCTGAATCCCTAACGAAATGTTGATTCGATTCAAATATAGCTCCACATGTTCTGCCAAGCGCTGAAGACTGTAGCTGTTATCCGAAGCCAAAGGACAAAGGACAGTTCTGTCGGAAAAGTGGGATTCGCACCCACACCTCCAGAGGAGACTGTGACCTGAACGTAGCTTTTGGATCTACGCCCTGCAGGCAGGCACCGACACGCTAGCGCTTCGCATTTCAGACCGGTCATCCCGCCGGCCTCGTTGGCGCAGTTAGGCAGCGCGTCAGTCTCATAATCTGAAGGTCGTGCCTCACACGGGGCAGCGTGGTGCCTTTTGATAGCTGAGAGCGCTTACACGACAGAGCGGGCTTCTCTGTTCCCGTCCGCCTGCTTGTCTCCTTCGCCTGAGGGAAAAAGGCCACAGCTCATCTGAAGGGTGGACGACACGACATTGCGGGAGAAACTGTGAGTTTCCAGGTAAATTCCCTAAATCCCATCCAGCGACATTGCATTCAGTCCTAGGCCACCCTTTGACATGCAATATAATCGAAATTCAGTGTTCACGCTGGGCTAATGCTGAATGAATGCAGGAATACCATCCCTGTCGTATTCATGTAACATGTGGCGGTGTTCTTGTGAGGTTTTCTTAAGGGTAATATCATGCTGGCATTGGAAATGAAATTCCCTATTAATGGGAGGGCAAGCTTTCGTGAACCTTAAAGCAATGTTGCCTTCATCTTAAGGAAATATTGACTCGATTCTATTACGACTTGACATAGTCTTTCAAGGCATTCTTTAAAAGTGCCTGCAACTTGGTATCGGGGAAGGAGTGACGTCGCACAAACGATAAAACGGAGTAATTCTCAAGTTTAACGGAACGCCCGTCGGCGTTACTGCCACTTTATACTAATTCTGACGTCGACTGAAATGTGGTGCTTTGGCAAAGTTAATGCCCTGACACAAGGCAAAGTTACAGCCTTGCGGCTGAAGACCGTAGCTGTTGTCCGTAGCCGAAACTTAAGTCTGTCAGAAGTGGGATTCGAACCCACGCCTCCAGGGGAGACTGCGACCTGAACGCAGCGCCTTAGACCGCTCGGCCATCCTGACACGCTTGCGTGGTGGGAGCTGACCCGTTGCGGCTACACCCAGCTTGTGGTCTGAATCCCTAACGAAATGTTGATTCGATTCAAATATAGCTCCACATGTTCTGCCAAGCGCTGAAGACTGTAGCTGTTATCCGAAGCCAAAGGACAAAGGACAGTTCTGTCGGAAAAGTGGGATTCGAACCCACACCTCCAGAGGAGACTGCGACCTGAACGCAGCTTTTGGATCTACGCCCTGCAGGCAGGCACCGACACGCTAGCGCTTCGCATTTCAGACCGGTCATCCCGCCGGCCTCGTTGGCGCAGTTAGGCAGCGCGTCAGTCTCATAATCTGAAGGTCGTGAGTTCGAGCCTCACACGGGGCAGCGTGGTGCCTTTCGATAGCTGAGAGCGCTTACACGACAGAGCGGGCTTCTCTGTTCCCGTCCGCCTGCTTGTCTCCTTCGCCTGAGGGAAAAAGGCCACAGCTCATCTGAAGGGTGGACGACACGACATTGCGGGAGAAACTGTGAGTTTCCAGGTAAATTCCCTAAATCCCATCCAGCGACATTGCATTCAGTCCTAGGCCACCCTTTGACATGCAATATAATCGAAATTCAGTGTTCACGCTGGGCTAATGCTGAATGAATGCAGGAATACCATCCCTGTCGTATTCATGTAACATGTGGCGGTGTTCTTGTGAGGTTTTCTTAAGGGTAATATGATGCTGGCATTGGAAATGAAATTCCCTATTAATGGGAAGGCAAGCTTTCGTGAACCTTAAAGCAATGTTGCCTTCATCTTAAGGAAATATTGACTCGATTCTATTACGACTTGACATAGTCTTTCAAGGCATTCTTTAAAAGTGCCTGCAACTTGGTATCGGGGAAGGAGTGACGTCGCACAAACGATAAAACGGAGTAATTCTCAAGTTTAACGGAAGTTACTGCCACTTTATACTAATTCTGACGTCGACTGAAATGTGGTGCTTTGGCAAAGTTAATGCCCTGACACAAGGCAAAGTTGGCAAAGTTACAGCCTTGCGGCTGAAGACCGTAGCTGTTGTCCGTAGCCAAAACTTAAGTCTGTCAGAAGTGGGATTCGAACCCACGCCTCCAGGGGAGACTGCGACCTGAACGCAGCGCCTTAGACCGCTCGGCCATCCTGACACGCTTGCGTGGTGGGAGCTGACCCGTTGCGGCTACACCCAGCTTGTGGTCTGAATCCCTAACGAAATGTTGATTCGATTCAAATATAGCTCCACATGTTCTGCCAAGCGCTGAAGACTGTAGCTGTTATCCGAAGCCAAAGGACAAAGGACAGTTCTGTCGGAAAAGTGGGATTCGAACCCACACCTCCAGAGGAGACTGCGACCTGAACGCAGCTTTTGGATCTACGCCCTGCAGGCAGGCACCGACACGCTAGCGCTTCGCATTTCAGACCAGTCATCCCGCCGGCCTCGTTGGCGCAGTTAGGCAGCGCGTCAGTCTCATAATCTGAAGGTCGTGAGTTCGAGCCTCACACGGGGCAGCGTGGTGCCTTTTGATAGCTGAGAGCGCTTACACGACAGAGCGGGCTTCTCTGTTCCCGTCCGCCTGCTTGTCTCCTTCGCCTGAGGGAAAAAGGCCACAGCTCATCTGAAGGGTGGACGACACGACATTGCGGGAGAAACTGTGAGTTTCCAGGTAAATTCCCTAAATACCATCCAGCGACATTGCATTCAGTCCTAGGCCACCCTTTGACATGCAATATAATCGAAATTCAGTGTTCACGCTGGGCTAATGCTGAATGAATGCAGGAATACCATCCCTGTCATATTCATGTAACATGTGGCGGTGTTCTTGTGAGGTTTTCTTAAGGGTAATATCATGCTGGCATTGGAAATGAAATTCCCTATTAATGGGAAGGCAAGCTTTCGTGAACCTTAAAGCAATGTTGCCTTCATCTTAAGGAAATATTGACTCGATTCTATTACGACTTGACATAGTCTTTCAAGGCATTCTTTAAAAGTGCCTGCAACTTGGTATCGGGGAAGGAGTGACGTCGCACAAACGATACAACGGAGTAATTCTCAAGTTCGCCACTTTATACTAATTCTGACGTCGACTGAAATGTGGTGCTTTGGCAAAGTTAATGCCCTGACACAAGGCAAAGTTGGCAAAGTTACAGCCTTGCGGCTGAAGACCGTAGCTGTTGTCTGTAGCCGAAACTTAAGTCTGTCAGAAGTGGGATTCAAACCCACGCCTCCAGGGGAGACTGCGACCTGAACACAGCGCCTTAGACCGCTCGGCCATCCTGACACGCTTGCGTGGTGGGAGCTGACCCGTTGCGGCTACACCCAGCTTGTGGTCTGAATCCCTAACGAAATGTTGATTCGATTCAAACATAGCTCCACATGTTCTGCCAAGCGCTGAAGACTGTAGCTGTTATCCGAAGCCAAAGGACAAAGGACAGTTCTGTCGGAAAAGTGGGATTCGCACCCACACCTCCAGAGGAGACTGCGACCTGAACGCAGCTTTTGGATCTACGCCCTGCAGGCAGGCACCGACACGCTAGCGCTTCGCATTTCAGACCGGTCATCCCGCCGGCCTCGTTGGCGCAGTTAGGCAGCGCGTCAGTCTCATAATCTGAAGGTCGTGAGTTCGAGCCTCACACGGGGCAGCGTGGTGCCTTTTGATAGCTGAGAGCGCTTACACGACAGAGCGGGCTTCTCTGTTCCCGTCCGCCTGCTTGTCTCCTTCGCCTGAGGGAAAAAGGCCACAGCTCATCTGAAGGGTGGACGACACGACATTGCGGGAGAAACTGTGAGTTTCCAGGTAAATTCCCTAAATCCCATCCAGCGACATTGCATTCAGTCCTAGGCCACCCTTTGACATGCAATATAATCGAAATTCAGTGTTCACGCTGGGCTAATGCTGAATGAATGCAGGAATACCATCCCTGTCGTATTCATGTAACATGTGGCGGTGTTCTTGTGAGGTTTTCTTAAGGGTAATATCATGCTGGCATTGGAAATGAAATTCCCTATTAATGGGAAGGCAAGCTTTCGTGAACCTTAAAGCAATGTTGCCTTCATCTTAAGGAAATATTGACTCGATTCTATTACGACTTGACATAGTCTTTCAAGGCATTCTTTAAAAGTGCCTGCAACTTGGTATCGGGGAAGGAGTGACGTCGCACAAACGATAAAACGGAGTAATTCTCAAGTTTAACGGAACGCCCGTCGGCGTTACTGCCACTTTATACTAATTCTGACGTCGACTGAAATGTGGTGCTTTGGCAAAGTTAATGCCCTGACACAAGGCAAAGTTGGCAAAGTTACAGCCTTGCAGCTGAAGACCGTAGCAGAAACTTAAGTCTGTCAGAAGTGGGATTCGAACCCACGCCTCCAGGGGAGACTGCGACCTGAACGCAGCGCCTTAGACCGCTCGGCCATCCTGACACGCTTGCGTGGTGGGAGCTGACCCGTTGCGGCTACACCCAGCTTGTGGTCTGAATCCCTAACGAAATGTTGATTCGATTCAAATATAGCTCCACATGTTCTGCCAAGCGCTGAAGACTGTAGCTGTTATCCGAAGCCAAAGGACAAAGGACAGCTCTGTCGGAAAAGTGGGATTCGAACCCACACCTCCAGAGGAGACTGCGACCTGAACGCAGCTTTTGGATCTACGCCCTGCAGGCAGGCACCGACACGCTAGCGCTTCGCATTTCAGACCGGTCATCCCGCCGGCCTCGTTGGCGCAGTTAGGCAGCGTGTCAGTCTCATAATCTGAAGGTCGTGAGTTCGAGCCTCACACGGGGCAGCGTGGTGCCTTTTGATAGCTGAGAGCGCTTACACGACAGAGCGGGCTTCTCTGTTCCCGTCCGCCTGCTTGTCTCCTTCGCCTGAGGGAAAAAGGCCACAGCTCATCTGAAGGGTGGACGACACGACATTGCGGGAGAAACTGTGAGTTTCCAGGTAAATTCCCTAAATACCATCCAGCGACATTGCATTCAGTCCTAGGCCACCCTTTGACATGCAATATAATCGAAATTCAGTGTTCACGCTGGGCTAATGCTGAATGAATGCAGGAATACCATCCCTGTCATATTCATGTAACATGTGGCGGTGTTCTTGTGAGGTTTTCTTAAGGGTAATATCATGCTGGCATTGGAAATGAAATTCCCTATTAATGGGAAGGCAAGCTTTCGTGAACCTTAAAGCAATGTTGCCTTCATCTTAAGGAAATATTGACTCGATTCTATTACGACTTGACATAGTCTTTCAAGGCATTCTTTAAAAGTGCCTGCAACTTGGTATCGGGGAAGGAGTGACGTCGCACAAACGATACAACGGAGTAATTCTCAAGTTTAACGGAACGCCCGTCGGCGTTACTGCCACTTTATACTAATTCTGACGTTGACTGAAATGTGGTGCTTTGGCAAAGTTAATGCCCTGATAAAGGCAAAGTTGGCAAAGTTACAGCCTTGCGGCTGAAGACCATAGCTGTTGTCCGTAGCAGAAACTTAAGTCTGTCAGAATTGGGATTCGAACCCACGCCTCCAGGGGAGACTGCGACCTGAACGCAGCGCCTTAGACCGCTCGGCCATCCTGACACGCTTGCGTGGTGGGAGCTGACCCGTTGCGGCTACACCCAGCTTGTGGTCTGAATCCCTAACGAAATGTTGATTCGATTCAAATATAGCTCCACATGTTCTGCCAAGCGCTGAAGACTGTAGCTGTTATCCGAAGCCAAAGGACAAAGGACAGTTCTGTCGGAAAAGTGGGATTCGAACCCACACCTCCAGAGGAGACTGCGACCTGAACGCAGCTTTTGGATCTACGCCCTGCAGGCAGGCACCGACACGCTAGCGCTTCGCATTTCAGACCGGTCATCCCGCCGGCCTCGTTGGCGCAGTTAGGCAGCGCGTCAGTCTCATAATCTGAAGGTCGTGCCTCACACGGGGCAGCGTGGTGCCTTTTGATAGCTGAGAGCGCTTACACGACAGAGCGGGCTTCTCTGTTCCCGTCCGCCTG
The DNA here is from genome assembly GCF_049309525.1 of Garra rufa. NCBI lineage: Eukaryota > Metazoa > Chordata > Actinopteri > Cypriniformes > Cyprinidae > Garra > Garra rufa. The sequence goes on from NW_027394277.1 coordinate 7,731,463, forward strand.
CTTGTCTCCTTCGCCTGAGGGAAAAAGGCCACAGCTCATCTGAAGGGTGGACGACACGACATTGCGGGAGAAACTGTGAGTTTCCAGGTAAATTCCCTAAATACCATCCAGTGACATTGCATTCAGTCCTAGGCCACCCTTTGACATGCAATATAATCGAAATTCAGTGTTCACGCTGGGCTAATGCTGAATGAATGCAGGAATACCATCCCTGTCGTATTCATGTAACATGTGGCGGTGTTCTTGTGAGGTTTTCTTAAGGGTAATATCATGCTGGCATTGGAAATGAAATTCCCTATTAATGGGAAGGCAAGCTTTCGTGAACCTTAAAGCAATGTTGCCTTCATCTTAAGGAAATATTGACTCGATTCTATTACGACTTGACATAGTCTTTCAAGGCATTCTTTAAAAGTGCCTGCAACTTGGTATCGGGGAAGGAGTGACGTCGCACAAACGATACAACGGAGTAATTCTCAAGTTTAACGGAACGCCCGTCGGCGTTACTGCCACTTTATACTAATTCTGACGTCGACTGAAATGTGGTGCTTTGGCAAAGTTAATGCCCTGACACAAGGCAAAGTTGGCAAAGTTACAGCCTTGCGGCTGAAGACCGTAGCTGTTGTCCGTAGCCGAAACTTAAGTCTGTCAGAAGTGGGATTCGAACCCACGCCTCCAGGGGAGACTGCGACCTGAACGCAGCGCCTTAGACCGCTCGGCCATCCTGACACGCTTGCGTGGTGGGAGCTGACCCGTTGCGGCTACACCCAGCTTGTGGTCTGAATCCCTAACGAAATGTTGATTCGATTCAAATATAGCTCCACATGTTCTGCCAAGCGCTGAAGACTGTAGCTGTTATCCGAAGCCAAAGGACAAAGGACAGTTCTGTCGGAAAAGTGGGATTCGCACCCACACCTCCAGAGGAGACTGTGACCTGAACGTAGCTTTTGGATCTACGCCCTGCAGGCAGGCACCGACACGCTAGCGCTTCGCATTTCAGACCGGTCATCCCGCCGGCCTCGTTGGCGCAGTTAGGCAGCGCGTCAGTCTCATAATCTGAAGGTCGTGCCTCACACGGGGCAGCGTGGTGCCTTTTGATAGCTGAGAGCGCTTACACGACAGAGCGGGCTTCTCTGTTCCCGTCCGCCTGCTTGTCTCCTTCGCCTGAGGGAAAAAGGCCACAGCTCATCTGAAGGGTGGACGACACGACATTGCGGGAGAAACTGTGAGTTTCCAGGTAAATTCCCTAAATCCCATCCAGCGACATTGCATTCAGTCCTAGGCCACCCTTTGACATGCAATATAATCGAAATTCAGTGTTCACGCTGGGCTAATGCTGAATGAATGCAGGAATACCATCCCTGTCGTATTCATGTAACATGTGGCGGTGTTCTTGTGAGGTTTTCTTAAGGGTAATATCATGCTGGCATTGGAAATGAAATTCCCTATTAATGGGAGGGCAAGCTTTCGTGAACCTTAAAGCAATGTTGCCTTCATCTTAAGGAAATATTGACTCGATTCTATTACGACTTGACATAGTCTTTCAAGGCATTCTTTAAAAGTGCCTGCAACTTGGTATCGGGGAAGGAGTGACGTCGCACAAACGATAAAACGGAGTAATTCTCAAGTTTAACGGAACGCCCGTCGGCGTTACTGCCACTTTATACTAATTCTGACGTCGACTGAAATGTGGTGCTTTGGCAAAGTTAATGCCCTGACACAAGGCAAAGTTACAGCCTTGCGGCTGAAGACCGTAGCTGTTGTCCGTAGCCGAAACTTAAGTCTGTCAGAAGTGGGATTCGAACCCACGCCTCCAGGGGAGACTGCGACCTGAACGCAGCGCCTTAGACCGCTCGGCCATCCTGACACGCTTGCGTGGTGGGAGCTGACCCGTTGCGGCTACACCCAGCTTGTGGTCTGAATCCCTAACGAAATGTTGATTCGATTCAAATATAGCTCCACATGTTCTGCCAAGCGCTGAAGACTGTAGCTGTTATCCGAAGCCAAAGGACAAAGGACAGTTCTGTCGGAAAAGTGGGATTCGCACCCACACCTCCAGAGGAGACTGCGACCTGAACGCAGCTTTTGGATCTACGCCCTGCAGGCAGGCACCGACACGCTAGCGCTTCGCATTTCAGACCGGTCATCCCGCCGGCCTCGTTGGCGCAGTTAGGCAGCGCGTCAGTCTCATAATCTGAAGGTCGTGAGTTCGAGCCTCACACGGGGCAGCGTGGTGCCTTTTGATAGCTGAGAGCGCTTACACGACAGAGCGGGCTTCTCTGTTCCCGTCCGCCTGCTTGTCTCCTTCGCCTGAGGGAAAAAGGCCACAGCTCATCTGAAGGGTGGACGACACGACATTGCGGGAGAAACTGTGAGTTTCCAGGTAAATTCCCTAAATACCATCCAGCGACATTGCATTCAGTCCTAGGCCACCCTTTGACATGCAATATAATCGAAATTCAGTGTTCACGCTGGGCTAATGCTGAAGGAATGCAGGAATACCATCCCTGTCGTATTCATGTAACATGTGGCGGTGTTCTTGTGAGGTTTTCTTAAGGGTAATATCATGCTGGCATTGGAAATGAAATTCCCTATTAATGGGAAGGCAAGCTTTCGTGAACCTTAAAGCAATGTTGCCTTCATCTTAAGGAAATATTGACTCGATTCTATTACGACTTGACATAGTCTTTCAAGGCATTCTTTAAAAGTGCCTGCAACTTGGTATCGGGGAAGGAGTGACGTCGCATTGCTGACCCATTGCGGCTACACCTACAGGCAAGGACAGAGAAGCTAGTTCTTCGCTGTTCAGACCGGTCAACCCACCGGCCTCATTGACGCAGTTGGGCAGCGTGTCAGTCTCATAATCTGAAGGATCCCTTCCGCCTGCTTGTCCCTTTTCTCCCGAGTCAAAAGGCCACAGCTCCTCTGGAGGGCGTGCGACATGATGTTTTGTGAGAAACTGTGAGGTTCCAGGTAAATTCCCTGACTTCCACCCAGTCCTAGACCAACCGTTGATATACAGTGTAATCGAAATTCAGTGTTGATGCTGGGCTAATGCTGAATGAATGCAGTAATAGCATTCATAATCATGTAACATGTGGCCGTGTCCTTGTGAGGCTTTCTTGAGGTTAGTATAATGCTGGCATTCGATGAAATGAAATTACATGTCATTGGGAAGACAAGCTTTCGTAAACCTAAAGGCCCGGACACACCAAGCCTAATAGTCTGTGGCCTTCATCCTGTAGTGCCACAAACTGTAAGCAGACAGAGAATGCACATTTTCTGCTGTCATGCAGGTGGCCCGGATAGCTCAGTCGGTAGAGCATCAGAGTTTTAATCTGAGGGTCCAGGGTGATAAGCTGTCAGTTTGCTGAGGCCTCCCCTCATGACCTGAATTAAGTACATGCAGCGCTGTTTGCTAAAGTAGCATACTTTGCAGGCATCCTATCATATGCACACTGCTGGTATGGATACAGTCAGTTTTGACTGCAAGAGATGAGGTAATTTGATGTCTTTGATTGTTTACGGCACTCCCATTTTCCTGTTTCAGCATAAAAGCGGCATTTTGCTTGTCAGAAATACATGCTCTGTTTTAATGTTACTTTAAATTGGGGTAGAACTAAATGAATGGCAAAGCTCAGCATTTTTTTGGCAACTCCCTTCCGTCACCTCGCATACCCCAGTTTGAGAACAAGTGCTATAGAGTGTCCCACAAAAGTGAGTACACCCCTCACACAAATTTAGTATATTGTCTTAAGGGATAATACTATAGAAATTTAACTTGGATATATTTTATAGTCAGTGTGCAGCTTGTATAGCAGTATAGATTTACTGTCCTATGAAAATAACTCAGCATACAGCCATTATTGTCAAAATAGCTGGCAACAAAAGTGAGTACACCCTAAGTGAACTTGTCAAAACTGTGTCCAAAGTGTCAATATTTTATGTTAGCACCATTGTTATCCAGCACTGCCTTAATCCTGCAAGGCATGGAATTGACCAGAGCTGCACAGGTTGTTGCTGGGATCCTCTTCCATATAATGGCATCACATAGCTGCAGTACATTAGACACATTGTGCTTCTCTACCTTCCATCTGAGGATGCCCCACAGGGTTCAGGTCTGGAGACAAACTTGGCCACTCATTCACCTTCAGCTTCCTCAGCAAGGCGGCTATCATTTTGGTGGTGTGATTGGGATCGTTATCATGGAAAACTGCCGATCTGCCTGGTTTCTGGAGGGAAGGCACCGTGTTCTGCTACAGAATGTACAGTACATAATGGACTCCATGTTTCCCTCAATGAACTGCAACTCCCCAGAACCAACAGCACTCATGCAGCCCCAGACCATGATGCTACCACCACCATGCTTGACTGTAGGCAAGACACAGTTTTCTTGGTACTCTTAACCAGGGCATCACCACACATGCTGGACACCATCTGAGTTGATCTTATAGTCTCATCAGACCACAGAACATGGTTCCAGTTATTCATGCTCATGGACAGGTTGTCTTCAGCAAACTGTTTGCGGGCTTTCTTATGAGCCAGCTTCAGAAGAGGCTTTCATGTGGGATGACGCCTGTGCAAACTGACTTTTAGCACTGTGCAGCGTATGGTGTGAGCACTGACAAACTGACCTTTTACTTCTGCAACCTTTAAAGCAAAGCTGGCAGCACTCATGCATCTGTTTTTTTTTTTTTTTTTTTTTTTTGAAGCCAGGTTCTGCACTTGATGCACAGAACAGTCAAGCAGACAAAAACATAAACATAATGAATAGGACATGTGGCTTTACATGGCTAAACAACATACTGCTGTTATCACTTAGGGTGTACTCACTTTTGTTGCCAGCTATTTTGGCAATAATGGCTGTATTTTTAGAGGACAGTAAATCTATACTGCTATACAAGCTGGACACTGACTACTCTAAAATATATCCAAGTTTCATTTCTATAGTATTATCCCTTGGGAAGATATACTAAAATGGTTGCTGAAATGTAAGAGGTGTACTTACTTTTGTGAGATACTGTATGTTTCTCATCCCCCACCCAATTTTTGTATTATTGTTTGTTGACAATGAAACAGAAAAAGGGGGTTTGGAGCGTTTTGGGATTTTTAAAATCCAAATACTGGTTAATGGCTGGTAAGCAATATTTTGGCCTGTGCATTTTCTCAGTTCGGTTGCTGTTGGCAAGTGATTTTTTTGTAATCTTGTTTGCTTTCCTCCTGCTTTGTTGTTCATGTCTTACTTTCTTTAGTCGTAAAGAAATGTTTTTTGAGGAAAACATTTCAGGATTTCTCTCCATATAGTGGACTTCTATGGTGCCCCCAAGTTTGAACTTCCAAAATGCAGTTTAAATGTGGCGTCAAAGGGCTTTTAATGATCCCAGCCGAGGAAGAAGTTTATTATCTAGCGAAACGATCAGATATATACTTTTTAATCTCAAATGCTTGTCTTGCTGAGCTAGACAAGACTTTGAGGTTAAAAAGTATATAATTTGTAATTTTTTTTTTTTTTTTTTAGAAAATAACATTGTTTGCTAAATAAAACCCTTCTTTCCTTGGCTGCGATCATTTAGAGCCCTTTGAAGCTGCATTTTAGAAGTTCAAACCATATAAATCCTGAATGCTTTACTCAAAAAACATAATTTCCTTACGACTGAAGAAAGAAGGACATGAACATCTTGGATGACAAGTGTGTGAGTACATTATCTGTAAATTTTTGTTCTGAAATGTGCATTTCTCAAATCTCTCACAATTGTGATTTTCATGCTGCCCAAATGTGGTTTACATACATGACACTATTAATCTTAGTTAAAAATTACAGAAGTTTCCCCCAAAATCCCAAGCATACCTTTACGTCTATGTAATGCTGCATTTAAAAAAAAAAAAACCTTGATTCCAAGTTTTCAATGAGGAATTAAAACAGTAGTCAAACATCAAACACTTCAAACATCCCCAGTAGAACACATTTTGATGTTTTCACATATCCAAGACTTTCTATAAATGTAAACTGGGGTGTCAAGCTCAGCTCTGCAGAGTTTAACTCCAATTCTAACTGAACACACCTGAATCATGGTCTTCAAGGTTAACTTATTAGAGGTGTGTTGGAGCTTTACTCTGCAGGACTGTGACTCTCCAGAATAAATGCCAGATCTGGGCCATTGTTGCACTCTGTTCTACTGTTGCTTTTAAACAGGGGTTAACTTGTATTTGTCTCTTTTTAGAACTGGTGGTGCCCAGAATGGAGAGTGAAGTACTAGATGAAATGCAAGATGAAGATCAGTATTTTATAACTGGACGAGAATCAATTAGTTGCTCTCAGACAGAAAATACTTCAAGTAAAACTCATTTCACCTGCCAGTATTGTGGAAAGAGTTTCAGTCAACATGGAAACCTTATAGTCCACTTGAGGATTCACACTGGAGAGAAGCCTTTTACCTGCCAACAGTGTGGAAAACATTTCAGTGAACATGGAAATCTTAAAGTCCACATGAGGATTCACACTGGAGAGAAGCCTTTCACCTGCCAAGAGTGTGGAAAATCTTTCACTAAAAAAGCAGCCCTCAAAAGCCACATGAACGTCCACACAGGTGAAAAGCCCTTCACATGCCCTCTGTGTGGAAAACATTTCAGTCAACAAGGAAGCATTAACAGGCACATGAGAACTCACACTGGAGAGAAGCCGTACCTTTGCAAACTTTGTGGAATAGGTTTTACAACCAAACCAAACCTTGAGTATCACATGAACATTCACACTGGTGAGAAGCCATATGCATGCGATCAGTGTGAAAAGAAGTTCAGTCATAAGGGAACCCTTAAAAAGCACATGGTGGTTCACTCAGGAGCTCCCTCTCTCAGTTTTATATGCCATCAGTGTGGAATGAGTTTCTCAGACAGTGATCATTTTAAAAATCATGTAACATCTCACACTGGAGAGAAGCCGTTCATGTGCAATCACTGTGGAAAAACTTGCTCAAACAAGACAAACCTAAATCTACACATGAGAATTCATACTGGAGAGAAGGATTATATCTGCCCTTATTGTGGAAAGACTTTCAGATTTAGAGGAAACCTTCGGGCTCACATGAGAGTTCACAGTGAAGAAAAACCTTTTAGTTGCCTTTCATGTGGAAAGAGTTTCACACTTAAAGGAAACCTTACCGCTCACATGAGGCTTCACACTGGAGACAGACCTTCTGCAACATAAGTTTCACATATCAGAGAAACCTGAAAGATAATTTGCAAACGCATTCTGGAAACACACTGACAAGTTTAGAAGGAGCAATTTTTAAAATCACTCTGAAGGCGGCGCAATGGAATAATTTTTGTCTATATGTGATTTTGCCATCACATATAGACCTAGAACAGTTATGTATAAACAAGACCGTATTTCTGTTTTTGTACGTAAATAGTTTCAAATAGCTCTGCAGATATAAAATGGCACCAGAAAAAAGTTCTACTTCAAAGATTTTTTGCCTGAAATAGCAAAAATAATTTGAAGGCTGAAATTATTGACTGAAACCGTGACAAATATTAAATATAAATTCTCAAGTGAGTTATGTTGTGTGTACGTAAAAGTTCCTTCTTACTGAACTGTCCACTTGTGCCAAGAAATAGTGGGCTAACAAGTCTGGCATGAATTTCAACAAGTACAGTGGGGCAAATAAGTATTTAATACACTGCCGATTTTTCAAGTTTTCCCATTTACAAATAATGGTAAAATCTGTAATTTTCAATATAGGTACACCTCAACTGTGAGAGACAGAATCTAAAACAAATCCAGTCACATTGTTTAATTTTTAAATAATTAAGTTCCATTTTATTGCATGAAACACGTCTATGATACACTAGAAAAATAGAACTTAGTATTTGGTTTACAGTTACAGAGGTCAGATGTTTTCTGTAGTTCTTGACCAGGTTTGCACACACTGCAGCGGGGATTTTGTCCCACTCCTCCATACAGGTCTTCTGCAGATCTTTCAGGTTTTGGGACTGTAGCTTGGGCAACAGGCCCTTACTGAGGGAAGGTTGTTGTTGCCCAAAATCTTGTGATACATGGCCCCATCCATCCTCCCCTCAATACGGTGCGGTCGTCCTGTCCACTTTGCAGAAAAACACCCCCAAAGCATGATGTTTCCTCCCCCATGCTTTTTGGTGTTCTTTGGATTGTACTTATCCTTCTTCTTCCTCCAAACACGGCATGTGGAGTTTATACCAAAGAATTATATTTTGGTCTCATCTGTCCACATGACCTTCTCCCATGCCTACTCCAGGATCATACAGATGGTCTTTGGCAAACTTCAGACGGGCCTGGACATGTGCTGACTTGAACAGGGAGACCTTGCACACGCTGCAGGATTACAATCCATGACGGTGTAGTGTGTTACTAATGGTAACCGATGAGACTGTGGTCCCAGCTCTCTTCAGGTCACTGACCAGGTCCTCCCGTTTAGTTCTAGGGTGATCCCTCACCTTTCTCAGGATCATTGATTGTCCCTAGTGTCCTTAGACAGCTCTTTGGTCTTGCCCATAGTGGAGAGGTTGGAGTCTGATTGAGTGTGTGGACAGGTGTCTTTTATACAGGTAACAAGTTCAAACAGATGCAATTACTACAGGTAATGAGTGGAGGATAGGAGGGCTTCTTAAAGACAAACTAACAGGTCTGTGAGAGATAGAATTCTTGCTAGTTGGTAGGTGATCAAATACTTATTTCATGCAATAAAAGGGAAATTAATTATTTAAAAATCATACAATGTGATTTTCTTTTTTTTTTTTTCTTTTTTTTGAGATTTTGTCTCTCACAGTTGAGGCATACCTACGACTTAATCGGCGAAAAAACTGTGCTGTTCAGACTACATGACATCCTGTCTGTCATTAGGTCATTGTGCTTTTCACACTACGTGACACAATGTAAATGATCCGCAACAGTGGGTCACACACTACTGCTAACACTAAGCTGACAACAACTCTGTCGCCCAATGGGCAAGTTTCCATCCAGTTTTTTGCAATGTTTTGTTATTGACAAAGAGAATATGCATTAAAAAACTGTAAAATTTGCTGTCTCCATCCAACTGGCTTTTTACCAAAAAAACTGTGCTGGATGATGATATCCCTAAAAAATGCAATTGTTGCATAGCTGTTTCCGTTAATAATTTCACCTATCGCACAAAATACATAGGCTTGAAACAAAACTGTATTATATAGGCTATTATTTAATTGTATAAGCCAACATGAAACTCATGATTATAATAATAAATAATAATAATAAAAATGTATTATTTATTTTTTATTTATTTAGCAATATACATAAACAGGTGAAGTTGTGTTATGATTATTTTTCTGATTAACTTTAAATTAAAATTATGTGGCTGTTGTAATGTTTTGACCAATCAGACACACTATTATTTGTTACTTATAACAAATAATCTTTAAAACCAACAAGCCAGGTATATGTTGGAATTCTGGAAACAACCCTTGAAAGCGACTAACATCCAAAAGGAGCTCAGTCACCAGGGCAACCATCTGATGACACCAGTTTTACGACACAAAGAAATGCAGGCAGAAAAACTTTTCCTATTCTTTCCTATAGGAAAGACTTTATGCTCATAGAAATGGACTCGTCCCTAATTCATAGGAAAACTTCTTTGAATGAACACACAAATCCTTTAGGTCATTGTGTGTACTATAACTATCTTGTATAATGTCTTTGGAATTGTATTTTTTTATTGTATGTATGCTTAATGCGTGAAGCACTAGTCAATGTGACCTACCTATAACTATGTGTCTCCTATCAAACTAATGCTCATTTAATGATGCACACTTTGGTGAATGCCACCTCCTCATAGAATGCCATGTGTGTTCGTACTTTAATCCAAATATAAAATGCCACAACCATTCGAACCATGCTTTCAGACAAATGGTCATAAAACCCACATTATTTACAACCTCCCGTTTGTAAATTCAGCCTTTTTCATTGGTCAAGTCCATCCTGAGAGGCGTGACTCTTCCTAGACTTTAAAAGGCTCCTCCACAGTTCTGTCTGTCTCTTCTGAAAAATCTTGATTGCTGTCTGTGTGAGAGAACTCACATGACCCAGAGCGAGCCTCAACATACAGAGCCGTGTGTGGTCTCCCCAACCTGGGAAGATGGCTCTCGACTACACAAAGTCAGACTGATACCGCTGGAGTTTGTTGCCCTCAACCCTGGAACTTATCATCATGGAAATGTCAATGATCAGACACTTCTCTCTCTTTACTCCTGGCCGTCCCTGTACCCCCATCTCTGAATTCTGGTCTGTAGTCCTTCAGAACTGCTTACTCAGGAGAGAGGACTCTCCTAACCACAACAGAGTTTCAAGAAATTGCAACCTCGTCATCAAATGGAACCATCCAGAACTACTTCAGAGGCTTCACAAGACTCTTGTTTAACAGCTAAGTCAAATGCAAGTATCGTTCCTTCCACTAAACAGAGGTTTTGTGTAAGCTATTGTATACTGTGCTTTGAGATAGAAACTGATGGTTCTTTCAGATGGTCAACTCAGCCTCATACCCCTTTCCTTGTCTGTTTCTAGCCATCACCTCTCACCCTTCCTAGATACCATGTATGTGTGATTTGCGTCTGTACGTGTTCGTTTAGACTAGTTATGTGTTAGTCCTTAGATAATAAAACTCTTCTGCGCAAATTACGTGAGTCTCTGATTCTGCCTTGCAAATTGATGTCCCTTTACGATTTAAGATTAAGCTACATGCTCTAATGCATTAATACTGTAAGAATGTTATTTGTCTGTGGCCAATATGAAATTGATTTGAAATTACTCAAATGTTCGCTGGACAAATGGATTAGTCGATGGCGAGTTAATCCCGTTACAGTTACTACTGACGGTTGATATAAATAATTGTAATTAATCATAATTAATTGTAATTATTTATATATATTTTCCTTTTGAGCTAAATTTGCTACACTGTGATCCATTAAAAATACCTACATTGGTTTTCTAAGTATTAATTTTATACACGCAAAAAAAAAACAGCATTAACAACTGAACCTGAGTATTATCATTATCACATTATCTTAACAACAATGGATGATATTAAACCAACTTGAAAAATTTGTGTTCATTTAACATGAACGGATTACATTCACTAAACATGATCTAAAAACTAATTTTTAACTTGAATTAATGTTTTTTATTGAACAGAAGTTAAAGTTAATGAGATAATTAGTAATTAGTTAAGTGATGATTGATCATTATTGAAGACACCTGATGTTAACAAGCAGAATCCCCAAAGGAGAAAATCTAAAAAATTTTAAGAAACCATTACAGTGGTCAGTGTTTGCATTAGTTGGTCTCTTGACCCTTACATCTTTAACATTAGATCTTGCTGGGCTGCTTTGTTTGGGAGAAAACAACCAGACAAGCCAAGACCACAAGTCATCAGGGGATGAAAATTGGGATGGTGTTCTTTGGATTGTACTTATCCTTCTTCTTCCTCCAAACACGGCATGTGGAGTTTATACCAAAGAATTATATTTTGGTCTCATCTGTCCACATGACCTTCTCCCATGCCTACTCCAGGATCATACAGATGGTCTTTGGCAAACTTCAGACGGGCCTGGACATGTGCTGACTTGAACAGGGAGACCTTGCACACGCTGCAGGATTACAATCCATGACGGTGTAGTGTGTTACTAATGGTAACCGATGAGACTGTGGTCCCAGCTCTCTTCAGGTCACTGACCAGGTCCTCCCGTTTAGTTCTAGGGTTTGCATTAGTTGGTCTCTCATAACCATGATGGTTATGGTTTAATGTAATCATTGCTTGACCTGAATCATTGAACTCAATTTAGAGTCAAATCTCTGAGTTATTTTCCATTAAAGGAACTGTAACTCAGAGATAAGTTTCTAAAAGTGTTCAGTCAAATAACTGTTGTAAATATTTAGTCTCATGAGTCCACAACAAACAATACTCTCCATCTATTGTTAAAATATACTTTGGAAGAATTTCTCACAAATTAAAACTTGTTTGTTTAGACACACACAGACATCAAGAACCAGCGTATGAATCTCAGCAACGGTGACAAATGATGTATTCAGATAAACATATCAACTCTGAACATCACAAAACAAGTTATTAAAAAGTCACATAAAAACAACAAAAACAAATGAAAATAGTAAGAATAAAATAAATTATGAAGACAATTCAGCCCATAATTTATTCATGCCGCAATGCATGATGGGAATCATGGATGAGTTCTGATTGGCTACAACATACTTTTTCTGATGGTCACCATTGTTGTGATTCTCACACTGATTCTTCATGTTTGTGTGTCTTAATAAAACTATTTTTTTTTTTTTTTTTACATATCTGTCTGACTATATATGCGACTCTCAATTATAGAGTTTATGTAACCAGTGATAAAACCCATGGTCTATTACTTCACAAACATTTCTTGAAAACATGATTGCCTTTAGTCTGGTGTGTCTGGCTGTTATAACACTGCTACAGCAGCCAAACAAAATCTGCTTTTACAAACGTTAAACTCAAGACCCCAACTAATGCAAACACTGACCACTGTAATGGTTTCCTAAAAAATGTGATTTTCTCATTTGGTGATTCTGCTTATTAACATCAGGTGTCTTCAATAATGATCAATCATCACTTAATTAATCACTAATTATATCATTAACTTTAACTTCTGTTCAATAAAAACCATTAATTCAAGTTAAAAATTTGTATTTAGATCATGTTTAGTGAATGTAATCTGTTCATGTTAAATGAAAACAAATTTTTCAAGTTGGTTTAATATCATCCATTGTTGTTAAGATAATGTGGTGGAATCACATGGAAACACTGTCCATGATTAAATCATGTTCAACCAAAGTGCTATTTTTTTGAGTGCAGCAGTATGTTGTTTAACCATGCAAAGCTACATGTCCTATTCATCATGTTTCTGTTTTTGTCTGCTTGACAGGACAATACAAAGTTGTGTATCTTGTACTAGAGCAGGTAAAAGTACCTCATGGCAGAACTCTCTGAGAATTACAGAATTAGAAATGTTGCTCTCCACAAAGATGGCCAAGGCTATTAAAGGTTCAGTAACACCCTGAAACCAAGTTACACTACACTGGTCAGGGTCATACAGAGGTTTTCAAAGATGGGTTTCATTCGGAACATGCCTTGCAAGGGTAGATCAACGAAGCTGAGCACTCGTTCTGTGCGTCAGGTGCAGAACTTGGCTTCAAAAAACAGATGCATGAGTGCTGCCAGCATTGCATTAAAGGTTGCAGAAGTAGAAAGTCAGCTTGTCAGTGCTCACACAATATACATAGGCGTCGTCCCAGAAGGAAGCCTCATCTGAAGCTGGCTCACAAGAAAGCCCACAAAGAGTTTGTTGAAGACAACCTGTCCAAGAGCATAAATTACTAGAACCATGTCCTGTTTTCTGATGAGACTAAGATGAACTTGTTTGGCTCAGATGGTGTCCAGCATGTGTGGCGATGACCTGGTGAGGAGTACCAAGAAAATTGTGTCTTGCCTACAGTCAAGCATAGTGGTGGTGCATCATGGTCTGGGGTGATGGGGTGGCCAAGTATGTCTCCAGACCTGAACCTAAGCAGCTGAGGGGCATCCTCAAGCAGAAAGTGGACAAGCACCATATGTCTGCCAAATGCCTAAATGTAAATGTAAATGTCTAATGTCCAGCAGCTCTGGTCAATTCCACGCCCAGGATGATTAAGGCACTGCCATATAACAATGGTGCTAACACAAAATATTGACACTTTGGACAAGTTTACTTAAGGTGTACTCACTTGCCAGCTATTTTAACAATAATGGTTGTATGTTCATTTTCAATCTATACTGCTATACAAGCTGTGCATAGACTACTCTAAAATATAATAAATATTCATTTCTATAGTATTGTCCCTTGAGAAGATATACTAAAATGGTGGCTGAAATGTGAGGTGTGTACTCATTTTTGTGACATACTGTATATTACTAATATTTAAAATGTACATTATACTAATACTACTACCATTGACAAATTAATAAAACTTAGGCACAGTCACAATATTTCTTTCAGGTTTTAATTTGAATACTAAATCCCCATTACTTGCCAAATTTAATTAATTAAATGATTAATTAATTTTATGCCTTTATTTGATAAATAGAAAAATGTAAATACACAATGCAGAATTTCTGAGGAAAAAAACAAACAAAACAAACCTATTGTAAGAGTAAATGAAAGCCATTTGTATGCATTCAAAGAATTAGAATTATTTAATTAACCAAGAAAAAAGTACATTTCATAGGGCTCTTAACATGTAATTTTTGTTAAACCTTTAATAAATTAATGTTAAATAGTATAGATTTTCATGATTTTAATTAATTAGCCATATTTTTTTTATTGATACAATTTTATTTAACCATAAAAAAATTTAAAAGCAGTCAATAAAAAATTTAACAGAAAAAAAAACAATTTTGAAAAAAAAAAAAAAAAAAAAAAAAACTTTCATAGGGCCAACTGAACAAACATACAGTCACAGGACATTTAACACAACATTAGGAAAACAAATACTACATTCATTCTCAAAAAGCATAACTCTGAATCGCATTATCACACTTTTTTTCTTTGTCCAAACTCTGAGCAATTTCCCTCCAGCAATTATTGCACATTTGGCTGCCTTTATATTGTTTTAAAGAAGGATTGTGTTGGTACGGGATGCGACAAACTTCTTCAAATGTGCCAAAAGTATAATATAGGCTTAAAGGTTTAGTTCACCCAAAAATTAAAATTCTGTCATTAATTACTCACCCTCATATTGTTTTAAACCTGTAAGACTTTCTTTCATCTTTGGAACACATTTTAAGATATATTTTAAGATGTCTCAGACTCTCCCATAGACAGCAAGGGTACTACCACGTTAAAAGCCCAGAAAAGTACCAAGACGATCGACAAAGTAGTTCATGGGAAATCAGTGGTTCAACTGTAATTTTAGGAAGCTACGAGAATAATTTTTTGTGCAAATAAAACTAAAATAAAGACTTTATTCCACATTTTCGTCTCTAATGCATCACTTGTCGATGCACTTTCACAAGTATACTCAGACACATTCGTGTGGTGCCACTGATGCAAATCATTAGATTTCAATAGCTTTTATACAGCATGAGTCTCTCCACATGTAACATGTTCCTCATCATAATGCTGGATCTGGGTCAGTGCTGGTGCTGCCACGCGCATCGTGGGACTCTCATCAACTTGCATCCACAAGTGACGCAGTAGAGATGAAAATATTAGAATAAAGTTTTTGTACAATTACAGTTGGACCATTGATGTCACATGGACTACTAAGTACTTTTCTGTGTCTTGATCGTGGTAGAACCCTTGCTGTTTATGAGAGAGTCAGAGACCTCTGGGATTTCGTCAGCAATATTTTAAATTGTGTTTTGAAGATGAATGAAGGTCTTTGTTTTTGGGTGAACTAACCCTTTAAGGCTTCTATCTTGTGTGAATTCTAATGAGGCAGTCATGGCCTAAGATGGTAAGAGAGTTGGGCTTGTAACCTGAAGGTCGTTGTTCGATTCCCACACCGGCAGGAATTGAAGGTGGGGATTGTGAACGAACAGCACTCTTTACACTTTCAATACCATGACTGAGGTGCCCTTGGATGAGTTCAATTTTGAGTATGGGTCAACTATTTCCACAGTTTGCAGGTGTAAGGCTTCTCTCCAGTATGGATTCTCATGTGGGTTATAAGGGCTCCTTTTTGATTGAAACTATCTCTACAGTTTGCAGGTGTAAGGCTTTTCTCCAGTGTGAATTCTCATGTCTGTTAAGGCTTCCTTTCTGAGTGAAACTTAGTCCACATTGAGGGCAGGTGTAAGGTTTCTCTCCAGTGTGAATTTTCATGTGGGCTTCAAGATTTCTCTTTAGGGAGAAACTCTTTCCACAATGTTGGCAGGTGTAAGGCTTGACTCCGTTATGGATTCTCATGTGGGTTATAAGGGCTCCTTTTTGATTGTAACTATTTCCACACAGTTTGCAGGTGTAAGGCTTTTCTCCGGTGTGAATTCTCATGTGCCTGCTAAGGGTTCCATTTTGAGTGAAACTTAGTCCACATTGAGAGCAGGTGTAAGGTTTCTCTCCAGTGTGAATTCTGTTGTGCCTATTAAGAGTTCCTCTTCTTGTGAAACGTTTGGTACATTGTTGGCAGCTGAAATCTCTCCTTCCAGTGTGAGCGCTCATGTGGGCTTTGAGGTTTCTCTGTTGAGAGAAATTCTTTCCACACTGATGGCAGGTGTAAGGCTTCTCTCCAGTGTGAATTCTTAAATGGATTTCAAGGCTTTCTTTATTTGTGAAAATTGTTCCACACTGTTGGCAGATGAAATTACTTCTAGATCCTTTCTTTTGAGCTCTCTTTTGTGTAGTCTCTTTAGTTTGTGAGCAACCAAACACATTTTCTCCAGTGAAATCATGTTTCTTGTACTGATATTTGTCTTCTATTTCATTTAGTTCTTCACTTTCCTCTTTCAGCAGCATCAGGTCTAAAGCAGAAAGAGACCAATACAAGTTAATCCCCTGCTCTACAAGTTTTGCATGTCTCTTATTTAACACACCTGTCTAATGGTTAGAGAGTCGGGCTTGTAACCCGAAGGTCGCTGGTTTGATTCTCGCACCAGCAGGAATTGAAGGTGGGGATTTTTAACGAACAGTGCTCTTTCTACCATCTATATACCTTTTTCCTGAACACAGAAGTAAGTCCGACT
This sequence comes from Garra rufa, assembly GCF_049309525.1. Lineage (NCBI taxonomy): Eukaryota > Metazoa > Chordata > Actinopteri > Cypriniformes > Cyprinidae > Garra > Garra rufa. Next base: position 7,748,223 of record NW_027394277.1, read on the forward strand.
CTTAACTGAAAGAATGCTTTGCATTTCCGGTCTGCATTGTTTCTAGTCAAATTAGGGTATATTCCGAGCTAATAAACTAATGTTAAACCTATTAAAATGTTTTTAAAAAGCACATGGCTCCATAGCGCCATCACTTGGCAATGTTGCAATGACCGTCATTTGTCAGTGCCTCACTTTAATGAGTGTGTAGACGACACGAAGCAGCGGAAGGTAGCTACATTAAAAACACATGGACGCTATTTGAATGGGTTCCTATGGAAACCGGAACAGAAAAGCATTCAATCTGACGTTAGAATTCGTAATGGCGGCGCTCATCGTTTTCTCAGGAAAAAGGTCTATACCATGACTGAGGTGCCCTTAAATAAGGCACCGGAAACCTAATTGTGTTTGTTCACTTCTCACTGCTGTGTGTGTGCACTTGGATGGGTTAAATGCAGAGCACCAATTTCGAGTATGGGTCACCGTATTTTTGATTTTCATTTTTGGGTGAACTAAGTCTTGAATATCTGACTGTTAGCACTGTGCTTATGTAAATGAAGCAATCTTATCAAACACAAGTATAGAGTAGAGATGCACCAATTGACTGGCTAGTGATCGAAATCGGCCAATTTTTTGCATGATCGGCCCGGATCGTGACCGTAGTCAAATAATAAAGTGGGGAAACAACCACAAAAACGTTCGGAACAACAAATCTAACAAGACACTTAAAACACCATCACTCAGCTGAATATGCATCTCTCTTAGCTAACACACCTGATTCAGATGACCAACTCATTAGAAGTAAGCTCCTTGAATGAACTGTGTTCCGATTGACATGGTCCCTGAATAGTGTACAGTCGTGGCCAAAAGTTTTGAGAATGACACAAATATTAGTTTTCACAAAGTTTGCTGCTAAACTGCTTTTAGATCTTTGTTTCAGTTGTTTCTGTGATGTACTGAAATATAATCAAAGGCTTTTATCGACAATTATTACACGGCTCTTTGGAATGCTTGATTCTGATTGGTCAGTTGAGACATTTGCAGGTTCGTTCTTTTCAAATAATCACCGCTCCAAAGTAATAACGCATAGCCGGTACTACTTGTATGTTTAAAATCCCTCCGTGCCAACAAAGATTACCGTTTGGCGCCATCTTGTGACAAACACTGGACAACCACAATTAACAATGGAAAATTTAGACATTAAACTATTTAAATTGTCTTACTAACTTACATAGTTTGAATGTTAGTCACGAGGTACTATATTGTTTCGGGGAAGGATAAAAATGTTAATTTAAAACAAATATGCCAATAAAAGGTTTCAAATTCATATTCATGTCCAGTTTTTTTCCTCATGTGGCAAGTAGCCGTGGAATAAGCGGGATAATGTACAGGCAGCCTGTAGTTATCGCGAAATAAGCCCCTTCAGTGTGATACAAGACCCTGATCACACTGTCGGGGCTTATTTCTGCGATAACTACCGGCTGCCTGTACATTATCCCTTACTTACATGACATTTATGCAAAGAGTCAGTATTTGCAGTGTCGGCCTTTCTTTTTCAGGACCTCTGCAATTCGACTGGGCATGCTCTCAACTAACTGGAAAATGCATTGTTCTTCACCAAACTGTTGTTGGATTGTTGGAAGAAGTTGCTGTTGGAGGGTGTTTTGGTACCATTCTTTATTCATGGCTGTGTTTTCGGGCAAAATTGTGAGTGAGCCCACTCCCTTGGATGAGAAGCAACCCCACACATGAATGGTCTCAGGATGCTTTACTGTTGGCATGACACAGGACTGATGGTAGCGCTCACCTTTTCTTCTCCGGACAAGCCTTTTTCCAGATGCCCCAAACAATCGGAAAGAGGCTTCATCTGAGAATATGTCTTTGCCACAGTCCTCAGCAGTCCGTTCGCCATACTTTTTGCAGAAGATCAATCTGTCCCTGATGTTTTTTTTGGAGAGAAGTGGCTTCTTTGCTGCCCTTCTTGACACCAGGCCATCTTCCAAAAGTCTTGGCCTCACTGTGCGCACAGATGCGCTCACACCTGCCTGCTGCCATTCCTGAGCAAGCTCTGCACTGGTGGCACTCCGATCCCACAGCTGAATCCTCTTTAGGAGACCATCCTGGGGCTTGCTGGACTTTCTTGGACGCCCAGAAGCCTTCTTAACAATGCAGTGGAAAGGTTTTTTTCGGGATTAGGTTAATTTTCATGGCGAAGAAGGACTATGCAATTCATCTGATCACTCTTCATAACATTCTGGAGTATATGCAAATTGCTATTATAAAAACTTAAGCAGCAACTTTTCCAATTTCCAATATTTATGTAATTCTCAAAACTTTTGGCCACGACTGCACATTGCTCCCTACTCTCTGAGCAGGGGAAATCAGTTGAAGTTTACTACACTTCAGAACATTCATTCACATATTTGCGATACGTCACCGCATACAGCGTCTTCACACACAGCTTCAAATTAAACATACTGTATATGCTCACTTCAATCTAATAGTTCACAGCGAGCGTATATGTTCTATTTGAAGGTCATTAAAGCGTGCGAGACGTGAAATTTCATCTGTGTGTAAAGACGCTGTATGTATTGGCAAATATGTGAATGAACGCTCCGAAGTGTAGTACCGCTGGATTAACTGTTGACAAGGCAGAAATGCTTATCTTTATAAAGAAAAATGTGCCATTAATGCTCAAGTAATAGCATTTAGTACTGGCATTGTTATTTCTACCTGTTATTACAGTTATTGTTGTGAGACGATCCTGTAATTAATGTTTAAAAAATTCTTCAATAACAAAATTCATTGAAGAAGAGTACATTTTTGTTAGTAATATTTTATTTATAACTGAAGAAAATATTTTTGTATATGCTTTGATTACAGTTTTTTTTTTTTTTCTGAATTGGCAAAAATCTGAATCGGCAAGTCACACTTTCTGAAAAATCAGAATCGGCCACGAAAGTTGGAGTGGATGCAGTAAGTTTGGACCACAAAATGTTTGTTAACTTGATGTCATTTGACAGTTTACTCACATTTAAGGGTTTTTATACTAAAAGTAAATTTGGCTGGTCAGAAGTACTTGCTTTTTTTAATGTCACTTTAAAAATGTGGGGTACAGTTAATCAAATGCCAAAGCACAGCATTTTGTTTACATACCCCTTCCATCACCTCACAGTTTATATCATTCTAGTGTTAAAATACAGTACCGCCTTTATAACTATGCTCCACTCTGATGCTCCTGATGAGCGGTCATCAATTTATTCACCTGATTGTATTAATATAATTTGAATTATTTTCTATATTTCCTCTCTTTATCTATTTATTTTATATATTTTGTTTTATCTTCTTTCCTGACTGAGTGAGTGTGTCCCAGCACTGGGGTTGCATGAGTTAATGCACTCTCAGGGATGGGTTGCGGCAGGAAGGGCATCCGGCGTAAAACGTGCTAAATCGGCTGTGTGGATCACTCCACTAAAAAAGGGAGCGAGTTGAAAGAGAGAGAAGTTTATGTTCTTCCTAATTTTCCCCTTCTTTTTGGAAAAAAAAAAACTACTTTATATAAGATATAAAGGTGTACAACTTAGACATTACAATCAACACCTCACATAAATGCATCTAAATTTAACCTATATGTTTGTTTTTGTTTCTTTTTGTGCTTTATATTTACAGCATTTACATTTTCCCCTTATTTTGTACAGTTTTTCTGTATGGCCTACATGGTCTTGTTCTAAAAATAACCAAAAATAGATATTTTACTAAAAATAAATGATCTCACGAGAAGAATTGCAGGAAAATATATAATCGGTTCCACTTGTACAGTCTCAGTGAGCTTTTATGAGTTTTTACGCATTCGCAGTAAGGCGAATTTAACATTTTCTGACATTTCAGTGTGGATGAGAAACTTTTGGAAAATGCTTGACAACACTAGTGCGGACCACTGATCTATAATAGAGAACTGGATTGCTCATGACGTCATAAAAGTGAAGCCACCGCGCCGCCATATTAGTATTCCCTAGTATTCGCATACATTCTATTGAGTAAATAGGAAATTATAATATTTCATTGAGAAAACATCGCATAACAAGTCAACGTTTTTATATCTGAAGTCTCACTGTACATTTTCACAATGCAAACACCCTAAGCATGTAAACGGTTATTTGTTTACTGTTGGGAATTCCCTCTGCTTATTAAAAATGTACGTTCATAGCCTACATTACAGTCACATACATAGTTAAACATAAACATCGGACGATCTTAGTACAGTTATTCACGGTTTATGTCGTTTTGTTGTTTATATTCGTACAGTAGACTAACTGCATGTTTCAAAAATACTTAACAGTATTCATTTCGAAGCAGGTAATGCTTTGTTCGTTAAATTAATAATTAATTCAACATACACAGCATTTTACTCAGATGGAAACGGTAATGTTAGTAAATCATTACAGAATTTGCTTATCTGAAGAGTCTGAAATAGATGTTGCTCAATCAGGCACATTAAAAATACACAACTCGGAGAATATACCACTGACTACAAATGGTACGGAAAGACAAAAGCTTTATTTCATAGATTTGAATTTCAATACAATGAGCAATATAGTAACAGAGATTTGTATTGTATTATTTACTGTATAATCAAATCAATTTCAGATACTAATACCAGATATATCTCTGTAAGTACGCAGCTGACACACCCACCTGAACGATTTCAATATATCGCTTATCCAGCCTGAAAAGACCATAAACATTCCAGAAAACATCTTAAGTAAAAATGAATTTACATACACATATCCTAAAAACTAATCATGTATGAAAGATACGCTTCAAATTGGGTGATTTTAGGTCAGCAATTTACATGTGACTCAATGGCGCTCTCTGCAGGTAGGGAATAGTAAGATGGCGGATCGAACACTTCCGGTGGCTTCACTGCCTAACGGCAGTTTAGAACGCAATGAGCAATCCAGTCATTATATAGATCAGTGGTGTGGACAGAGAAAATGTTTAAACAAATACTTTTCAGTTGTATGGGAATTAATTAAGATGTAGCTTTAGTGTCCACTGGCGTTTTATTTGATTACCAAATACCTTTAAATGAACAAATGTAGACAGCATGCAGTAGCCAAATATGATTACTCACATTTCAAGGTTTGCTTGAAGTGCTAGAAATCAAATGTTTTTAATATTAGAAGCAGATATTGGGTTTAATTTTACAAAAATAAACTAACTTTCAAATATTGTTTAGGCTAATTCCATATTATTGTTACAACTTAAGTACATGATGCTATAATAACATATGGCCAGTGTGAAAGCAGCGTTAGTATTTGTCATGTGGTCTCAACACTTCTGTCAAATGTCAAAACATTTTTACACTTGTGTGACATTATTCACAAAAACAATTCATTTCAGCTTTGAGAATAAAAAACCAACCTGTTTGTTCCTCAGTATCTTCATGTTTGACTCTGAATGTTTCTTCAATCTTCATGTCTTCACTCTCCTCTTTAATAAAATCCATCTTTCTTTGTTCCTCAGTATCTTCATGTTTGACTTTGAATGTTTCCTCAATCTTCATGTCTTCATTCTCCTCTTTAATAAACTCCATCTTTCTTTGTTCCTCAGTATCTTCATGTTTGACTCTGAATGTTTCTTCAATCTTCATGTCTTCTCTCTCCTCTTTAATAAACGCCATCTTTATAAAAGTGTCACATGGATCTCTGTTGAATCTCCAGGAGTTTTTCTGTGTTTGAACACTCTGTCCTGTTTAAGATGAGAATAATTAATAGAAAGAAAAATCAAAGCAAACTAAATCTAAGATTTAGACAGTCAAAGTGAGAGTTAATAGACTTGATTATAAATATATACAAATTACACAGCCGTTTACATTTAGGTAGGCTATTGTTAATTTACATTTAGTATTTAATTATTTATACATCATATCTAATATATTACCCTTTCATGAACCCATTCTCGGTTGTGATTCACTCGTTTGTGTTTGTTGTTGTCGTTTGTAGTCCGCGTGCCGCTGAATCGAATCACTGAATCATTTCACAAATGATTTGATTCAAATGAATCGGATTCTCAGTTTCTCTCATCACTTCTTATCATCACACGATTGATTCATGATATAGAGAGAGAAATGAGACGCACCTTCTCTGTTACTGAAGGCTATAACGCTTTATTTAAATAACACTAAATAAAACATTACACTATTACATTCAAGAATACTGCATTTATTTTGTATATCGTGTAAAAACGCTTTAATTGATCTAACAGTTGGCATTAATTAAAAACAGAAAACTACAAACCTTTCTTCAGATGAATCACAACAGATGAAGAGCGGGGCGCGTCTTTATGGCGTCACATCACCAGAGCAAATTAAAAGTCCCATTCGTACACCCTTCTCCAAAATCACAAACACATAGAAATGTTGTATATAAAATCGAATTTCGTACCCATATGTTGATGCATTTCCAGTTATTAAAATCGATTATACAAGCAGTGATGTAAAAAAAATGTTTGGTCATTTTTATGTCCAATAATACTAATTTAATGAACAATATACCTTTTTTTTCTTGACTCCTTTTACAGGTGAAAGTTTAACGTTTTAGCTGAAATGGTTGGAAATTTTCAGCGTATATATTCTGGATGAACAATAAATATGTCTTCCATATTAACACGCACATCAGACGTCTGTTTAATGAAAGAGTGCTATCTGTGATGTGCAGAACCGGGATCTGGCAACCTACTGTCGTCATTAATGAAAGTGAAAGTAACTGTTGATATCGTCCTTTTAAACACTTTTTAAAAGACTTTAAAATACAGATATATTTAAATCCTTAATCAAATGGTTTATAAATGCTTAAATAGGAATTTGATAGCGAACTGAGATGCACCTTCTCTGTTACTGAAAGGCTACGTTTTCACTAACACTAAATAAAGCATCACATTTATTTTACATAGCTTGTAAAAACGCTTTATTGATGCAACAATGTCCAAAGAATAAAAAACATTAAAACCACAAACCTTTCTTCACATGAATCACAACAGATGAGGAGCACATCTTTATGACGTCACATCACCAGAGCAAATAAAAGTCCATTGGTGCACTTCTCTCTAGAATTACAAACACACATAATAGAAATGTTGTATATAGAATATAATTTCGTACCCATATAATGATGCATTTCAAAAGCTATTAACATTGTAAATCTATTAATATTATTCTGTTTTTTTTAATGCACATTTATAACACTTCAAATCAAGATGGCCCCGCAGATGGCAGCCTCTGTGCTTAGCTCTCCAGCTGTTATCTCCAGCTGTAATCATGGTTAAACTATGGTTAATTTGTGGCTACCGTTTAATTATAGTAACCATGTTTTTGGTTTTATTTGTTTTAAAACTATGGTTAATTTGTTGTTTTTGAAAAAAAAAATGTTCTACATGATTTTTGTATTAATAAATGGTTAGAAATGGTTCTAGCCAACATGTATGTGTATAGCCGAATGAATGGGACTTTTATTTTGGAGTGGCCATGTGACGTCACACGCCTGCGCTGCTCCACTGGATCTGTTGTGATTCTGCTGAAGAAAGGTTGGTGTTTTTAAACATTTACAGTGCAGTCCAGTGTTATTTAATTTTATGATAAATGATATATTTTCAACGATTGGACAAAGACTAGGAAAGTCTTTATATGCTGATGATGGTGCCCTGTGGAAAAGGGGGAGAAATATTGAGTATGTAGAGAAAAGCATGCAGAAGGCAGTTACTGAGGTGGAAAATTGGGTTAATAAATGGAGCTTTAGGTTATCAGTAGAAAAAACCAAAGTGATATGTTTTTCAAAGAAGAGGAAATCCCCTAATATCAAAATTAACCTTTATGGGCAAACTTTAGAACAGGTAACAGAAATTAGGTTCCTCGGAGTATGGATGGATACAAAACTAACTTTTGCGTCCCATATAAAGAAAGTTCAAGATAAATGTAAAAAAGGAATAAATATTTTAAGATGTTTAGCAGGGGTAGACTGGGGTGCAACCCGACAGGCATTACAAAGAGTATATTGTGCAATGATAAGACCAATTATTGATTATGGTAATATAGCTTATAGTTCAGCATCAGAATCTTTGTTAAAAAAAGTTAGTGTCATTCAGTCTCAAGCATTAAGGATAGTAAGCGGGGCATTTTGTACATCGCCAGTCTCAGCAATGCAGGTGGAAATGGCAGAGATGCCATTAAAATTTAGAACACTTAAGCTAAAGATGACATATTGGAATTCTGTAAGGGGGCATGGAGACTCCCATCCAGTCAAAGAAGTACTCCAAAAGTGTTGGGAACATGAGCACACTAAGTACAGGAGTTTTGGATGGAATGCAGATATGGAGGCCAAGGAAATAGGAATTGATTGGATAAAAACAAGCCCAACTGTAGTAATACCTGTTATACCTCCTTGGTTGTTTCAAATGCCGTTAGTAGATCTACAGTTGCATAGTAAAATCAATGATAAGAATAGGTGTATGACTAAAGAGGAAATAGTAGATCAATATTTGCAACAAAAATATTTCAATTGTACTCAAATATATACAGATGGGTCAAAAAATCCAGATAACGGGTACACAGGAGCAGCAATATACATTCCATATTTCAAACACAGTGTTGTTAAAAGGTTAAGTAACAATGTATCCGTATTTACAACAGAAATGGTGGCAATTTTAATGGCAATGCAGTGGGTGGAGGAAATTCAGCCCATAAGTGTGGTTGTATGTTCAGACTCATATTCAGCCCTAAACAGCTTAAAAAGTGGGTCTTCTGCATCAAGACAGGATATTCTGTATGAAATTTTGCTGAATATATATAGAATCAATCAAATGGGAGTAAGTGTAGAATTTGTATGGATCCCTGCCCATGTAGGGATAGAAGGGAATGAGGAGGTGGATAAGTTGGCCAAAACTGCATTGAAAAAAGAGGGGGTTGAAATAGAAATTCCATTATGCAAATCAGAAATAAAAAGTATTATTAAAGCTGCAATTATAAGATTATGGCAAGAGGACTGGAATAAAGAGTCAAAAGGAAGACACCTATTTAACATCCAATCAAAAGTGGGGAAAGAAAGGAGGACATATGGAAATAGAAAAGAAGACACAGTAATAACTAGGCTCCGTATAGGACACTCCAAACTTAACTGTTCCATGTTTATTATAGGGAAAAGTGATTCAGAGTGCTGCAGTCATTGTGGAAGAACAGAAACAGTTGAGCATGTGTTATTACACTGTGAAGCATACAGAAGAGAAAGAAATCAGCTTGTTGGAAAACTAAGAGACCTGGAAATGAATGTCATCTCAGTCAAAGATATATTCCAGAATGCACAGAAACAGTCAAAGGTATATGGTTTTATTTTAAAATTTTTGAGAGATACAGGCTTAATTAACAGGATATAATAATTATATTTAATAATTATTATTGATAATTTTTTTTTTTTTTTTTTTTTTTTCGTCAATCTTCCTTCCGCTCGTTATGGTCTCACACTCCAACCCAGTAGGTGGCGGAAATGCACCATAAGCTGGTTTGCCACCCGCCATTAAACCTAAAGAAGAAGAAGAAGAACATTTACAGTGTTTACATCAATGCAACCAGTCGAGTCTGTTTTGTAGTTTTACGAACGATATGAAGTTGATTCATTAACATTGACCGGAACATTGTTATGCCTTATCTAACGTGTATGCAGGTTATTTTGAGCGAGTATCAGAATCAAGAATCATTTTATCAGAAACTCCGAGTCAATTGAATCATTTGTCTGTTTCGAATCACTAATTTCGAATATTGTACTGAAAGTATATTACATGTTATGGTTTTATGATGTTAAAGTACATTTCATGGAGTCACTGACAATTGTAAATGTGAGGCTACTGTTGTTTAATTAGAAAACGCTACTGTTAAACTATATTTACTATAGTAAAAACATGATATATTTTCTTAATAGACAAGCTCTCATTTGATTAATATAAAACTTGACATTATTTCAGGTTGTTTTTTGCAGTTTTTCTACTATAAATACTTTGGAAACATTAGACTTGATTTCTTGATTGTAGCGAATGAAATGTAACATAAATTCTAGTCTGCTTATATGTATCCCAGATAGCAAGGTGACATTGATTCAATGTTGAAATTCCATCAGAATCATCATTTTGGTTGAGGTTGAAAAATCAGTGCTAAATAATATTGGATCAATGTTGATAATTCAATGCTTTTCTGTGTTGAAATAAAAAATATTGAATCAATGTTGATTTTTGGTCAGCATTTCACTAGTGGAACTTAGACTGTCAATCCCTCATTCAATACTTGGCACATTTTCCTGAAATGTATTGAGCACATCAAACAATAAATTCTGTTAATTTTGTGAACTCATCACCACTAGCAGCACCAATAAATAAACAAATAAAACTGTTTGCAGAGTGTGTAGATTAACATAGAACTGTTACCATTAGATAGAAGTCAGATAAACCAGCAGGATATTATTAGCAGCAGTAACAGTAGTAGTTGTTGCATTTAATCATTAAAAACATACTACTACTATTACTGCTGCTAATAATGTGTTCATTAGCTAGCTGTTTTTGGCTATAGCTAGAGGAGCACATTCAGCCAGAGACTGATAATGAATAAATGCTCCAATGAATGTCTTTATAATTATTGTGGTCATCCAGATATATATTTGATATTAAATTATTTTTTATTTTTTTTTAAAGCAAAGTACTTTCAAATTATAATTAAATATTTAAATTATAATTATTTATTTGATTTATGATTTTATATTCTTTATAATTATGATTCAAATCATATAGAATTTGCATACATTTAATGAATCACCTAAGAATACAGGTTAATAGAGAGAATTCAGAGGGTTTTTTATGCGCCACAATCCAATCCATTAGGTGGCAGTAATGCAACTTAAAGCTGGCTGCCAACCGCCAATCAAATCAAAGCGCGGTATTCAAGATTTCAAATGCGAAACGGACGCAGACGAGGCAACGTCAAACTGTTTTATTAGAGGTAAGTAATAAAATATTTCTAAAAATTGACATAAAATATAACGCTTAGAAATAACAATAAAATAATCCGTGTAACTTCATTTACTTTTGTTACAGAGAGTTCCCTTTATTTGACGACAGTTGACAGATGTTTATTGATTCACCTCAGAGAAAAGAAGTAAGTTACCGTTACATGGACTTTATTTCATTTCGCGTGTATTTCACTATTCATCTTCCTTACAACTTGTGTGTTTTTATCTGGACAAGTCCGAGTGAGTGCGAGTCTGCGATGAGTCACATGAACGCGCGCCGTCCGGACCAACGACCGGCCAGGTAAGAATTTTTGTTAAATATATTACATTTCGGTTTGTTTTTCCACCAACCTCTACCAGATACAATAATGAGAGTGTTGTTTAAATGTTTGTGTTTCAACACTATGTGACAGCACAAGCAGACTGATCGCGATTTTGACATTCTATCCTGAAAAAATATATGAATGGAAAATTTTAATGTACGTTAATAAATATGTTTACAAATTTCTTATTCGTCCTACCTACCTAATTTTAATTTCTCTCAGCTCCTTCTTTGACTGATAAATAGGGGAAACCTTGCATTGTTTGATTTTTCTAAATTTTTATGTAATTAGTTTAATACATTTGATTATTTAATTTAATATATTTTTATATATTAGTTTGATATAACGTTAATACTTTAGGTTTTTTTTAACACCTTAAGTCAGTATGTCACAAAACGAATTTGCTTAACCTAATAACAGTGTTTTTCACCCTCCATTTTTTTCCTTTTTATAGGCCCATCAGAAGGACATTTCACAGCTTTGCTCACATCAGGACTGAAGAACTGGCTGAACCAGTGTCTGAGGCTTCAAGAGATGGCAGCTACCAGAGTGGACTCTTTAATGTGAAGATGCCAGATGTGTGATGGTAATTTACATTTTAAGATTAATTTATTTTTATTCTATTTGTTTATTTATTGACAAAAGCAAGTTTTTCATTCAATACGCATCTACCAAGTGAATACTGTTTTTAATGTTTTATAACTTAATAAAAAATATATATATACATTCCCATGACAATTATTTGTAACCTCTCCATGTTTTTTTTTTGTGCAAATATGTTCCTGACACCCTTTTAGGTCGGCTGTTTTGCTGTTGCAGGCACGTGTCAGGATGCTGTGAGCCGGCTTCTCGGATGAACTGGGCAGTAGAAGACTGAAAGATCAGCGTGAACAAAAAAAAAACTCTATTTACAGACACCAGGCTCCAGGGTGTGCATGGTAAGTCAGGGTCCACATGGGTCCTTTTGTCCTAAATTTAGTTTGATCAAATTTAAATCCATTAAGAGTCTTAAATATCTTAACTTTAATGAGAAAAGCCTTAATTATTGTTATGTATTAACGAGGCAAAACCACCAACAAAATGCCATCAAGCACACTTTACTCAGGTGAATACATGCGTCATCACAGAAATACATCACGTGACTTATATACTGGCTCCTAAACAAGGAACCAATGAAAACCAGACATAAACCAAGTAATCAAGTAATCACCATACACATTATCTCAATACACCACATCACCTTCCCCATTTAAATTAACACCACATTAACTTCATTAATAAAAACATTAATTTCTACTCAATCTCTGAAACGTTGTGGTACTTTAATAGTCCGTTTAGAACGCCGCAGACCCACCGGACTTGCCAAGTATTCAGGTGGTTCAACTGATGATTCAGGCTCACATACAGCTGTTGATGTTCCATCTAACCCTGAATCTGGGCTGCCAGTTTCAGGCTTCTCCTTTTCAGGCTTCTGAGTCGGTAATGAGCTACGCAACTTTAATTGATCATCATAAGCCTCTGAGGAAGAATGACGTGGTCTCAATTGATCACCATGTCGTCTGTACACAGTGGTCGATACTGGATCACACACCTTGTACGACACAGGTCCAGTCTGCTGTACCACCACTCCAGATAACCACTTTGGATCTCCTCCCACTGTGCTGCGCAAGAAAACAGCATCATCCACAGCAAAGGATCTTTCTTGTGCCTGATAATCATGTTGATTTTTTTGCAAATACTGTTTTCTGCGAACAGCTTCATGAATGTTTGGTTTTAGGAAATCCAATCTGGTGCGGACATGTCTTTTCAGAAATAAATCAGATGGTGACTGACCTGTAGTACAATTTGGGGTGGTACGATAGCGCAATAAAAACAAAGATATTTTATCATCAATGCACATTTGTTCATTCTTCAATTTTTTCATGCCCAGCTTAAATGTTTGGACATATCTCTCTGCCAATCCATTGGTGGCTGGATGTCTAGGTGCACTGGTAGTATGGAAAATGCCATTCTGCTTCACAAATCTTTGAAATTCATCAGAAGTAAAAGTAGTTGCATTATCAGTCACCATTTGTTCAGGTAATCCATATGCAGAAAACACTCTCTTCAATCTGGTAATTGTAGCTTGAGACGTAATCTGTGGCATACGGAAGACTTCCAACCATTTGGAATAAGCATCCACTACGATCATGAACATATTACTCAGGAAAGGTCCAACAAAATCTACATGCAACCGTCTCCAGCACTCACCCGGAAATTCCCATGGATGAAGAGGGACTTGAGTCGGCATTCGTTGTTCTTGCTGACAGATTTCACATTCTTTACAACTTCCCTCTACATCCATATCAATTTTTGGCCACCATACATATTTGCGTGCCAGGGCTTTCATTTTAACAATGCCAGGGTGTCCTGAATGAAGTTCACGCAACACAGCTTTCTGAAATTTGATGGGTACGATCACTCGTGTGCCCCATAACACACATCCCTGTTCCATTGACAATTCATCTCTTTTAGCATAAAAATCAAATCTTCAATCTTCAAATCTTCAGACACTTTACTTGGCCAATCTTCCATTACATACTTGAAAACTTTAGGAAGCTTTTGGTCTGTTCTAGTTGCTCTGGCAATCTGTGATGCATTTAGAGGTGCCTCTTGAAGGTGATTCATCAGGAGGGTGTTGATATGCGCTGAAATGGCTTCTGTGCCCACATCTGTGATTTCAGGTAAAGGAATTCGTGACAAGCCGTCAGCATTTCCGTGATCTTCTGCCTTACGGTAACGAATGTGGTAATCATATGCTGACAAGATTAAAGCCCATCGCTGAATGCGAGCAGCAGCCATCATTGGGAAATGCTTATGTTCACCAAACAAGGTCACTAAAGGTTTATGATCAGTCATCAAATTAAACGACCTTCCCCACAGATATTGATGGAATTTCTTAACTCCATAAATGATGCTCAGTGCTTCCTTCTCAATCTGTGAATATTTCTTTTCAGCAGGGGACAATGTACGTGAAGCATAAGCAATAGGATGCTCCTCACCATTTGGCATTGTATGCTGCAACACTGCGCCAATTCCATAAGCTGAAGCATCACATGCTAAAGTCAGAGGTAACTGTGGATCATAGTGTACTAACACTTTATCACTGGTCAACAGTTCTTTACACTTATTGAAAGCACTTTGTTCTTTCTTCCCCCATTGCCAAACCACTTGCTCTTTTAACAGCCTATATAGTGGTGCCAACACAGTGCTCTGGTGTGGTACAAAACGTCCATAATAATTTACCAGGCCTAAAAAGGCTCGCAGCTCTTTCACATTTGAAGGTGCTGGTGCATCCTGAATAGCCCTCACTTTGTCCTTAGTTGGGTACACTCCTCTTCCATCTATCACATGACCCAGATATTCGATTTGTGTCTGACCCCATTCACACTTACATTTCTTCACTCTTAATCCAGAGTCTTGTAGACGCTGCAGAACTTGACAGAGAGTTACTAGATGTTCTTCCTCATCTTTACCCACGATCAACAAATCATCCAAATAGACAACAACTTTCAGATCCTTCATCAGTTGTTCCATTATCCGTTGAAAAATAGAAGGGGCCGAACTGATGCCGAATGCCAGACGATTATAGACATAAAGTCCCTTGTGTGTGTTAATTGTTGTATATCTCTTGGAGTCATCATCCAACAAGACCTGCTGATAAGCCTGAGCTAGATCAATCTTGGAGAATACCTTGCCTCCACTTAGAGTGGCTAAAATGTCCTCCATTCGTGGTAGAGGATACACTTCAGTGTTGGCAGCTTGATTGACAGTGACCTTATAGTCTCCACATAAACGAATTGTTGAATCTTTTTTAATTACAGGGACAACTGGAGCAGCCCACTCACTATACGTTACTGGAGATATAATTTTTGCCTTCTCCAATCGATCAATTTCCTTCTCCACCCGTTCTTTCATGGTAAAAGGTAGTGGACGACTTTTATAAAACTTTGGTGGCACATCCGGTTTCACTGAAATGTTAGCTTTAATATCCTTCAAAGTGCCCAACTCATTTTTGAAAACTTCATCATACTTTTCAAGCACCTCCTGGATAGACCTGGGCTGTCTCATTTGATTCACATATCGAATTTCTTTCAAATTCAACTTAATTTTCTGGAGCCAGTTCCTACCACACAAATTTGGTCCATTCCCTTCCACTACGATCAGCGGTAACTTATTTACTTGATCTTCGTATTGCACAATAACAGTGAGTTGGCCCAAAACTGGAATGTTTTCACCTGTGTACGTCTTTAGCTTTACGTGAGCTCCCTCCAGTGGTAAATGAGCAAATGACTGCTTGTACATTTCTTGCGAAATAATGCTCACAGCAGCTCCTGTGTCGACTTCCATCAATAAATCTTGCTGATTCACAGTAAAATTCGCTCGGAATGTCTGTTTCTCAATATCACTTAACACCGAGAACATCTCCAGTTCTGGCTCTTCAGCATACATATAAGCTGTAACTTTATGCTTGTTCTGTGGCCCAGCGGATTTATTCACATGTGACTTCTCTTTAACTCTGCATGCTTTCTTTACATGACCCATCTTTCCACAATTATGGCATTTCGAATTTTTAAAATAACATTCCTGGGCACTATGATTTCTTCCTTTACAACGATAGCATGTATATCTTTGGTGGTGAGTAGTTTTTTCATTTACCTTATGCACAGTTGCCGCTGAATCCTCCGTTTTCCTCAGCTGAAGCGTGTCCCGGGCAGCTGTTTCCATGCTAAGAGCAATTTCAAATGCTCGTGCAAACGTAAGAGCGTCTTCAGAAAGCAATCTTCGTTGGCATGCTTCACTTTGAATTCCGCTCACAAAGCGATCACGTAAAGCTTCATCCAAACTTGCACCAAAATCACATTTCGACGCACACTGTTTAAGTTCAGCAACATACTGGGACACAGTTTCATGGGGCTTTTGCACACAACGCTGAAATCGGAAGCGTTCAGCTATTATCAACGGCTTGGGCTCAAAATGGGCTTGTAGGATATCAACGATTTCTTTAAATGTTTTATCCTTCGGCTTTAAAGGTTGAACCAAATTCCGTAGCAATCCATAAGTGGAAGCTCCCATAGCACTAAGCAGAGTCGCCATTTGCTTCGCCTCATCTACATCATTAGCAATCATGAACAGTTCCACTCGTTCAATATATGCAGACCAGGATTCATTTTCTGGTTTATATTCATCCAGTCTTCCAATTTGTGCCATGTTCCTTCACATAATGTTTCCTCGTCGCCAATTTATGTTATGTATTAACGAGGCAAAACCACCAACAAAATGCCATCAAGCACACTTTACTTAAGTGAATACACGCGTCATCACAGCAATACATCACGTGACTTATATACTGGCTCCTAAACAAGGAACCAATGAAAACCAGACATAAACCAAGTAATCAAGTAATCACCATACACATTATCTCAATACACCACAATTATGTTTTCAATAGATCTTAACTTTGGAGAAAAAAAATATTTATTTTAAGCGCACTCATCTGCCATATTAAATTCTAATTACAATTTGCACATAATTTTGTAGTACATTAAGTCACATTTCCAAATATTTAGGACCCACCTTCTTTCAGTTGCACACTACTAATCAAATGTTTTACAACATTATGCAGTTTTAACATCCTGTTTGTTTTTATACTTTAGATGCCTTACAACAAGTGAAAGCTGAGAAAAGGAAGGCCTCAGATATCATCATTTCTGTGACAGTGCAACATTGGCTCCATTGTGGTCCTGTATGGCTTGGGGACATTGCCTTATTGTGGAAAGCCCTAAGTTTATCAGACTGTTTAATGAAGGACATCTTTTTTTAATAAGAAAAGTAGCTTCAATCCATGGAAAAACTTCAAACTTCAAGACCTGAACAGCAAACTGGTAATGTCTCAGTCTGTGGTATTTTAGTGTTTCTAGCTTTGATGGTTTTAATTTCCATTTACTTCCATTTTGCAGATGCAGGTTGCATTTGTTATATGCTGTCAGTTTTTACAGGCTCTTCTCCTGGCATTTGTTTTATAAATTCAGAATTAACTGTTCCATGTATTAAGGCCACTTTGTCTTTCATTTTATCATATCCTGTATGTACATTGTATTTTAAGCTCTGTCCCCCATTTCACAAGGCTAGTCCCAAACTAAACTCATGTTTAAGCTCTCTTAACTGAAAATAACTTACTCTGACAGATATTTAAATGCCATTGCCATTGCTTTGTCTCAGATGCACACTAGTAATGTGTTTTTCCCTTGCATTTTATAAAAGCTGTTTAAATAGCCTAATTTAACTAAGGTCTAGTCCTGATTTAAGCTAAGCCCTGTCTGCGAATCAGGGCCTATATCTTTTTAAGTTACCACAAAGTTTTTTGTTGTTTTGATTTTTTTAAATAATTTGTTTTACCTGAATTCAATGTTATTTTCTTGTTCAAACAGTGTGGGGCAAAAATAAACACATTTGCATGTAAACTGAAGGATGTTGTTTACTTTGAGTGACTTATTGATTCAAAACCATATTAATTACAGTCATGCATGTTCTCTGATTGAAAAAAGTAAAAGCATGATTGATTTGATAATGTTTCTATGTTAATTCAATGTTAAATAAGTGATTTAATTTAAGTTGAAGAAATGTTGATTTAATGACCATCTTGATCGATTTTTCATCATTGAAGTAACATTATTTCAGGGTGCAAAACTGATGAAAAAACAATGTTAAATTTCAACATTGATTCAATGATAATATGATTGATGCATTAGCATTGATTCAATGTCGATTCAGTGTTGGTCTGCTATCTGGGATGTTACTTTGTAAACGTGTTAAATTGTGATTTGGGTTCGATAGCTGTTTTTTTTAAATATATTTTTAATTTATTTTTTTTAAGTAAACAATATATAAAATATAGCCTTTTCTATAGACAACAAGCTGCATGTAAATGCTGGGGTAAATGTACCCATTAAGCCCACTTTCAGCTTTAAAGTCAAATAGAAAAGGCCAAGGGAAAAACATATTTTACGCAAATTATGATTTTAACCAATTCAGTGATTTGTTAGTTCCCTGACACATTTGGCAATGTTGAGTTAGCCCCAATTGTGTAATAAAATCACTAAATTCACTTTTTTTTTTAAAAGATAGGCTTATACAGTGCCGCAAACACAAGCTTCTCTTGAATGAAGAAAAAAAAAAAAAGCATTTCTTAAAGTGGGCACAATTAAAAAATTACTATGATGCTTAGTCCACAATATATTTAAGCTTCATGCATGTCTTTGTAAAGATATCTTATAATTTTTTAAAGGAAAACATTGTTTTCTTTTTCACCATTACTCAATGTGGTACCAATTAGGCCCAAGGTATGTTTTTTAATGAGAAATCCCTCTAGTTACAAACTTAGATCAATTTTCGGAGTGTGCTTTTACCTTACTAACCTTTTACCTTGCCTTATGTACTACTTTAATTTACAAATATATTTAGATATTTAGGCCTGCAAATAACACATTGTGTAGCACCTTTATATAATGGGTGTCTGCTAATATTTGATTGCAAAAATGAAATAGCTAAAAAGCTCGACACAGGATTTCAACCTATATGTAATAGACTGCACATAGTATTATAGCAGATGCAATCACAGCGAGCTATTCAACCACACTGGTATATGTACTAGCCCCTCTTTACACTGTTGCACACTCAAAAAAATAATTCGGTCTAAAAATAAACTTTATGTAATTCAATTAAATGCTAATTTTCCATGTATTTGGATTACATAGTTTTGATATAAACATATTAATAAACTTAATGTGATTCATATGCATCAGTGATACGTGAATGAAACAGGTAAGGTTTATGTAATTATTCCCAGTGTTAAACAAGCACTGCTCAGTGTTCATGTGTTTCCACACTACAGAGTGTTCAAGTAGCATTGACACAGTGTTGGAGTTAAGGAGATCATTATGTGATGATTGATCATTAATGATGAACACCTGCTGAATCATCAATGGAAAGAGAAACACAAGAACTACAGCTGACTTCAGCCACAGCCTTAGAGGAAATCAACTCAAATAAAACAATACATTAAACCTCTCAAGATCTGATTCAACAACTCCACAAACAGATTGACCAGCTTCACTCATTACTAACCAGATTGTCTTCTGTCAGACTTCTAGAGAAGCTCTTATTGAGAATTAACAGACGTGTAGATGTTTTGTTTCATGTGAAATCACCATCAATGAGAGCAGGGTTTCCTTTGGTTGGGCTCTTGACCCGTCACATGCTAGGTTTAATGTTGTGCTGATAGCTTTTGTTGTACTTAAATCAAACATGTTGAGCTTGGCCAACAAAGTGTAAAAAAAAAAAAAGTAGGGGGATCTGTTAGTGTGTCAATTTCTTTTGAAGTTTATTTGTTGCATAGATGGATATTGTGTTACTTTAATATTAGGCCTACTTACAGCTTTACATTTATGTGTTGTATAAATCATATTAGCTGAATCATTTTATCATACTTTGTGTGCTAAAAGTTTTCATCTGTTTCTTTCTAAAGACCACAGACATGATGAATCAGCATATGAACCTCAACAATGGTGATAATCAACAAAATGTTCAGATACATCTCTGAACATCTTAAAACAAGCTATTAAAAGGTCTCAACAAAAAAGGAAGCATTAAAACAATTATTAAGAGTAAAATAAAAATAATCTGACAATTCCACTGCATTGTTTATTCATGTTGCAATGCATGCTGGGATACATGGGAGGGTCTTTTACCAAACTTGTACCCAGCATGCATTGCAACATGACATATTGTTGACCGTCACCATTGTTGAGATTCATATACAGATTCTTGATGTTTTTGGATTTGAAGGTGATACAGATGAAAACTTTTTGAGCACAAAATGAAATACAAAGTATCTATTCTTCGTGACTTATGAAAAACAGTTACTTGTGAAGCTATAGAGACTACTATAACAACACAACACCCATCACATCAGGACTTTGAAAGAATCTGGAGGATTGACTAACTTTTTTTTCTTCTTTGACTTTGGTGGCTAAGCTTCTTGTGTTTTATATTTACACAATTAATGCTACCACCACTGACACCAGCATGTGACGGGTCAAGATCCCAACCAAAGGAAACCCTGATCTCATTGATGGTGATTTCACATGAAACAAAACATCTACACGTTTGTTAGTTCTCAATAAGAGCTTCTCTAGAAGTCTGACAGAAGTCAATCTGGTTAGTAATGAGTGAAGCTGGTCAATCTGTTTGTGGAGTTGTTGAATCAGATCTTGAGAGGTTTAATGTATTGTTTTATTTGAGTTGATTTCCTCTAAGGCTGTGGTTGAAGTCAGCTGTAGTTCTTGTGTTTCTCTTTCCATTGATGATTCAGCAGGTGTTCATCATTAATGATCAATCATCACATAATGATCTCATTAACTCCAACACTGTGTCAATGCTACTTGAACACTCTGTAGTGTGGAAACACATGAACACTGAGCAGTGCTTGTTTAACACTGGGAATAATTACATAAACCTTACCTGTTTCATTCACGTATCACTGATGCATATGAATCACATTAAGTTTATTAATATGTTTATATTAAAACTATGTAATCCAAATACATGGAAAATTAGCATTTAATTGAATTACATAAAGTTTATTTTTAGACCGAATTATTTTTTTGAGTGCATAAGCTAGCTTCAGTCTATGATTCTTTGAATTTGCCTGTGTTAACTTGTGACCCTGTGTTGCCTGTGTGAACTTGTAACCCTGTGTTGCCTGTGTGAACTTGTGACCCTGTGTTGCCTGTGAGAACGTTTTAGTTATGTAAAGAAAACTTTTATGGCTCACCAATAGGAAACGTTCTTGTGAACGTTCTGGGAACCAAAAACTAAATTCCCAGAACGTTTCCCTAACCTAAAGGGAACGTTCTAGTTATGTAAAGAAAACTTTCTGGTTCACCAATAGGAAACGTTCTTGTGAACGTTCTGGGAATCAAAAACTAACGTTCCAAGAATGTTTCCCTAACCTAAAGGGAGCGTTCTAGTTACGTAAAGAAAACTTTTCTGGCTAACCAATAGGGAACATTCTGGGAACCAAAAACTAATGTTCCCAGAATATTTCCCTAACCTAAAGGGAGCGTTCTAGTTACGTTAAGAAAACTTTCCTGGCTCACCAATAGGGGACATTCTTGGGAACGTTGTAACATTCCCAGAACGTTTCCCTAAACTTAAGGGAACATTCTAGTTACGTAAAGAAAACTTTACTGGCTCGCCAATAGGGAACGTTTTTGGGAACATTCTGGGAACCAAAAACTAACGTTCCCAGAGCGTTTCCCTAACCTAAAGGGAACGTTCTAGTTACGTAAAGAAAACTTTCCTGGCTCACCAATGGGAAACGTTCTGGAAACTAAAAATTGTTAGCTGTCCCTTACCAGTGAGCCGACTACTGAACTAGGGAGCTGATTGAGATCCAACACTGAGATTTACTTTGGATTGATTTGTCTTTGTTAATTGTTGTCCAGATAATTCCTGCTGAGATCCACACACTATTATAAAGATGGCATTTATTAAGGAGGAGAGCGAAGACCTGAAAATTGAAGAAACGTACACGGTCAAACATGAAGATACTGTGGAACAAACAGGTTGGTTTTAATTCTCATTTGATCCTTATTAAAAAGCCAAGCTCGATGATAATTTTGAAGCATGTCCAGGGGTGTTAGATACTTGAGGAAAGTATCTTTATTACTTAATGCACTTAGTATGATTTAAATGTAAACTTTTTAAATTTAATACAATTTCAGCTTGAGAAATACTTGTAAAATAGAAGAAAAAAGTAACATGTTAAATATGGCACTTTATATCGCTTTATTTTTCTCATTATAAATGTTACAATTCTCCAAAAAAAAAAAAAAAAAATTTATAATTAAAGTTTAGTGATCATCTTACCAGGGAGTGGATAAAGGGATGATATTGAGTAGGGCTGTCAGTGAATTGTTCTGTAATAAAAATTATTACATGATTTGATTGAATGAATCACAAATAATTACTTATCAATAAACCCTAAATGCTCTAAATAAATATTTAAAAGTTTATTATTTTAGCAATGGGTATTGAATACACAACACAAAAGTGGCTTTTTCAGAAAGGTTTAATTCTGTCAGTCATAATTAATTCAACAAACATTCTTCAACTGGCTCATTATCTGGATAGTCCACCCAAAAATGAAAATTTTTGTAATGGCATGAGGGTTTCAAACATGCAATACATACTAATGAAAACTGTGGCACCATTTTACCATTTCTACAGTTTAGAGCAGTATTGGAGCCACTGACTATATTAAATGAATAATGAGCACTGCTCACTTTGCCCCTCGCTTCTGTGGAAAAGGAAAGGCAATTTGCAAATAATCATACACAGTATACAGTGGGAAAAAAATTATTTGATCCCCTGCTGATTTTTTTACCCACTGACAAAGAAATTATCAGTCCAAAACAATACTAACCAGCTGAAGAGTCATGATACCATGAAGTATTCTCTTTATTTCATAAATAAAAAGATTAGAAATGATCATGTATGCATATATAAAAATGCACAGAGACAGAAAGGCAGGTGAACAAACATTCGACATAGCATTAGGATTGCACAACAAAGACTAAACACAAACCAACTTATATAAACAGGCTTAATGACAATATGACAGGTGATAGTAATTTGCAATTAGTGCACATGATGAGCACAGGAACAGGAAGGACCAAATATGGGCAACAGAGGGGTTGGGACAATGGGCAAAACCAACACAGACAGTCCATAGGGGCGTGACATTACTCCCCCTCTCGGGAGGCGCAACCTCGTGCCGTAAAAAAGAAATTAACACATAAAGTCTATGAAGGAGGAAACTTCGGCAGAGGACAGACCCCCGAGAGGAGGACGATGAGTGTGTTCCAGATTGTTTTGGACGAAGGGAGGAACCATGGGGAAAACAGAAGGGACCCAGAGCAGGAGGAGTCAGGCGAGACCCAAGCCGTAGCCATGATGGTAGCCCACGGCGGAGCCGAAGGAGGGAGGAGCCATGGTGGAGGAAGGGCTGATGACTCCATGGGGCTGACCAACGGAGGCAGAACAGGTGGCGGTAGAGCCCATGATCCTGGACAATACAGAGAATCCAGAGGGCCAAGACAGAGCCCTGGCGACCGAGGTGGAGATTCGGATGTCCGTGGTAGAGCTTGTGCAACAGAAAACAAAGGTGGAGCCGGAGGAAGAGAGCAGCCCAACTGAGCGGGTGGGACAGAGCGACAAGGTGCAGCCGGAGGAGTGGAGTCCTGAGGCGATGGCGGGACGACGACTGACCAACGCGGAGCCAGTGTGATATTGGAGCCTGCCAGAGCTGGTGGACCAACGAGCGTCGGTAGAGATGAGGGCTAAGACGGAGGATTCTCCGGCCATGACGCCGATGGAGACTGGCAGACACCCGTGGTAAGCCCACCGCATAGATGGTGGGTTGAGGGGCTGTCAGGACACAGGGATGTTAGAGCTGAAGCAGCAGGGCTGCTGGACAGAGACAACTGAGCGAGGGTGGGTGGGAACAGATAGATTCTTCGGGGTAGGCAGGAAGTTCAATTTGTATATCCTCAGTGAAATCAGTCAAATTTTGTTCCAAATCTAAATGACCCAGGTCCAGGTTTTACTATCCTGAGCACCCTCAAGCCCCAATGAAACATCCACCGTCGCAGGGATTGTGGCAGCACCTGGTTGGACTGGCTTGGCTCAGGTGCTCTAGCGATCTTTAGCGCTGTCGCTCTCATTGACACTGGCTCTGTCTGAAGTGGGGGCTCGGGCTCCACGAGTTTGGGTGATGCTTGGCTGTGGGTCTTGCTGCGAGACATCTGATAGGTGTAACTAGACGAGGTTGTCCTCTTCCTCCGCTTCGCCTACTTTGTACACCAACCCGCGTGATCACATGACTTGGTTGATGTAGTGCTGAAGGATCCAGTCAGGTAAGGCAAAGCAGAGTTCATTGTCCAGCCCACACCCAAATTCTTCCATCAGGCAGACGTTGTCGCTGCTAGCATGGTGCAGGCGTTAAGGAACTCCTCAACATAGACCTCCAGGTCCCTGCCCCACTGAAAGATGAAAATGTTTTTTTCATGTAGGATGGTGTTGCCCCTTCTTGGAATAACATTAATGGAGATGAGATCCATAACGTGGGGGAAAACAAGCTGCTAAATTTGCAGGTTGCGATCTGTCACAGATGCATATGTGAAAAGCATGGAGACGAGGATTCAACGAAAGTTTGTTAATAAAATTTACACAGGGAAATCCAGACAGGGAAGGCAGGTGTAACGAATTTAGCTCAAAAAGGAAATGTATATAAATAATTACTATTATTTATATCGGCCGCCAGTAGTAACTGTAGCGGAATCAAATCACCATCAATTAATCTGTTCGTCTAGCGAACATTCAGGGTAATTTTATATCAACTCTAAGCAATGATATTTTCTTGGCCACAGAAAAATAACATTCATACAGTATTAATGCATAAGAGCATTTAGCTTGATCGGAAATCATAAAGGGACATTTATTTGCAAGGAAGAATCAGAGACTCATGTAATTTGTGCACAAGAGTTTTATTTACTTAAGACTACAGGCGGGCATACACGGTGCGATTTTTGAGGTCGTACGAGCTCGCATGCGATTTTTGTGGTTATCGGAGGGAATCGCCTCTTCTCGTATGGTTGGGGCTCGTATGGTGTATGACAACTTACGAGACGAGCAAGAGTGCTTTACGAGCACTTCACGACCTCACTATCATTTTTAAACATGTCAAAAAACTTCGGGAGCTGTCCGACTGAAGACGTGACATGTGTGCTGTTGAACGAGCTGATTTGTTGAGCAAACTGCAAATGACCAATCAGAAGCTAAAGAAAACCACAGAAGAAGATGAACATGACAGCGCCACAGAGGATAAACTCGCTGAACTTTGGCAAGAACAGCGAGCGCTGTATGAGGTATCGATCGGTGATCGATCACCTATTGTTTGCTACAGCTATTGCTAGCTATAGTGGTGGCCAACTAACACCCTCGACGTGCATAATACTACGTTGCTGTAGCATTGCAGTTCTAGTGTCTTTAATGCATATGCTTGTTAGCACTGCTGTAGAGGTGAAGTTTTGTCAAGTTTGCAACGAGTGTACACACGCAATGGTGATCACACGGTTCCTGCATGTGTAGCAAAGTGTCAAAGCTCATAATTTTTATATGCAGTTATGAGATAGACAGAGAGCAGTTGTATTGAACATTACATACACAGTTTATTATACACAGCCTTCCTCTCAGAATGTGATTGCCTCGGAAATCGGCAGGTTTTAAAATCGTGCCGTGTACCACTGCGTCCGTAAAAAAAAGTCACTCGTGACGTGTGCGTGACCATACGGTCTTCCGACTGTCCGAATTCGCACCGTGTACGGCCGCCTTAAGACATAACTAATCTAAACAAACAAACATACCATCACTCATACACGTTACAGGGAAAGATAAGGATAGCTAGAAGATTACAAGAAAAGGGGTGTGAGGCTGAGTTGACCATCTGAAAGAACCATCAGTTTCTAACGCAAAGCACAGCATACGATAGCTTACACAAAACATCTGTTTAGTGGAAGAAACGATACTTGCATTCGACCGAGAGTCTCGTGGAGCCTCTGAAGAAGTCCTGGATGGTTCCATTTGATGGCTGAAGTACTCCGAGGTTGTTCTTGACTCTATTCTGGTTGAGAGAGTCCTCTCTCCCGAGTGAGCAGTTCTGAGGAACCGCAGGCCGCAGTTCAGAGATGGGGATCCAGAGACTTCCCAGGCTGGGGGGAGTCCACGCAGCTCTATATGTTGAGGCCCCCCTCTGGGCCCGACGCATGGGCTCAGGGGAGGCCCTCCACACAGGCAGCAATCAAGATTTTTAGAAGAGCGAAGGCGGAGCTGTGTGTGATCCCTTCTATGTCTGTGAAGAGTAAGACCACTCAGGATGGGCCTGACCAATTAGAGAGGCTGAAATTCTAAGCGGGAGGTTTTGAAATAATGTGGGCTTTTATGACTCTTTGTCTGAGAGCAAGGTACTTTGCATGTGTACTAAGATTGGTATAGTTGCTGCATTCCTTTGGATCGTAAAACTGGTGTTATCAGTTGCCCTTAAGGGCCAGTTGCCTTAATGTTGGTCACATTGGGGGTTGTTTCAAGAACGCCAACCTAAAGTTGGCTTATTGGTTTTAAGGATTATTTGTTAAATGTAATAAATAAGTGTGTCTGATTGGTCCAGACGCTACACAGGTGAACTCAAATCCAACATAACATTAAAATTGCACAACAAAGACTAAACACAAACCGACTTATAAAGAGAGGGTTAAATGAAACTAGGACAGGTGATGTAATTTGCAATTAGTGCACATGATATACAGGTTACGAACTGAGATTAGGAGCACTCCCTTTTAAAAAAGACACCTGGGAGCCAGAAATCTTGCTGATTGATAGGGGATCAAATACTTATTTTTAATACTATATAAATGCATTTTTCTGGATTTTTTTAGCACACATGTTGGTAAATGTTTTGACGTCTGTTTCTGAGCTATTTAACTGGGCTAACTTTTATTTACCTTTTTTCACCATAGACCTCATGCCGCTAAAAGAGGAGTGCATAGTACCGAATAAAACAGAAGAGAAAGAACAATATGAGACTCATCATGATTTTATAACTGGAGAAGAATCTTTCAGTTGGCAACAGACTAAAGAGACTTTAACACGGAAAAGAAACCTTGAAGTCCACAAGAGAATTCACACTAGAGAGAAGCCTTTTACCTGCCAACAGTGTGGAAAAAGTTTCAATGGAAAAGGAGACCTTACCATGCACATAAGAACTCACACTTTGGAGTGCCCATTCACCTGCCAACAGTGTGGAAAGAGTTTTACTCAAAAAGTTAGCCTCAACAGACACATGAGAATTCACACTGGAGACAAGCCTTACACCTGCCAACATTGTGGAAAGAGTTTCAACCATGAAGGAAACTTTCACAGGCACATGAGGGTTCACACTGAAGGGATGCCTTTCTCCTGCCAACAGTGTGGGAAAATATTCTGTACAAAAGTAAACCTTAGTAACCACATGATAGTTCACACAAGGAAGAGCCTGTTCACCTGTCAAGTGTGTGGAAAGAGTTTCACTCAAAAAGTAAGCCTTAAAGGGCACATGAGAGTTCACACTGGGGAGTGCCCATTCACCTGCCAACAGTGTGGAAAGAGTTTTACTCAAAAAGCGGGCCTCAACAAACACATAAGAATTCACACTGGAGACAAGCCTTACATCTGCAAACAGTGTGGAAAGAGATTCATTCAAAAAGGAGGCCTTGAAGTTCACATGAGAGTTCACATTACAGATAATTTTACCTGCCAATTGTGTGGCGTTAGCTTCGTTAAAAAAGGATTCCTTAAAAGACACATGAGAATCCACACTGAGAAGAAGTGTTACGTCTGCCAACAGTGTGGAAAAAGTTTCCACCAAAAAGGATACCTTACCAAGCATATGAGGGTTCACACTGGAGAAAAGCCTTACTCCTGTCCTGAGTGTGGAAAGAGTTTCGGCCAATATGGATACCTCGAAGTGCACATGAGAGTTCACACTCGAGAGAAGCCTTACACCTGTAAACAGTGTGGAAAAACTTTTACTCAAAAAGGAAACCTTAACAAGCACATGAAAAAAATGCACTGCATATCTTAAAAACAGGAGACTGGTTCAACCAGATTCTACAGGGTGGGCCATTTATATGGATACATCTTAATAAAATGGGAATGGTTGGTGATATTATCGTCCTGTTTGTGGCACATTAGGGGCAAACTTTTCAAGATACGGTAACACCAAGCACACCATTGTTTTTCTTGTGAAATTCCCAATAAGTTTGATATGTCACATGACCCTCTTCCTATTGAAAAAAAAAAAAGTTGGATCCAAGATGGCCGACTTCAAAATGGCCAGCATGGTCACCGCCCATCTTGAAAAGTTTGCCCCCTCACAAATACTAATGTGCCACAAACAGGACGTTAATATCACCAACCATTCCCATTTTATTAAGGTGTATCCAAATAAATGGCCCACCCTGTAGAAGTAGAATCCTGTTGAAAACACACCAGTCTTCCTGCAAACTTTTCAAGATGGGTGGTGACCATGCTGGCCATTTTGAAGTGGGCCATCTTGGATCCAACTTTAGTTTTTTTGTTTTCAATAGGAAGAGGGTCATGTGACACATCCAACTTATTGAGAATTTTGCAAGAAAAACAATGGCGTGCTTGGTTTTAACGTATCTTGAAAAGTTTGCCCCCTCACGTATACTAATGTGCCACAAACAAGACATTAATATCACCAACCATTACCATTTTATTAAGGTGTATCCATATAAATGGCCCACCCTGTAGAATTATGTTGAAAACAAACCAGTCTTCCTGCAAACTTTTCAAGATGGGTGGTGACCATGCTGGCCATTTTGAAGTGGGACATCTTGGATCCAACTTTAGTTTTTTTGTTTTCAATAGGAAGAGGGTCATGTGCCACGTCAAACTTATTGGGAATTTCACAAGAAAAACAATGGCGTGCTTGGTTTTAACGAATCTTGAAAAGTTTGCCCCCTCATATATACTAATGTGCCACAAACAAGACATTAATATCACCAAACCATTACCATTTTATTAAGGTGTATCCATATGAATGGCCCACCCTGTATTCTGAGAAGGTGCTTTGTAGCACCGTTAGAGTTGGGGTACATAATCTTGGATTTGGACTTAAGTCTGAGCTTTGTTGTTCCTCTGCGCTGAGTCTTGTCATGTGTTTCTCAGTGCTGTTTTCACATTGGTTTCCTTTTTCATGCGCTTTCATGCAATTTTACAATGAATTATTCAATTTCTGCCCCTGAATACTAGTGTTATTGATTTTATTAGTAACTTGAACTTGAACACATTAGTAACTTTATTAGTAACATGAACTATACACAAACTTTAAAATTAAGACTGATTTTATATTAGTGTTTGTGTAAAGCTGTGTAAGAGAATTTGACTCTGTTCAAAACACCTCTGCTTTACATCGTGAATATTGTCTGTCATATTACTCCCATTTCAAAAAAAGATCACTGAGAAATTAATACAGTAATAACTCTACGAGGTTGATTGTGGTGTATTGTTTCCCCATTAGGGTTGGACATCTAAGGTATAATGCCGATCCGATACGCATCTCGATACAAAGTATCCGATCCGATATATTAACGATACATTTGTGACATATTGCGATGCAATACGATACGATTCACACCGATATCACGATACGATGCGATAACTCAGCACTAACTAATTAGATCAAGTTTATGTGATGATGTGAAAGAGGATGCGGTGCCATTGAATCAGTTTGATTATTTATTAACCAAGTAAAACCAAGACTTTTTGATTATGTATATATATTAGACAGATTTAAAGCTCCTGAATTCTTTAATTCAGACATTCTAAACAACTACAGAGTACTTTTTCTAAAGTAAGTGAACCTGCCAAACAGAACAACAGGGAGATGCCAAAATACCACTCACTAAACCTGTCCATTTGAACTGGACTGACTGAATATCTACTGTTTGTTTCCATCATAAAATGAACATACAAATGAAAAATACAGCAAATACATTCTATATATGTTGATGCTGGTGCTCATATGTGCATAAACACCACTGACCCTCACAAGATCCACCTCTATGGGTGAGCATCCATTATAAAACACCCACAAGACATTCATTTTGAGAACTATGCAAATATTTTGAAATTTCACACAAAAACACTATGGATCAGAGCCCCGAAAGTATGACTAGTTTATGAATCAACAGCGGACTTATGCGTACCTAGAATCCGATATGCAAGAGTGTCATTGTTACTATTACTCTGATCGTCTTTACTTTCACATTAGTGCGAGGGTTTGTTTCATGCAGTCAAGAGATGAAGTAGAGACCCGTTTTTCCGCGGGGGTATAGGTTACTTTTATGTAGGCTTTTGCAGGTGGGAGTGGGACATAATAACATACATTTCTGCAGGAGCTGACCAAAAAAACAGTCCCTTGCAGGTCTCTGATGATGTTTGCGTGCCGCGGTTGAAAGTTTTGAGCCGCCGTTCAGTCTGTATGCGATGAGACTTGCTGCGCCGAGTCCAAAGCAATCAATCACAGAACACGAAAGAGGCCGTGCTTTAAACCATTTTAGGATAAAATTTAAATTAATTTTAAGCCATCTCGCGGGCCACCGGTTGAGAATCCCTGCTCTATGTGACTTTCTGGACACGCCCCGGTCTCTGTAGTGTTGTGATAGTCTACGTCGTTCACGCAGCAGTGAAGGGAGACGTGCTTGCGAAACAGTTCAGAGGGGAGAAAACAATCTAACAATATTTTCTACTTTCTAAATAATAAAAGTATTGTATGTCTACTAATAATTATAAAGATATAAATCGGGATTTACCGATGCAGATATGTTAGAAACGATGCATCGCGACACAAATGCCAATTTGTATCCGATGCGCACTTTTTAAACCGATGAATTGCATCGTTAACATTTTAAACCGATGCACCGAGTGAATCGGGGAATCTTCCCATCCCTATTCCCCATACGAAATTTAACCATGTTTTCATTGTTTTAAAAAGTTCCGAATTGATTACTGTGGCTAATTTGTTTTGGGAAAAACATATAGTTCTAAAAGTGATCAACAAACCTTTAAAGAACAAATGTAAACATAAATACATAAATGTCTAAATATGGAATGTGTGTATACCCAGACAGCACACATACGTCGGGCCGACGTCGGCCCGTGAACAGAACGTCGGCCTCATAAATCTAGATCTAAAAAGGATCGGCCAGGCATAGGCGGGTGTAATTCACTGCGGTAAAGCCAGCCGCGGTTCAGAAAAACACGGTCAAGCCAGCCGCGATTGACTTTAAAAGTGCGCGCATATTACAGTCATTACGGTAGTTTCAGAAACAGCCCAGAGAGAACGCGCTTGCAGAGCGCTTTTCATTTAGACGCCCAGGACTGAGAAATAATACTACAAAATACTCGTGAATTTTTACTTACTTATTTATTTGCATTTCTGCTTTAATATCCGTGTTATTTATTGGTGTCTTTGATGGTTCTTTTCTGATATGGGACAGTATTAGACTTTAAAGGGGTATATTGACCCCATTTCTAATAAGTAGAAAAAAACAATGATCAGTTCTTATTCAGGACGTCCCATACTATATGCACACCTCATTTGAAACCATTTTACTGTAGCATTTTTGAGATATGGGTCACTATTACACTTTAGAGGGGTATGAAAAACCCATTTCTAATAAGTAGAAAAAAACAATGATCAGTTCTTATTCAGGACGTCCCATATTATATGCACACCTCATATGAAACCATTTTACTGTACCATTTTTGAGATAAAGGACATTATTACACTTTACAGGGGTATACTGACCCCATTTCTAATAAGTAGAAAAAAACAATGATCAGTTCTTATTCAGGACGTCCCATATTATATGCACACCTCATATGAAACCATTTTACTGTAGCATTTTTGAGATATGGGACATTATTACATTTTAACGGGGTTTATTGACCCCATTTCTAATAAGTAGAAAAAAACAATGATCAGTTCTTATTCAGGACGTCCCATATTATATGCACACCTCATATGAAACCATTTTACTGTACCATTTTTGAGATAAAGGACATTATTACACTTTACAGGGGTATACTGACCCCATTTCAAATAAGTAGAAAAAAACAATGATCATCTCTTATTCAGGACATCCCATATTATATGCACACCTCATATGAAACCATTTTACTGTAGCATTTTTGAGATATGGGTCATTATTACACTTTAGAGGGGTATGAAAAACCCATTTCTAATAAGTAGAAAAAAACAATGATCAGTTCTCATTCAGGACGTCCCATACTATATGCACACCTCATATGAAACAATTTTACTGTAGCATTTTTGAGATATGGGTCATTATTACACTTTAGAGGGGTTTATTGACCCCATTTCTAATAAGTAGAAAAAAAACAATGATCAGTTCTTATTCAGGACGTCCCATACTATATGCGCACCTCATATGAAACCATTTTACTGTACCACTTTTGAGATATGGGTCATTATTACACTTTAGAGGGGTATAAAAAACCCATTTCTAATAAGTAGAAAAAAACAATGATCAGTTCTCATTCAGGACGTCCCATACTATATGCACACCTCATATGAAACCATTTTACTGTAGCATTTTTGAGATATGGGTCATTATTAAATTTTAAAGGGGTATATTGACCCCATTTCTAATAAGTAGAAAAAAACAATGATCATCTCTTATTCAGGACGTCCCATACTATATACACACCTCATATGAAACCATTTTACTGTACCATTTTTGAGATATGGGTCATTATTACACTTTAGATGGGTATATTGACTCCATTTCTAATAAGTAGAAGAAAACAATGATCATCTCTTATTCAGGACGTCCCATATTATATACACACCTCATATGAAACCATTTTACTGTAGCATTTTTGAGATATGGGTCATTATTACATTTTAAAGGGGTATATTGACCCCATTTCTAATAAGTAGAAAAAAACAATGATCAGTTCTTATTCAGGACGTCCCATATTATATGCACACCTCATATGAAACCATTTTACTGTACCATTTTTTAGATATGGGTCATTATTACACTTTAGAGGGGTATAAAAAACCCATTTCTAATAAGTAGAAAAAAACAATGATCAGTTCTTATTCAGGAGGTCCCATACTATATGCACACCTCATTTGAAACCATTTTACTGTACCATTTTTGAGATATGGGTCATTATTACACTTTAGAGGGGTATAAAAAACCCATTTCTAATAAGTAGAAAAAAACAATGATCAGTTCTCATTCAGGACGTCCCATACTATATGCACGCCTCATATGAAACCATTTTACTGTAGCATTTTTGAGATATGGGTCATTATTACACTTTAGAGGGGTTTATTGACCCCATTTTTAATAAGTAGAAAAAAAAATGATCAGTTCTTATTCAGGACGTCCCATACTATATGCACACCTCATATGAAACCATTTTACTGTACCATTTTTGAGATATGGGTCATTATTACACTTTAGAGGGGTATAAAAAACCCATTTCTAATAAGTAGAAAAAAACAATGATCAGTTCTCATTCAGGACGTCCCATACTATATGCACACCTCATATGAAACCATTTTACTGTAGCATTTTTGAGATATGGGTCATTATTAAATTTTAAAGGGGTATATTGACCCCATTTCTAATAAGTAGAAAAAAACAATGATCATCTCTTATTCAGGACGTCCCATACTATATACACACCTCATATGAAACCATTTTACTGTACCATTTTTGAGATATGGGTCATTATTACACTTTAGATGGGTATATTGACTCCATTTCTAATAAGTAGAAGAAAACAATGATCATCTCTTATTCAGGACGTCCCATATTATATACACACCTCATATGAAACCATTTTACTGTAGCGTTTTTGAGATATGGGTCATTATTACATTTTAAAGGGGTATATTGACCCCATTTCTAATAAGTAGAAAAAAACAATGATCAGTTCTTATTCAGGACGTCCCATATTATATGCACACCTCATATGAAACCATTTTACTGTACCATTTTTGAGATATGGGTCATTGTTACACTTTAGAGGGGTATAAAAAACCCATTTCTAATAAGTAGAAAAAAACAATGATCAGTTCTCATTCAGGACCTCCCATACTACATGCATACCTCATATGAAACCATTTTACTGTAGCATTCTTGAGATATGGGTCATTATTACACTTTAGAGGGGTTTATTGACCCCATTTCTAATAAGTAGAAAAAAACAATGATCAGTTCTTATTCAGGACATCCCATATTATATGCACAACTCATATGAAACCATTTTACTGTAGCATTTTTGAGATATGGGTCATTATTACACTTTAGAGGGGTGTATTGACCCCATTTCTAATAAGTAGAAAAAAAACAATGATCAGTTCTTATTCAGGACGTCCCATACTATATGCACACCTCATATGAAACCATTTTACTGTAGCATTTTTGAGATACGGGACATTATTACACTTTAGAGGGGTAAAAAGTCTATGGGGAACGACCACGCTCTGATATACCTGTAAACTGTTCAATAGAAGGGATTGACATCATAGGCTGGTGACGAAAGCAGTCAGGAAGCAATAAAAGCATGTGCGAGAGAAAAACAGCGTTATTTTCGGAGACTGACACGAGCGCTAGCAGGGATTCAGGAAGTATTGTTCGAGATGCATAGTCTCCATCCAAAAACGATATGGGGAACGAGATGCACATGTCTCCAGAATTCCAAATCCCTGCCTAGGATTAGCTAGGACAAGAGATTAAAGGCGCCAGGAGTGGCATGGAGGTCTAGGTCATAGAACCTGATGAAGGTGAGGGGCGTGGACCATCTCGCTGCGTTGCAGATGTCCTGAATTGGGACACCCGAAAGAGCAGTTTTGTAAGCAGCCATAGCGCAAGTAGAGTGAGCCTTGACCCCCAAAGGTAAGGGGAGACCAGAGGACTCATAAACAGCATCTATAATCCATCTGCTCAGAGTTTGTTTGGAAGCCGGCAAACTCTCTCTTGGGTTTACCGTAACATACTAGCCACTGGTCCGACCTACGCCCAAGGGCAGCTCTGTGGACATAGGTGTCCAGTGCTCGGACTGGGCACATTAAGCTTCTGATGGTCTGGATCTGTAAAGGGAGGAGGACAGAATGCCTGAAGCATGATGGGCTGTGGTGTAGAGGTAGAGACTTTGGGTACATATCCTGCTCTAGGGTAAAGAAAAAATTAGGCCATACTAGGCGCAATGTCAAGATAGGAAGGGGCCACGGAAAGGGCCTGCAGGTCCCCCACTCTCTTTAGGTAAGACAAGGCTAAGGAGACCTCAGCCTCAGCACACCACTGAGAAAGTGTGTAACCAGGGGATTTTTGCCCACTTAGAAGCCACCAAGAGGGGTGTGTTAGGCCAGGATTGCCGCTACGAGCAGCTTCAAAGTGGAGTGGGAAATCCCTGTGAACAAAATGAGCCTGCATGAAGTCCACTGTACAACTGTACTGACTGTAGTGGGCCTAACTTGGGGTCTGCACACCATGAAGAGAAGAGACTCCACCTCAGGGTGTACACTTTTCTCAGGGAGCTCTGGACTGGAGGATGGTCTCAACAGCCCAAGTTGAGAGACCATACACTATGAGTCTTCCCACATTTTTTACAGCTCCGGGCGGGGGTGGAGAATGGTGCCCCCATCTGTTAGAAGAGATCCCTCCTGACAGGAATCTCCCATGGAGAGCCGCCGAGAAGGGAAATCAGGTCAGAGAATCAAACTTGGCCCGGGCCAGTACGGGGCTACTAGGAGTAGATGTTCCCCATCTGGGCAAACTCTCTCCAGAACTCCTGTGTACCAGAGTACCAGAGGGGACATTGCGATGTCTCCCGAGTTCCAAAGAGGTTCACCTGAGCTTGGTCAAAAAACACTCTCCAAATTTGCTTCACCACCTTAGGGTGAAGCATCCATTCCCCGTGCCTCAGCCCCTGCCTCAACAGGATGTCTGCTCCCAAATTGAGATGCCCAGGAATGTGTATTGCTTTCAGCTAAAACGAGTTTGTCCAGGGACCACACAAGTATCTGCTGCGCCAGCTTGTTCAAGGGGCGCGAACTTAGACCTCTCTGGTGGTTGATGTAGTAGACCACTGCTGTGTTGTCAGTGCGCACCAACACATGGCAATCTCTTAGGTCCGGGACGAAGTGTCTCACTGATTGAAACATGGCCAGCATCTCTTTTGACAATTGATAGGCCATGCGAGATGGCAACCACTTCACAGACTACGGGCTGACCAGCCACTCATGACCGTTCACCAACCGGTGAGGGACGCATCTGTCTCTAGTGTCACACGGCGACAAGGAGCTCCCAGCACCGGGCCCTGAGACAAGAACCAAGGTTTCCTCCACATGTCTAAAGCACGTAGGCATCCCTGCGTGACCTTGATCATTGGAAGCAGGTTTCCCCTAGAGGAGAACCCCTTGGTCTTGAGCCACCACTGTAGGGGCCTCATGTGCAGCAGGCCAAAAAGTATCACATTGGACGCAGCTGCCATCAGACCCAATAGTTTTTTAAACTCTTTTACAACAAGTGACTGACCTTCTCTGACTCTCGTGACTGCAGTGAGGATCGACTCGATTCGAGCAGGTGACAGATGTGTCTGCATCATGGTCAAATCCCACACCTCACCTAGATAAGTGGTCCTCTGTAATGGAGATAGCACACTTTTCTTGGTGGGAAAGACCCCGTGGAAAGGTGGTGGTGGATCGCCTAATTGGATCTAATTTTATTTCTCTACAGTATGCAGAACCCACACAGACACGGTTGGCAGTAGTTTCCAAGCTGCTAAATAGTCTACTAAGGGAACCAGCCTCTCGAGGCTGGTCTCTGATGTTGCCTGAACTGCTAGCTTGGTATCCTGTAACCACTGACCGGCAGGATATTTCTGAACTAACTGCTCTAGGGACCCCCATAGGGATGGCGAGCCCCTTGGCTCCAATATGCAAGCAGGTGGAAAAAGTTTTTGACTCACAGGAGACCACCGTGCCCTGTAGCCCTGGCAGGGGTAGCAGACTGATCACCTGAGGGCATTGGGGGAAGATGGACACCGTGGAATGCGGTGCTATCCACTAGTCCCCAATAGGGGCTGCCCTCAGTTGTCCTGAGAAATAGTCAGGACCGCTTAGCTGTGGACTTCCTTGACTGAAGCATGACCGTCAGGTCAGGCCTCACATTAGAAGCCCCTGGCTAAGAGCGCCGCTGGTTTCTATCCCGCTGTGGAGGGGCCCAAATAGCGACGATTACTGTTTGTGCTTCGTGGTAAGAGGAGCTGGTACACGGGAGGGGCTGTTCATGCCCAGCAGCCACAGCTATGATGCGGTGAGGAAGATACCAATGAAAAGCCACCGCTTGCTTTCGTGCCTCCTGGTACCTGCTGATGACATAATCGACTGCATAGCCAAACAGGCCAGAAGGCACAAGCGGGGCATCCTGTAGGAAGATACCCTGTAGTTCTCTTTCATGCCAGATAGGGTCAACCACAGGTGCCTCTCCGCTGCCACCATTGCTGCCATAGACCGTCCAATGGCACGGGAGGCATGACATATTGCCTTTCAGGAGGTATGACATATCGACCCTCTTCCAAAAGACGCGTTTTTGCACCACATACAATCAAGGGGTGGGAGGGTAGGAGCCTTGGCAAAGCAGGCAGCTCAGGGAGCCATGGCAGAGCAGGCAACTGAAGAGGCCATGGTGGGCCATGGGGGAGCAGTCTTGGTCATGTAGCCCCCTAAAAAACTGAAAATTCTGGGTTCCTTGGCTGGAACAGGCTCTGGGCTGGAGGCCTCCCTAAACTGCATTTAGGAACAACACCCTGGCATTGACTCTGGATTTATGGTCTTCTCTGGCCAGACATGGAAACAACAGCGTTCCCTGTGTTTGATTCAAGCTCTGCTGCCTTCCCTGGGCCAGACGTGGGAACAACAGCCCTCCCACGTCAATAACTGAATGCTCCTTAAAAATTATACAGTAAAGCGTTTTCCTTAGAAATATGTATAGAAGATTAATTCTTTATATTTTTATGGGATATTGTAATGCCAAAAGGCAGCAGAGGGAGCCCTCACCCATGAACTGATTGTTGCTGCTCCCTCTGCTGCCTCGTTGGTTACTTCCTGTTTGGTGGCCATAAAACGAAGCCATTACCAAACAGAGAGTGCAAAGCATTGTTCTGCTGTGTGGAATCTACTCAACATTTTTCAGATTTCCTTGCCTTGTTTTTGTTATTTTCACAACTTGGTTTCTTGTCATAGATTTGCCATGGTTTTGTTTTGTTTGCCTTGTTTCTTTGCCTTGTTTATTGGTTACTATTTGGACTGCCCTCTCTGGTCTTGACGTCACCGACCAGGAAGCTTAAAAGCACGTCTGGACAGAACAGCGTCAGCTTTCTGTTTTCAGCAAGCGTTCTGTGTGCATGTCATTCTCCATTTTTCGTGCCAGTTTGCACAACTTTCTTTTTGAGAGTGATTGTTTGTCTGTCTGTCAAAATGTCTAAGAAGGGTGAAAATAAGCAGCAACATTACAAGCGGTGTGTCCCTCCTTGCTCTCGTTTCATCACAGGTGAGGATACACACAGCTTGTGTGTTGTCTGCATGGGAGTGGAGCATGCGGCATCAGCCCTCGAGGGGGCTGGTTGCCCGCATTGTGAGCGCATGCCTTTGTGTTTGCTCCGCTCCCGTAAGGCTCTCTTTGCACTCGTGGGGATCGCAATTGGATCTGGCTGAGGGTATGGAGACGGGCGAGTCCCTATCTTCTGCCTCACCAGCCAGATCCGCTGCCCGCTCTCTGGGATCGGAAGCCCGCTCAGCGGATTCTTACCCCCGGAGATAGGACGCGGTGCTCCTTCTATCCACCTCCGAGGAGGTGGATGTGGAGGGCGTCGATGAGGATTCACCCCCTCATTCTCCCCAGTATGAGGAGCTGCTGGAGGTGGTCACTCGCGCCGTGGCTACTCTAAATCTGGAGTGGCCGACCGAGAGACAGGCCGAACTGCAGAGAAGCAAATTGGATGAGCGCTTTCTGCGGTCTCGGCCACCACCTCCATGCCCGAGTCTTCCGTTTTTCCCTGACCTCCACACCGAGGTGTCGAGGTCATGGGGAAAACCTTTCTCTGCGCGTCTCTTCAGCCTGTCTGCCGCTCATTACACCAACGTGGCGGGTTTTCAGAGCTCGCATACAAAGCGATGCCCCGGGTGGAACAGATGCTTGCGAGCTATCTGTCCCCCGGTGCGGCATCGTCTTTGAAGACTCCGACCTTGCCCTCCAGACCGCTTAAGACCACGTTGGCTCTGTTGGGCAAGGGGTATGCGGCAGCAGATCAGGCTGGTGCGTGCCTCCACACTATGGGTGTGTTGCAGGCTTACCAAGCCGACCTGCTCAAGGAGCTAATTGAAGGCGAGGGGGCATGGCCTAATGACATCGCCGAGCTCCGTAGAACCGCTGATTTGTCTCTCCGCGCCACCAATGAGACCGCCCGTGCCATCGGCAGGTCTATGGTAGCTGTGGTAGCTGCGGAGAGGCACCTGTGGCTGACCCTGTCCAGCATCAAAGAAAAGGACAGGGTCTTCCACATGGACGCCCCGCTCGTGCCTTCGGGTCTGTTCATTGGCGCTGTCGATACAATCGTCGACAGACACCAGGAGGCGCGACGACAAGCAGCGGCGTTTCAGCGGTTCCTCCCTCGCCTTGCTCCAGCTCAGGGGGCTGCTGATGTTCAGCAGCCCTCACCGCAATCTAGCTCCTCATACAGGAAGGCCCAAAAGCAGAGCGTCGCCTCTCATGCTCCCCCCAGTGGTAAGGACTGAGGGCCACGTCGACGCTCTAGGCCGGGCTCTTCTAAGCCCAAGACTGACCTGAGGGTGGTCTTGCAGGCTAAGAAGAGTTCGGCCAAAAAGCCCTGACCATTATGGAGGGCCGATGGGGACAGTCCCCTCTGGGGAAGAGCGGTTAACACCTCATAATATGGTGCCCATATC
This sequence comes from Garra rufa, assembly GCF_049309525.1. NCBI lineage: Eukaryota > Metazoa > Chordata > Actinopteri > Cypriniformes > Cyprinidae > Garra > Garra rufa. The sequence continues at coordinate 7,788,305 of NW_027394277.1, forward strand.
TCCTCAGTGTCCCCAGGGGATCGCTTTGCCAACCCTGCCACCTCTGGTGCTTCAGGGCGCAGCGGTCCCCAGCGAGCATACCTCTCAGTCACCGCCCGACATCTGCTAACTGGGTGTGTTCCTGCCGGTCTGCTGCTTCAGGACCCCGAGTTAACTGTTCCTCTAACACCAGAGGTCAGCCTCGAGAGGCTGATTCCCTTAGTAGACTTTCTGGCAGCGTGGAAACTTCTGCCGAATGTCTCTCATTGGGTCCTGCAGACTGTAGAAAAGGGCTACCCTATTCAGTTCGGTGCCCCTCCTACGCGCTTCAGCTAAGTTTTTCCCACACTTGTGGGTCACGAGCAGGCTCTGGTTAAGGAACAAGAAGTAAACACCCTCCTGAGGAAGGAGGCCATCGAGGTGGTCCCTCTTCTCGAGCGAGATGCCGGGTTCTACAGCCGGTACTTCATTGTTCCCAAGAAGGATAGGGGCCTCAGGCCAATCTTAGATCTACACTTGCTGAACCGTACAGTCATGCGCCTCAAGTTCAGTATGCTTACGGTCAAGCAGGTTGTGTCTCAAATCAGGTCCGAGGACTGGTTTGTGACAATAGATCTGAAGGACGAATATTTTCACAAATCCATCCTTCCCGAACACAGGAAGTTCTTGAGGTTTGCTTTCAGGGGTGAAGCATACCAATATCGGGTTCTTCCTTTCGGCCTTGCACTCTCACCCCGCACTTTCACGAAGTGTGTGGATGCAGCTCTGGCTCCTCTGAGACTCCAGGGCATCCGCATACTCAACTACATCGACGACTGGCTGATTTTGGCCCAGTCCGATCAGATGGCGGTTCAACATTGAGATGTTGTTCTGTCACACATGAAAGTGCTGGGGTTAAGACTAAACGCCAAGAAGAGTGTGATTTCTCCATTACAGAGAACCACTTATCTAGGCGTGGTGTGGGATTCCTCCACGATGCAGGCACGTTTTTCTCCTGCTCGTGTCGAGTCAATCCTCACAGAAGTCGCGAAAGTCATAGAAGGCCGGTCACTCACTGTAAAGCGGTTCCAGAAACTGCTGGGTCTGATGGCAGCTGCGTCTAACATAATTCCTTTTGGCCTGCTGTACATGAGACCCCTTCAGTGGTGGCTCAAAACCAAGGGGTTCTCCCCGAGGGGAAATCGGTTTTGCATGATCAAGGTCACATGGCTATGCTTTCATGCCTTAGACATGTGGAGGAAACCTTGGTTTCTGAATCAGGGCCCGGTGTTGGGAGCTCCTTGCCGCCGTGTCACGTTTGCGATGGATGCATCCCTCACTGGCTGGGGAGCGGTCATGAGTGGCCCGTGGTCTGTGGAGGGGCCATCATCTCACTTCGCACATCAATTGCCTGGAGATGTTGGCCGTGTTTCAGGCTCTGTTACACTTTCTCCCAGACCTAAGAGATCACCATGTGTTGGTGCACACTGACAACATAGCGGTGGTCTCT